>NC_140123.1:97756998-98239498 GCF_964035555.1 Netta rufina
AGAACAAAATCAAAATCAAACAAACAAACAAACAACAACAACAACAAAAAAACACAAAAACAGATAAATCTCCTTGTTAGTCTAAATGCAGAACTGGGAAAACTCAAAGTGGAAATCTATTTCCTTTATTTATTTATTTATTTATTTTCAAAGAAAGATAGCTTCCTCATGTTGGTTTGGATTAGTTCTAAGGAAATCTAAGAGGGATTTATTTTAATGCATGTAATGTATGAGATAGATTTCCTCATCTAAGTTGTGACTGCAACAAACCTTAGCCCTGCTCATTCCAGTCACAGCTAATCATCAAACCTTTATATTCATTTTGAAATTGTATTTTAGTAAAGAGAACTTAAGGATATTCTAAATATATGGCATATGGGAAAGTCTTTTGCTCATTTACCAAATCTAGTCTATCATTTCTAACTTGCAGATACCTGTTCTTGTTCTTATTTAGAGAAAAGATGGTATCCATGGCAGGTGCAGTCCACAAAATCTGATTTCATTTCACTCAAGTAATCATTTTGCTGTCCTATGTCTATAATCAGATGTACTAGTGTTCCTTGGCTTTTCTTTTCAAATTTGATAGAAAACAAAGTTGTCTTGTTAAACAGATTCCTTGCCTGCTCTGTAACTTTCAGAGAAAGCCAAAAATAAATAAATAAATAAATAAATAAATAAATAAATACACCAAACCCACAAATGATTCCTTTAACCTTCCCTCCACACAGCCTGCAATGACACACATTTAGACGTGTGACTCTGGTACAAAAGTTATCCTACTTTATAACCTATTCGTTTATATTTGCTATGTGTTAAGAGCACCTTCTCCTGTTCCAGTAAAACATATTTTTTTACAATAGAGGGAGAGAAAGCATTTTTAGCAAGAGAGGGAGTGAAAGCATTTTGAGTCGTGTTCTTTGAAGTAACTTGCATAAGAATCTGTATATTGGCATCCTCAATAGTTTTTTATTTGAGTCTTGGTACAGTTTCACTTTTTACAGATAATTTAGTTTCAAACTAGGAACACCTAGTATCAAGGGGCCTCAGACTCATACAGCTGAGTTGTAAACTTATTTAATTTATATTTCTGTCTGCGTATGTTTTTCTTTGGAACAAAGTGATCAGGATTTCAAATTAAGGAAAATCCAACTACTAAAGCTTCTTATGGGTCTATAAGGTGTTCTTTTTTAAAGACTACCTTTTATTACTCAGACCTGTTTTTCTTTATGCTCGTTATGTTTCTTAATATTATCCCACTGAAAGAGGCTGATGTGTTTAAACATATTTGAATAATCATGTTTAATTACATTATTATTTTAGATGCATATGTTTAATTAATTGTTGCTTCATTGAAAAATAGTATTATCCTTTTATAGATAATCACTCAACTAAAATAAGTTGATTAAAGCTTACTGTTGAAGAGTTGTTTTTTTTCCCCCATTTAACTACTCTACTACACCTTAAACATAAGCAAAGAAATAAACAAAAACAGTGCAAAGAAAGAAGACAGACACAGGTACAGTACTTGGCATCTTCTGTTTTGCTACAGGGGCAATCGCTCAAAAACCAACAGCAGATATTCACTGGAGGTCATACGGATATTTTTGCCACCATGTTGTACTGGAAATTGGGATGAAGGAGATGCTGTGTTAGTCCAGAAGATTTTTATCTGACTGTTTACGTGGTTTTTAGATTGTTTAGATGTTTTTTAGATTGTTTAGATATATGCAGATAGGACAGACAAATCTCCTAAAAATACCTCTGAATAGTGCTTGCTTGTTGTAACCAATGTCTCTTCCTAGGTTTATACTGCTTCTCTGTGGTGGACTCATGCTGTTGCTGGTTGAGAGGGGGTTAAAAATTTTTTGCAGATGTCTTGTCTCAAATCTATATTCTGTCAAACAATAGCTGAAATTTCTTTGCTGTTCCCTGTGGTTAAAAGGAGACAAAAGAC
Source organism: Netta rufina (assembly GCF_964035555.1). Classification (NCBI taxonomy): domain Eukaryota; kingdom Metazoa; phylum Chordata; class Aves; order Anseriformes; family Anatidae; genus Netta; species Netta rufina. Next base: position 97,758,953 of record NC_140123.1, read on the forward strand.
TCTAATTGAGGAAGCTAAACTTCATCTTCACAATGTCAGAGCTCATACTATACTAATCCTCGTACTTGTTTCCGAAATATGTGCCAAGTGTATGGATAATAAGAACTAAAACAACATATCTAGACATTAATTTTTCCCCCAGAATATAAGTAGTCAATGGATAAATGTATTTTATCATATATACATGTTAATCTATGTACTGTTATCTTAAAGATAAATTCCCCAACTATTAAGAAATAAATTAGTGTTTGTCTTACAACCATGGTGACTGTTGGACAAAGGAATAGGAAACACTTACCGTTTCCATGAATCAGACTGATGATCAGCAGAGGTTTGTTACAAATACAAATTCAATTAGTATGTTAAGAAAACTTTTCCATCAACAACAGCTAAGTATTCCAAATCTACTAAACATGCTAGCAAAGAGAAAAGAGATAATTCCTAGCTCTTATGAAGTGTAGATACTCAAAATACCATAATATCATGTATCTTTCGCTACTGCTTTATTATCAGAATTGTACCAGACCATGTTCAGAGGAAAATGAAGTTGGGGGGAATCTTCCTCTATATTTTTTAATGGTATTATCATTTGTAAATAAGATACAGAACTGTAGTTAACTGTTAGAAATGGAAAAAAGAGAGGGTGTCCTTATTCTTTCTGAAGAGGTTTTCAGCATGTTATTGTACCAGCATGTTCTAGTGAAGCATGAATTGGTACCAGATAGGCATTTAATTAATTGCTAGTAACAGACATAGTTCACATTTCTGGCACAAAGCAGTCAGCTTAATTTTGTAGAATAGATTATTACCATTTCATGCTGAGGAGAGAAAAATCTGAATAGTTAGATATCCACTGACCATAGCCAGTTTCAGTTGTCCTAAAACAAAGTTGATTATGTGGCTTAGTATGCCACATATTCGTAATATTTACCCATTTTTAGAAGTTCACACCCTCTAGTGGTTTTGACTTCAGAGCGGCTTTTGACATACTTGTTTGCTGTACTGCCAGCTTGATGTGTAAGATTGTGTAAATAATGTAGGTACTTTCTTGTTGGTAGCTGGAGAGAAAGATTATGAATAGGGTGGATGCTGTTTTAGAAATACACTGTTGGATGGCATCCTTATAAAGGGGAAGTTATAGGCAGGATCTTTTAGTTCTAAAAGTTCAACTACCTGTTGAACTATGCTTCCTGGTTACAAAAGTTAAATAAATTGATATTTATTCAGTAGCCTTACTATGGAATCTATGATTTCAAAGTAAATAATAGCAAAGAGAATGAATGAATTATTCAGGAACTCTTCATAGAAGTACACCACTATCTGAGGGGTACAAAAGACCATTTTCATATATTTTGTTCAGAAAGCATTTTAAGAAAGTAAGAAAAAAAAAAAAAAGTAGTGTATAAAAAAAATAAGAAAATGCAATATATGAAAAACATGACAGCAATGTAAGTATCAACTAGTGCCAGGTCACCCACATCCATATTATTATTATTATTATTATTACTATTTTTAATTATTATTTTTTTTTAATATAGAGGATTTGCTGAAATTAACTTGTCCATTTGGAATCTATTTTGGATATAAACCAGAACATTTTCAGAACATGGATGTGATTTGTGGGTTATGGAAAAGCAACTCTATTAAGCTTTTTCCAACACAGAATGAGTGATAGACATAAAAAGGAGGGGAAAGCGGGAACAAATTAGTCTAGGTTCATGGGTGTAAGCTTTGTGTTGAGTCCTAATAAGCAAGCATAAAGCTTAAACAGTAATGTTTCAGCATTCCAGGTATTCAGAGCCTTCTAGGCCTCCTAAAATGACAATTCAACTGGAAAACGGTGACGTTACAGGGACTGATATTATTTAGAGATGAGGTTGGAGTATTTTTTTATTTACTTTTTCCAATTCATCTTTATTGCTTTACAACAATAACAAACTCAAAAAAGCAATTTTCTGAGGCATGTGTAGCTTTCCACCTGCAGACAAACATAATTTGTCCTTCTCTAATTCTTTCTGCAGCCCTACTCACAGACAGATCCTCTCTCTTTGTATAAACCTTTGCTGATGGTGTTGGTTTCTTTATAACACACTTTACAGGACTATTTAATATTATTTCATCAGGCAAATTTGACTTGCATTCAGAATTATGCTGTGGTCTATAAACTGATCTAGAAGCAGTGATATAAACATCAGTTTTGATGCCCTTAATAGAAAGTAAGTCCAGCTTACATAGTTTGTAGTTTAACCTTCTCCATTCCATTTTCAGGGATTTGATTCCACCCCCTTCCTATTACTGATTTTTTTTTTTTTTTTTTTTTTTGGTATTGTGGCAATATGCAGAGGTGAAGGTCTTGTGTATGAGGTCCTGTACAAACACATAGTTGATTGCTAAACTCCCAGGAGCAGGAGCTGTCTTTGTCTGAAGAGTATGTTATGGATGGATGAGGAGAGTGAGGTCCACAAGGACAGAGCAAGCTGTGCATTTCCTTTGCCTGAGAATTTCAGTATTCTCTTGTTCTCACTCCATTCAGCCTTCTTTTGTGACATCTTCTCCTTTTTACTTTTAGGTCCTCTCTAGCTGTACCCCATTGCACCTCATTACCATGAGCTCCATTGGCACAGTGCCAGCGAGCTATACTGCCTTCCCTTTCTTGCTGAGACTTGCTCTCCTAGCTGGATGCCTCTCTTCCTATCAGACATAAACCTTTTTCTCATTTTTGGCTCTGTCCAGAGAATTTTATTACCAGATACGTGCACTTATTTTCATGCATTTATTTTCATGGCTGTATGGCAGCAGCTTCTGCATGTTTTCAAGTTAGATATTCTTCTTGGGTAGTGGCAGTGGGCAGGGAATTGGGGGAAGGATTGTTCATTTGCTTTTTCTCTAGGGTGCACAGTGTTGCTTAGGACAAAACAGTCCCTCTGTTTGGGGTAACTATAGTAAAGGGTTTGGATATGCATCTTTATTAACCTCCTAATACCATGACTGTCAGGTAAAATAATTTCAAGACCATGTGGTTTATTCGGTATTTTACTGGAACATTTATTGTACACCATGGTTGATGTGGGTAGCATGGTGGATAAAGTCAATTACTACTGCAGCACAATATGGATCTGGGTTAGTTTTCTTCTCCTTTCATTTTTATTTTAAGTGAAAGCATTACTGGCTCCCTATTAGATGGACCATGTCAGGAAAAGTCGAGTGTTATACCTTTTCATCTTGTTTCCTGGTTTGCCAGTGTTATAATGAAATCTCTCAGATATTAATGTAGCACTTGAAACTGTGACACTATTCAGAGTCCAAAAAATACTAAAGAATCATGTTCCAATGGGTGTCATCAGTTATCAACAGCACAGTAAAAATTTAACAACAAGAATAGCGACACTCTCCATGTATCTTGCACTTTGCTTCAGCTGGTTTGAGTTACTTTCATCACTTATGTAAGAGATTTAATAACTGAAAGCATTTTGCTGCTCGCGGTTTTTGTTAGAAATGTAACCTGAACTGCTGCAATGGAAGAACACCTGATCAAATTTTCAGTGACAGGAGACTGGCTGTTTCAGTCTGGAAGTCAGCCTTGACTTTTCAGCATGAGAAAACAAAGATGAAGTAATCCCTCGGTGGTGTTTGCAAACAGCAGAGTGTAGCTTTCTGAACATTGTTGTGGCAATGGGATGCCATGCTTAAGAGGATACGGTTTGTGGCCAGATGAGACGCACGGTGTTTTGAATCTGATCCGTGTAAATGTCCACACCAAAAGGCTGTGAAGCATTTTTGAGGTACATATGACAATAGATGACATGTCCTACATGTTTTAGTTGGCCACACTTGCTTTTGAAGTTCAACCTGGTGGCTACTACTGAGTATTAAAAGATATATACAGCATTGTCTTATTCCTTTTCACACCTGTTGTGCTACTTTTTCATGGAAGTTCTGGTTCATCGAGGGAAATGTGTTGGAGTGTGTAGGAGGAAAGAAGATAAAACAACAAAAAAAATATTATAATTATAAATTATTATAAATTATTATTATTAATTATTATTATTATTGTTAATAATAACAATAATAATAATAATTAATAATAAAGATATGGAGTGCTTTCTGAAAGAAAGAAGTGATTGCTTCAAGTTTCAGAAATTGAGGAATAAGAATTCTTCCTTGAATTTGGGATAGCACATATGAGAACAACCATGCCTAAGCATTAGTTTTTATGCATGTGCTTCTGTCTCAGTTGTTTTTTTTTACTGTCTCAGTGTCCATGCATATCATGCACATGGGAGAACACATACGTTTACCAGACAGCAATACCCATTGGTGGTTTCTCAGTCTGACTTAAATCTTTTCCTGGGACGTAAACAAGTGTGTTTATTGTTGCTGTGTGTAAATACCATCATGCTTGATATTTTTAATTGAAAATACATAGCACATTACTGATAGAACGAAATAATTTACATTATGCAAATAACTGCCAAGATCAAATATGTTAATGGAAATTATTATATTCACTTTGTTTATTGCCCCCAAAATATGTTCATGATGCTGCATAAATCCAAAATCAGACCTCTATCCTGAAAAGCAGGACAAATATAGAAAAGAAGGTTAGGCGGACAAGAGCTCTTGATAGTTTAGTTTTCTCTCCATTACAAGAGGGAGAACACATACAAATCTATATTTATAGAAAGAAATTATATGCTGAGTTTGTCATCATCTTTATATCATAAAACGTATACGGACGAGTTATGTAGATCTGGGCAATAAACTAAATCCTCATTCATGCTTGTATATGATGGTCTCATTCTTGGGGGATTATGCTGAAAAAAAAAGAGAGGATATGTAATGTCTGCCTCATGAATGGGGTTAAAAAGAAAAATGCTGCTGTGTTCATGTATGGGAAGATGGCCACTGATTGTATTGTGTGCTATGTTAATTCTGTGATACTCTGAAGTTCATAGAAAGAGGTTTAGATACTGCAGCAAGTTATAGACTTAAAAAATTCCTTAGCAACATAATGGGCATTAGTGCAATGCTCTGACTTTAACTTGGGATGTTATGTTTAATCTCCACAGGCCATTTGCACATCTTTCATATTCATCCTGTTCATTTATTCAGGAGTTCTTTATGTGGTCATATTGTGCCCAGGGATTTCACCTCTAAATGTTGTATTTCATAGCAGAGGGGTTAGTCCAGATGTGTTAGTATTTAGCTGAAATAGTTATAGCAGAAGGATTTGCAGTGCAGCAGCATACGGGAACAGACAAAATGATGATACGGTTGTGCTTCTGTTACCTTAGTACCAGTCACCATAATACTTCTTCAGGACTTTTCGTATCTTGTGATCAGGTTTACAGAGGAATGTAATTCCATGTTGCCACCACACTGTGAGGCAGGTTAGGATGCTGTCTTGCCTATAGAATATTTTATTTCTCAACAAAAACTCGGTAACATCTCAACACCATGGAATTTCTGCCAGTAACACTTGTTGAGTTCCTCTGAAACAGTCTTCCTGAGCATTCAAAGTATGGTGTTAATTGCGTCTTTATTGCTATGGATTTTTGCTGTTCCTTACCTAAATGATTAATGCTAAATATTTCTTGCATGTCACATATGTACTGAAGATCACTCTTTTTTTTTTTTTTTTTTTTTTTTTTTTTTAATACTACATTGCAAACCTCTTGAGATAGGGGTAAGAATGGTATTCTTAGCACAAAAAAACCCACACCCAATATTTCATACTCAAATCAAAGTCCTAACTAAAAGTTAAATCATGAGGTGTTGAAAAGGACACAAATTAGTTTCTGAATTTTCTGAGCTTTTATGAGGTTCTTCATATTTTTTTGCCTAAGAAGTTAAAAAAAATATTAAAATTTTACTTGGTGAAAAATGGAACTGAAATTATCTAGTATTTTTGCTCACTTGAATATTCTGGGAGGGCTGACACTTAAATTGGATAGTGCAAGTAATTCTATGCCTGCATTTGCCCACTGTAGGGTGATGGCATTAAGTGATACATGAAATAGACTTGAGAGCTCAGCAGGATAGTCAGCATTGCCATCATATCAGAACCTCTGTCCTGCCACTGCTTGTCTTTCAACCTCTTGTTAACTTCCCTGGCTGGAGACATAGAGGTAGAGACAAATTCAGAGCAGTTATGTCCTTCTACCAACGCTAAGACATATGTTTTCACAGCATCATACAGTTAAATCCTTTAACAACTCCCACTGATACTAATGGGAATCCCACAGCAAAATCCCTGAATGTTGTCTTGAGTATGCATCCAGAGATCCTCTCCCTACGTCTGTCTCCCAACTCTGGTTTCAAGTAGAGGGCCAAGAGGTCTTTTATGAAACAAAACTAGCAACGAAACAGTTAACACAGGCATCGTGTCCTGAGAGACCTGATATGTATAATTATGGTCCACATACTACAAGTCCTTGTGTCCTTGTATATAAGATCTTTCATTTAATGAGGGAAGGTATGTCTTACAGAACTGTGGCAATGACAGTTAATGTTGTCAGAAATTTTTATTTTTTTTACAGTCCATAGAAGAGGAACCATCTATCTGTTCTTGTGTGATGCGTCAAATACGGGAGCCAAATGTTCACTGAAAGGCAAAACAAATTTTGTATGCTGTAGGGTTAGCCCACCTTTCATATCTAGTTTTACTGATTTCCAGATGGCTTATTTGCTTGAGCTGTTTCACAAATTTTTGGAGTTACCGTGGTTCTAGATATTTGCAAAATCCTTGTCCTGTCATGTTTTTGAATTTTACTAAATCACTAGTCTCATTAATTTTCTATGATAATAAGCATCCACATCTGCATTAATGCATGAATAAAAATGTATGTTTTTTGTTTGTTTTGTTTTTTATTTGCAGTGTCTTGAGCACATCACTTTTAAGTTAAGATCTCCCTTATGAATGACTATATCAATACTTAGCAAGACATGACTACTGGTAATTTTGCAAACAGGATTCGTGCCCTTTTTTCAGTTACATTATGAAATAGAAAAAACACCAACAAACAGCATCAACGAAAACACTAAACAACCTAGCCCATTAGTGTTATATATACATTTAGGTTGCATTCTGTGGATTTTGATTTTTTAAGAAAAAAAATCTGGAGAATGGGCAGCCAGATTGCAGAATCAATGTATTCCCAGCTTGCTAAAAGAGTTATATGGTTGCATACAAGCTTGGGAATTTTGATCATCTGCCTAATGAATTTTTCCTCCTTTGCATTTTTGCTGGTACTTACTATTGCTGCAGATGAGTTAGCATCTTTCTTTGTTTCTTATATGCAAGGTATGTTTATTTTTTATTGCACTGTATTCAAGTGTATTGAAAGCCAATCAAAATTAAAGTGCTTTAAGTTGAAGTAACACTGTACTGCATTGTAAAATGCTATTTATCTAATTCTCATGTAGTGTAGATCAGACTGATTCCTCTTTTTCTTTATTCACTGGTAGGAGAATTTAGGAGATGGAATTTTTCATTTCCAGTTCTACCTTTATCAGCTTTGTATGTCTGGGATTAGAGTCTGATTTTAAAATTACAGAGATAATGTCCATACTTTTCATGAGTGTTTTGAGGATAACTGCATTAATACTGGTGTGTGATGATCAACAATTATATCAAGATATATTATTTATACAGATAACATGCTTTTTTCCTGACTCAGTGCTCCTACATAAGAAACTTGGAAATGGCTACAAAGGCTTCTTCGGCAAAGCAGGAATAAAATAATGTTTTGAGGAACATTTGCACTGTGTTTTCTACTTCAGTGTTTGCTTGAGCACTTAGTTTTTCTTTTGCATAAAAGCTATTATGTCAGTCAGAATGAAGAAAGCAGCTTTGTCTCAAAATGATTCACATGGGCTGTTTACAGTCCCTCTGCACATCTTCAATCTCCCTTGGCTTGATTTATTCTTAGGACAAGTTACTGATGCTCAGAAATAACTAGACTGGAAATTACTTTTTAAGTATGCCTCTACTTGCAACCTGGTCCAGTATCTCTGAAGGCAGACTCCTGACAGCTCTAAGTGTCACCAGTAGACAGACAGACATTTTTGCTCCCAGAGCACACTGTTACTGATGATCACAGGCCCAGATCTGGGTTTCTCAGGCAATCTCTCCGGTGCAGTTTCTGATAACACTGTTGTTCATCGAGGGCCTTGCAGATTGAACACATTTCAATGTGTCAGCTGTTGAAAATACCTCAGGTGATTGGTCATCCTTTTGCATAACTAACCTGTTTGTGGCAGCTTGCTTTTTCTAGCTAAATCATTCAGGAAAGCAAGTAATAATACAAAGTTATCAAAGACACTTCTTACTTGCGTCCCCTTTATTCTCAGGTAAGTTTCAAAAAAACAGCCAACCACTCATCAATCAACCAAAAAAACCCTCTAACAAGTTGTGGGAACCAGTTAGGGAGCCCTGAATTTTGCAGCACATATTGTTTGGGCTATAACCTCTGAAAAGGCAAAGACTTGCCTTCATCTTTTCTGTCAGGAGACCAGGGTGAGAAACAGCCATGTGCCTCTAGAGCAGGGATTTCCTTGGACTGTGTAGAAAAGCCTGCTTACCAGAAGAAACTGGCCTAGCTACTGCATGCTCAAGCTCAACATCCCTCTGCTGGGAGGGACAGCAGGAGCCATGCAGCACTGGTGCCTGTTTTTGTGTTCTCATTTCAGTTCCCATGTGCATTTTTTATGTCATGGGCCTTCTGCATTAAACCCAAGGATCACAATTTACTAAAAATGTCAAGGATTTTGTCACTGGATTTCAATGTCACCTAGGTGTGTTAAATCGAGGAGCAGGCTATGGCACACGCTGTGGCAGTGCACATTGCAGGGAAGGTTGCTACCATGTTGAGTGCACAGTTTAACTTGGGAATACTCCAAATCCTTTCACAATTATCAATACATTTCAAACAGCAGCTTGTGCTGAATACACACACATTTATACTAGGAAACCTATAATTTATTAATCCTAGCTATTAAAGTAATACATAGGGTTCTTTGATTGATGTCTGGCTCTGCTTCCCGGGAATTATGCAAAGAGGGAAGACCTAATGAAATAGATACGCAAGTTTTCTCCTTGGTACAAAGGAAGAGTTTAGGTATCCTCATCTGTATATTCCCAAAGCTACATATTTGGGATAGAGTCAATCAACCTGTTCCACCCTTTGCCAGTCAAAGTAGGCATTATTTTAACTGCTGTTGCTTTCTTAGTAACTTGCTTGTGGGGAGGAGTTCAAAAGACTGGAGCAATTGTGTTACCTGCCAGTGCCCAGAGATGTGGGATGGGGTATAAAAGCAGCCGACAGTGAACTGTTTCTCCAAAATACTTCTATTCTGTGTGATTTCTGCTCTGCCCAAATTTTTCTGTTCCTGCTTTTCATTTGGGTGGTGCTCTTGGTCAGACACTTTGTGACCCCAGTAATGATACTCTTCATCTTTCAATGCTGACTGGGTGCTATGGGGGGGTTCTCATTTAGGTTGGGCGCTGGTTAGCATTGATGTATGGCTGGGAATAGGGAGAACCAAGAAAGAAAGCAAATTTACTGTTTCTTCTGTTTCTGCTCTGAAAGGCTGTCCTGCTCCCATGCTGCAGATTTGTAAGTGGGGCTAGTAACCTCCCAGATCACCCCAGCAACTAATTGCTGGAGAAGTCAGAAGGAGCAAGGTTTTGAGCAATTCTAGCAAGTGTTCCTTCACACACCTCCAGCTTTTTAGAAGCTAAGACAGTAGCAGGAGTGTATTTCTTGCATCTTCAGGCAGGAGGAGGTACCTGCTGGACAGCAAATGCTCTTTTCACATGTTATGTCCTGAAGGATGACTGAGGATACCTGTTCTTGGAAAAAATGAAGCACCCTGTAGAGAAAATTCAGTTTGGGATGAAAAGCCATAAACACTATAGCTAATTCACAGTGAGGCTTCACGCAGGTGAACAGGTCTACATGTATGTCTGTGTTGGGTTCAGGTACCCAGACAGTGTCAGGGGTCTGGGGGCCACTGCATGAGGCGATGCCAGGGCTGCACTGTGCCAGCCCCAGCGGCCCCACCACAGGGCATGGCCGGGCCCTGCAGTCAAGATGGCGGCGCCTCACCTCAGGGGCAGCCTGGGGAAGGGAGGGCAAACACTGCATGGCAGGGGGCAGTGAGGGGAGCGGTGTGAAGAGCAGCCCTGCACAGACAGCAAGGGGAAAGGAGGAGGGCAGGAGACGCCCCAGCCATCCAACAGAGGTGCCTCTGCAGCCTGTGAAAAAGACCTACAGTGGAGCTGGGGATGAGTGTGCAGAGAAAGGAGCAGCAGAGAGGAGCTGTGAGGGACTGACCACAGCCCCCATTCCCTGTCCCCCTAGGGAAGGGGAGTATGTAGAGGAGTCAGTGATGAAAGGGTGAGGTTGAGCCTAGGAAGAAGGTGGGGTTGTGGGAAAGGTCTTTTCATCCTTATTTTTGTTTCTCACCATCCAACTCTTCTCTAATTGGCAATAAATTAAATTCATTTTCCCAAAGTTTGGTCGGTTTTGCCCATGATGGTGACAGGTAAATGATCTCCCTGTCTTTACTTCAGTACCTCAACCAACGAGATTTTCCATTTTATTTTCTCCTTACATCTTTTTTGGGGGGAAGGCAGTGAGAGAGAGCCTGGATAGCATCTGGCAGCCTACCAGGTCATCCTGACACAATATGAAATACTGTCAGAATGACGTTGTATGGCAAATGGTGGTCAAGATTGGGCATTATTGTATGGTACTGCATTTACCAGTGTAGACATGCCCAAGAGGGATGGCAGATGGCTTGCTGAGAGGATTTGGTGGACTGTGGCTTCTTGAGAGAGAAAATGATTAGTCTTTATCAAGATTAATTTTGTTTGAAAGGTGAAGATAATCTCTGAAGCAGGATTCCGCATTTTAAAACTAAGCATTGAGTATCATTTAAAATGCCAGTAGGTATCCAAGGCATTTACATACACTGGGTAGCCCCTACTCAATACTTGTGGAGTCCTGTCCTGGGAGGCCAGATGGTATTAAACGCTGAAATCCTGCCCTAACTGCTAGTTTATGAGGCACAATGCATGTGTTATTTATGAATGGATGAAGTTTTTCTGTGTTTTAGGGAAAGTGGTAGAAGTTCTCTGTGCAACAAGATGTCAGAGGTACCTGTCAGTAGCAGTCCTTAGCTGCCTTGCTGCTTTCATCAGTGGCATGCAGTCGCCAATACTGACATTGCCTCCCTGAGAGATTTCACATGTGGGCTTCAGGGACTGTCATCCTGCTCAACATCTTGTATGTAGTATTTAGACATCTTGTGCTTAGAGGACTTTCTAACTTTGCATTATCTTTCAAATACAGTGGTGTTTTTTTTTTTTTTCTTTATTTGAGGAGAGGTTACCTGAGGATACAAAACGTTTGACAGATAAGCGGAGGTATAGTTGGGTAGCATAGGCTTTCCTTGTGGTTGCTGGCTGTGCATTGTGCTGAAAAACTACCCCAAAATAGATCCTATTAAAAATAGGCTCTCTCATTCCATGTCATTTCTGGTGTTAGTTATTAAGAAATTCCAAATATGTTCAAATGTGTATATTTTTGTCCAAATGTGTATATTTTTTAGTGCAACAAACATTATTGATGAAGATCCCCTGTGTATTCAGTCCACTTCTCAGCAACAGCACCTCATAATGAATAAAGAGATTAATAAAGTTGAAAAATACCATCCTTGTCTCTGGATCAGGAATTCAAACACTCAACAGTACTATAGCATTTGTTGGCCTTTAGATAGATCCACTTATTCTATCTTGAGCTAGAAGAATTTGGAACTGGGTCCATCACTTAGTTTGTGGTGGCTTTCAAGGGATCAAAAATTGAACATTTGCAACTGGAAGCAAAAAAAATAATAATATTGAGGTTTGCTTAATACATCTGCAAGAAAAAGAAAGAAAACTGCAATTAAGTTCAGTCAGCTCAGTTACAGCAACAGTTAATGGTAGCTTGTGAACATTCAACAGGTCAGGTACTCACATAGTAATAAGCCATATAACTTTGCCCAAAGTATCTTGTTCCTAAAAAAATGAGAGACAGGTAAGTGAAATTAGGTTTATGGTAGGGTATTGAAAGGTAAAAATGCTTGCAGCACTATAGTTACTGCAGAGAAATAGATGTTCTATCATATGTTTACATGCCTGTACAATCAATTTAATTAAATTACTGCCAAAAGCATATCAACATTTTTTTCCCTCTTTAGAAGGACTAAGTAGAGCCTGAGGAAAGGATGAATTCTGAATAGGAAGAAGATGACACTCAGTAGGAAATGAGAGTTAAAATAACCCTAAAATAAGTTTCTTCAAGGGGTAAATGAAGATAAGTTTATCCGTAGAATTGTACATGCTTTTAGGTGACGAAGACTTTAAGCAAATATATTTTGCATATTCTTAAAATGATTCATTAAAAAATAATCCTAAATTTGATATTTAAAAGGACCAGGCAATTTTATTTATGTTATTTTTGATTCCTTGATTCTGTGATTTAAAACCAAACCAAAACAAACTTCCAAAGAATGTATGAAACATTACTTGTAAACAAGTTATGATTTTACAAGAAAATAATGCATTCTTACCTGTTATTAATTGTGCTCTTAAAAACTTAAAAAACTTAAACTCTGTGTTTATTGGGTATGTAGTCCAGCAAAACATGAATTTAATAATTCATATTAGAAGAGATATCAGAGAATAAAATTACTATATCTCACTCTTCCCATGTGGGGTTCTTTGATATGGGGTTCTTTGGCTGTTTTTTTTTTTTTTTTTTTTTTTTTTTATTTGTTGTTTGTTTGTTTGTTTGTTTGTTGGGTTTCATGAAAAATTGAATGGTGGAAATCCTTTAGTTAATTTTAATCTGCATGTCTCCATCAGTACTGTAATACCAGAGTAGTTTACAGGCAAACTGGTTAGGTGCTGGGCAGTGAATTTCCAAGTTTTTAGCACTTCTCTATATACAAATATTAGTACCAATGATAACTGAAATTTTTGTATTATTATTGAACTTTTTTCACAAACCTGATGCTTTGTTTCAACCCAAATGCTAGTCTTGTGTTGCCACAATTTTAAGTAGTAATATTGGATGCTGTCTGTCTGATCCATGCTGTCCATGTGATCTTAAACGATTTTTACTTTTCCATGCATGGTTAAAAACCCAAGCTTGGCAAGCTCCTTACCATCATCAGAGCATTTGAGCATTTGAGATAGTGAGAATTGCTAAAATGAAAATGATCGGGTCAATATTTGCATCAGGCCCTTTACAAAAGCAGAGTGTTCGGCATCTTCATCATATTAAGACAGTTTAGTTAAGAGGAGCTCCTGTCATCGATAACTGAGCTGCAGGCCTGTGGCACTTCTGAAAGTCAGACTACTTACTTATTTAGGATCTTAAATTTCAGCTACACAGTAATTTTGTGACATGAAGCTTATAGCAGGACTAAAGTTTAAACATGGATGCCAGAGCTTGAGTGTTGTTTGAAAATTCAGGTCATAATTCAGAAGCTGGAGATGTAGCAAGCATGCATGCCAAATATCATCATAACTAATGCTGTTGACATAATGTGGTGTATTCTGCGAATTTATGAGAACTTGAATAAAGGACTGAGGCTGGTAGTATTATCTGCTATAAAAATACAGAACAAAATATGTTAGTGTTTAAAGAAAACTAATTATGATTAAAGAAGGGTGTAGAAAACTGATGTAATACACAACACAGTTCTAGAAGTAGAAACATTTACTCTAAACATAGATATATATATATTTTAATTATTGTCCATTTCATTTGACACCTTCTATAACTAATCTGTTAATATTTTTGCTGAAAGTTCTTAACTATTCTAATATATGTTTTCTCTGCTGGGATGAGCTAAAGAAAAAAAGTACGGTGCAGTATTGATTATAAGATAAGACAAAAATCTGCTTGCATTTAGAGGTATGTGATTTTATTTACTTCAATGCAGTGCTTGAAATTTGTCAGATTCTTTGCTACCAAAAAGAAACATTAATTTTGTTCTCCCAGTAAACACACACACACACAAATGACATATTTTCTTTAAGCAAAACACTGTCTCAAATTCTTCCATGACTACTTGAGGTTTTCAGACATTGTATTTTAACAAAAGCTCCAAATTAGCACTAATGTACTTGACGTTATGGAGTGGGGTTCCTGAATAGAGGCCATGCTAAGGTTTTTATGAGGTTCGTATCTTAAAAATTATATCACCATTCTGCAGTCTAAAGGATTCTATTTTTGTAATGAAGCTTATTTTTGTACTATATGATGTCATAGCCCAGCCATTTAAGCTGAAGTGAGAAATTAATAATTAGATCACAGGTTTGGAGTCGCTGGAGTTGAATTTTAAATAGAGACAAACAGAAAGAAGGTATTTGACAGCTTATTATTTTGACAGAGACAGTAACAGTGGTCTGGTTGAAGAAATATGCTTTAGTTAATATTAATAGGTTTACTTTTTTTTTTTTTTTTTCTGTTTATTTTGCAAAAATCCTCTATTTTAGAGAACCATAAGCTGTTTCTTTCTTTCTTTCTTTCTTTCTTTTTTTTTTTAATGTGTCCAATATAGCTATTTAAATTTACAAAAATATTTTATAAACAAGTCTAACATCTTTTAAAAAATCTATTTTATATAATTTAGAATGTTATTTCTGTCAATAAAAACATTATTTGGGAGTTAAATAACGACCGGAATGAAGGACTGTGAATCAGTTAAAGGTATATTATACAAACATAAAGGGGGGAAAAAAAGCTCTTGTTTGTTCTTTTATGGTAGTACTGAATACAGTGTTTTGTGAAAGCTGATATACAACAAGGCCTGTCAAACATATGGCTATTGCATTAAAATTTTTCATTTCCCATTGGAAAATGAAATATTTTCACCTTGCTATCTGTATCTTTGCCAAATGCAGAGAGATGTAGGGAAAAGCACACATCTGTAAGTAATGTTATCTAGCTATTATAAAGAATTTTTTGCTGTTGAGTGGCAGCTTCCAGAGAGATAAACAAACATTTAAAAATAATTATTCTAAAGGCATGAATAGGACAAGGTTACAGTAAGCAGAAAAGCACAATGTCTTTTTTTTTTTTTTTTTAATGAAATTGTTAGAAACATCAAACATCTGTGTACACAATGTTTACAATACTGCCTGAATACCCTTTCCCCTGGTGTTTTTTTTTTTTTTTTTCCTTTAAAAAATACTGGAACCTGAAAGTCACTCTAAGAAGGATGTATTTTTTGATATTTGAAAAAATGTGCAGTTCGAATAAGTTGGAAATAAAAATACCTATGGTATTTGAGAACACCAGTTTACTTGGGAAAGGTATAGTTACCCACTCTAGCAAGTATTAAAATCTGAAATCAAGGTTTTTTAGTAGCAGACGGAAGTTCTGTTCCTTTCTGATTCATTAGTATTTTTGTGCATTCCTGGATAAATATGTCCTCTGCATCCATAAACTGAAAATGGTTTCTAATGCAAAGGCAAAACTTGCAGAACATTGGGCACCAACTGTAAAATGATTTTATTTCAGCTACCAGTGACTAATTATTAATAACACAGATTTACCTTGCCTTCATGTTCAGAACGCTTACACATTTTCGTAAGCCGTCTACCCGGAATTTCTAAATAGGAAATAAAATAACCCTTGCAAGCCAAACAACTTCTTCTCCTTGTCGCCATATGCTGCATCTTTTCCCCCTAGGTTTTGAATACTCTGTGTGTTGAAGAATGGTGTCTTTTCTTTTCATGTTGCTCTGTCGGCGGTCATAACAGCTATTCTCTTCATGAATATGTAAATCCCATGCATAAAATCACAAAAATTAGCATGGCGATTTCCACCATAGAATGTGCCCAATTATGTCTGTCTAATATGTGAATGGTGATGATTTAATCTTTTGACTATATGAGCAGATTCAGGTACTGTTACAAGAGATGCTGTAATTACAGAATACCCAAACACACAGGCTGGATGCATGCACATGCTGGGGATCATCAGGCTTTTAATAAGAACTGGGCATCTGATGCCTAGCTGTGATGGAGTGCATGCAGATTCATTTACAGGCGCTTACTCTGATGTTTAGTGACAAGGGAGAAAAATGCCCTAGGTCCGTAATAACCCTTCCCCTTACTAGCTGAGACTCATTTGCATTTGAGATTTTTTTTATTATTATTATTATTATTTCCTACTGAATGCCTGCAATTAAAACTAAACAAATGAAAGTTTCGATAAATAAAAGGAGAAAATGGTGGCCGTATTTGCTAGGCATCCTTAACTCATTTGGTTTATCGGGAATGGGTGTTGGAGCAGGGGGGAAGGACATGCAGAAAACAAAAACAAAAAGGCACCACCAGCAATTGATGCATTTTTGTATTTAAATAAGCAGGCGTGCTCGTGCATATTTATATGACGTGCATGCCTATGCGCCGCTCTGAGCAGTGGCACTGCGGCACGGCTGCAGTAATTAGGCTGATGTAATTATAGAAAAACAAAGCGAGCTTGCTTGATATTTTTTTCTATACAGTGGGAACATTAAAGACATATGCGTATTCCAGTAGACAAAAAATGAACCTGAACCGCTGTCAGAGGCTAGGAGGACAGTGTGGCCAGTGCACCTATTGTGTCACTGCTGTAGAAAGCAGCTTAGCGATTGGCCACTGTCTGCAGCACATAATACTGACTGGTTATAAAGGACTTGTCTAGAGGAAAGCCTGTAGGTACTCCATTGTCTGGCAAAGTTGATATGACTGCATTCTTTTTGCAGGGGGTCAGACAGCTGAACTGTAAAAGCTGCACAGATTTTTTTTTTCCTCTCTCTCTCTCTGTCTCTCTCTCTTCCATACAGCATTTTTCTTTCATGCCCTGTCTCAGTTTGCATAGTTAAAGAGAATGCTAATTAAGATCCCTTGTCTTAACCTGAAAATAATGACTCGGATGTAAATAGAAAACTGGCGATAGTTTAAAAATATTCTTGCGTAGCACTGAGATATCAGTTAACAGTTCTAGGGGAAAAAAATGAAGATGATTTTTTTTTCTGTAATCAAGGTAAACAAAGAAGAGTTGTTGCTTCTTTTTCTTCCTTCCTTTCATTCTTTCTTTTTTTTTTTTTTTTTTTTTTCATTTTTCTATTTATTTTTAAACCAATGATACTTTACTATTACAGGTCAGATAATGTTTTATTTCAGAAAGTGTGCTAGCTACATAATTTTAAAGTCCCTAAATCAGTTGCAATTTAGTGCTTATTAATCCTTCTTAGGATGTAATTCGGTGAAAGAACTGCTTTAAAAAAAATTCTTTTCTGTATTATAGACGGATCTAACAACGCAGTCTGGGCTCCGTGCCAAAGGCTGGTATTTCACAGCAGCGACCGCCTTACAGATGAGCTGTGGGAAGCAGGAGGGAGACTCTCTTAGGGTGCCACTACTATGGAGACACAGCTGGGCTGAACAAGATTTGCTTCAAACGACAACAAGAGAGACAGCAAGTGTCTGGTTCGACCGCTGCCCAAGCAGGCAGTAACCAGAAGAGCTAGCAGCCAATCCGGCCATGCTGCACTGTTCGAAACCAGCTCTACATCCCAGCCAATCAGTGACATCACTGGTGAGAAACTCATTTACATCATGCAGTAATGAACTTTGTTTAACGTATCCTTTTTTCTTTTCTTTTTTTTTTTTTTTTTTTTCCTCACAGAGATTAGGTCCTCCATTAATTATTCTGCCAGCATAATTTGAATCGCTATGCAAAACGATGGCTACATTATTCCTGATTTTTTTTTTTAACTGTGTGCTGTCTCCAAAGGTAATCATGGGCATTGTTCCATTTTTTTTCTGTTGGCCCCATAAAACCTTTAGAAGAGTCTTTTATTGTTAATGTTGTGCATAAATTTTACCTTTATGTATGCTTGTCTCCTCGTAGTCCTTACCTAATGTGGTACTGCTTCCTCCATTTCTAGTCTGAGATTACCTTTAACCATCTTGGAAGGTAAAACGGGTGTTGCTGCAGCATCGAGTTTGCATCTTTAGCTGCCATCACAGTCTAAGTACTTATTCTAATGCTTCAGAATTCATTTCACTGTGGCCGTTTTACATATCTGGCTTTCTCTAAAGGTTCTTACATGCATCTGTTACAACTGAGTGAAGTTCAGTACTGTTATATTTCATTCTTCACCACTTTCAGCCAAGATGTCATTTTATTAATGAATAGAACTGAGATCATTTCTGAACAAATTTCACCCCCTTCCTTCCACCTCAACACAATGCACCTGATTTGCATCCATTTACCAGAATAACTGAATACAAGAGCGAGTATGAAAGGAAGTCAAGGGAGAGCTTGCATACTGCTTCAGGGTATGTTGCAGAAAAGCGAAATATAGAATTTTTGTTTATCTATTTCTCTTTATACTTAGGATGTGCTTAATCTGCACAGAAAAGATTAGATCTTAGCTTGAAAAACTATTCTCTAGCCAGCTTTTCATATTAGGGAATAGGCTTGTTTTTTATAATAAACATGCAGATTTTCTTGAGATGTGTTCAATTATAAATGGAAAACATTTGGGCAAGCCAACATTGTGTTGAACATTTGGATTTAGTTCTTTGTGGGTAAAGTAATTTGTTGTGCGAACAATTTAGGAACAGCTCAGAATACTGTGGAATGCAGAGATTTCAGACCGCATAATCTAATGAGGCAAGTTTTTGTTCTACAGTATTCTAATAGCTGAAACAGCATCAGATACGAGAAAAATTCAATATTGTGTTATTAAATTAAAGCTATATCTATCGCTAGTGGGCTTCAAGAGGTCAACAGTCTCTAGTAAAACAAATTTTTTTTAAAGGAGTATTCTTAGAATTTTTGTTACAACATGCTAACTTCTCCCACCACACACACAATAATGTACAATTTGTTTATGGAGCTTCAGTTATATATTGATCCTTGTAGTCACTTTGAAAATACAGAGGATTTAAACACTAAACTATGGCTCTTTCAATGCATGATGCATTCCATCATCCCATCATCAGTATTCTGTGTGCGGCTGTCCTGATTCAGCCACTAGCTCCCCTGCTGCAGATCCTGTAATTTGAATCATGCGTAATAATATATTATCCTACTGGGGGCCTTCTTTCAGTAGGAGAGTGGTTTTATACCTTCTGCTATAAGAGAACTGTTGGCTCCTTGCCATCTCGTAGCCATTATTCACAGAGGCAATCAAGATAGTCTTCCTTAAGGAATAACATCTGCACAACTGCATGTGCCAGAAATATGCAGCCTCCCCCACGTTATAAATTTGGTTTTCTTGGAAGCAGGAATATTTGAGAATACTGGAGCATAAAAAGTGGACATTTACAGGAATTCATCAAAAGTGTATTGGATGTACCATGTGCTGAAATCTAGGTAGTGAGGACATTTGGAGTGGCTAACAGGGGCAGAAAGGAAGAAAATACAAGCTGGTGGTTGTTCAGTGACTCCTGCTAAACTTTTTCAAACTCAGGTTATTGACTTAGCTGATGATTTTTAATATAGTAAAAATGTGACGTTTTCCTTGCTGACAAGGTGATTTTCTAGCTAATATGCTGATGGTATGTTGTCAGTTGGAACTGGAGCTGCATTTCCTAATATGGGAATCTAACATTATTTAATGCATTCAACAGGATGTGTTATCATTTAGTAGTAAATGAAAAACAGGTACAAAAATGGGCTAAGGTTGTCAAAAATATGGAAACTTCACAATGAAGTAACAAGTCTTAGAATTGCAGAATTGGACAGTGTTCTCAAAATAAGACTTTATGAACTGTTTCTGCTGCTAAAAGCTCTGTAGGGCAGCAGAATGCTAGTGAAAGCAGCTGCCTGGGGGCAGGGAAAGATAAACCCCAGATCTGTGCAACTTTATCATCTATAGTATTCACTGCTGCCACACGTAGCATATCTACCAACACTGTGGCTATTTAGTTTTCATTCCTTCACAGAAATATCCTCCCTAACACTCTTCCCCCTTGTCTTCCTCTCTCCAACCCCTTCCTCTCCCCAACCCCCACAAGACCTTACTTTTTCAAATATTCTTTCTGTGTAAGCATATAGAAAAGTGATATATTTTCTTCTTTACAAGTGATTTTAACTTTCCTGTTACATTTAACTTTACTACAACATCAGATTCATTAATTTAAGTTTGGGGAAAACAGGGGAAGTATTGGAGAGAAATAGAGGAAAAATTTAATTTAGTGTGTTTATTTCATCCGGGAGCTTACATATTCCTCATTGAAGAACAATAGTACAACTGCAGTAGCTAATCCTACACAAACTGTGTTTACTACAGTGCTATTGAGATGTATAGAAAAGTGGAGGAGTCTTCTTGTTGTCATCACCTCCCGTTTTTCTTTCTAGAAGAAAGAAATAAGATTGATAACCTGGCTAAAAATCAAAAGTGCTGGTATTTTGGAACAGACATTCTTCTGAGACTAGGGGAATTACGGTAAAATAGGGCTGTTCTGGAGACTGACACCTAAAGAATCTTCTTAGAGGGAAGGACACAACCTCAGCACCTGAATAATCAGTCCCATTCAAAATACTGTACAAAATAAGATTGGTATTATTAAAAGAAATAGGGCAACTCCAGTAATCTAGGAATCAGCTGAAGTTTGGAGAAACAGGTTGGTTGTTGCTGCTTACTCCCTGACTCATACTAAGCTGGTAATGATGAAGAAAGCTTCAAAGACCATTGATGCTCCATTGAAGAACATGCTCCATATAGTCATTGAGTTTTCAATATTATGAATCAACAGGAAGAAAAATGCAAAAGAAGATAATGATTTGATGGATCACAGGGAGACAGATCATCTTTATGATAGCTGAACTCTCCTTTGAAATGAACAAGAAGAGTAAGTAGAACATGACATTTGCCATAGTTCATCCTTTTTAAAAGAAGAGGTGTATCATTCTGGAGGATAAGCCAGCAAATGCAATTTCCAGCTACTGGAAATTGCAATGAGTTTCTTTTCTACTTCTGTGAAAAAATACATTGTACTTCTGTTCTTCTTCTGTGCTAGCATTTTTGCTGTCTGAAGAAAGTCCTAACAAAAAGTCTGTTCAACATATGTCTTCTGAACAAAGGCCTATTATTTCAATCTCTGATATTTCCATGCAGGACACCTATATGAAGAGAGTATAGACAGTGAAATTTGTTTTCTGCTCTTACATAGTCTATAAAAATCCTGTTTCTGCAGCTCAAGTTGTACCATTTTTAATGAAAACAGTGAGGTCAGATGGCAGAGGTGACTGCTCATGTGAGTTACTGCATTTAAACTTTTATCCATGTATGATTTCTTCATAGTTTAAGGTAATGTTCCTGCTTCCTGAAATAGTCAATTTTTAAAGAAATTCAATCAGTTCTTAAAATTAAAGGTGACAATATTGGGAAAACACACTAAGAAGCCAGTAACTTTTAGTTCTTTCAAAAAGAAAAAGAGTGACTATGGGAAGCCTGTAACTGTTTCTTTTTAATTTATTACCTTTAAGCAGCTACCCCTTACAAGGCCTGTATATCCTCTCTTTCTGCAGCATACGAAATTGAATTGTTTTTAATATGAATGTATATTAGTATATTAGTATGTAGATTAGAATACCATGCGTATGCTTACCTCAAGGCAGCGGATACTGAGCTATTAAATACATTAACTTTTACAGTCAACAGTGTAATGGTAGAAAGCTATCAAGAAATATGTGCCTTGCTGGGTTATGTCTAAAAATCTAGAATAGTACATACATATGTTTTACTTAGGCATGTAAATTTTGAAGGTGGTTTATGTTTATTGTTCTGTTTTTAGCCAGTACAAAGATACATGCTTGTTTAGAACTGTGGAGGAAAGAGCTTGTGTAGGAGATTCTTTAGTACTGAATCAAAATACAATCTTGGGTAAACAAGGTCAGTCACTATTTTACCAGGACACTTTCACTTCCCTCACTTGAAATTAGGCTGTGGGAAATGGAGTGCGATGGCTATTCTCAGCATGAGAAAAAGCCCAGAAGGGACTGAAAACTGTTTCCTAGAAGTAAGTATAAAGAGGATGGTGAATAATAGATAAAGGAGGCAAGGTCAGTCCTACAATGACTTAAGGGTGATACTGGAAAAGGGGCTCTTTCTTGCCTAAATGCTTAATTTTACTGGTGGCTAACGGCAGGGCAGTTAGGCAAAGCACATTGGGATACATCACCCTGAAGGCCATCAGGCAGGGGCTTAGAAGGATGAGGAGGTAAACTGTTGACTCCTGTAGTATTTTATGTACATAGTACATAAATGTACATAAAATATACATTTTAGTACAGAATGTACAAATAAAGTACAAACTTATGTACATAGTACAAAGTATGTTAAATGTATTTTTATTTCTTCATGTAGTTTTCTTTTTTCATGTCAGATGTCAGTTGCACTTAGTGTATATTTTGGAATACAGACACATTTTAATAATGTATTTATATTTTTTTTTTTCATTTTATTCCTACATTTAAGTGAAAAGATAAAATGTCTTACTTTTAGAAAATCCTTAACCCAATAAATTTAAGCCAACTGTTTTCTCAGAGAGAAACTGAGCTCTGTGGTAACATTCAGCAGTAATAAACCTGGGCTCTAATACTTTGTTATGAAAGCTATCGCTAAATGTTTTTTTGGGAAGTAACTTAAGGAGGACTAAAGAAGTCATATACTGGATTGAAAATTGTAAGAGAGTACTGTGATTTGTAACTGCTTATGGTTGTGACCTCATATAGTTCATGAAGAAATTAAAGCTATCTTTGAAGGTGATGAAAGGGCAAATTTAGAGAAACATCTTCCACAAATTCTTAGAAGGTTAGAAAGCTGTATTTGGGGGCAGGGGGTGGACTTATTTAAACAAGCATAAACTAGTTGAAAAGGTGCAGTAATGTACACATTAAAAAAAAAAAAAAAAGAAGATTGGCAAGATAATTATTAAAGGATACACATAATATCTCAGGGAGCGTATAACTATAAAAAGGGATAGAAGTAAACCAGGAGTAGCATACAAAAAATCGCAAAGTTCTGAGTAGGTATCAGATGTAGCATGAACCAAGGTACTTGGGTAGTAGAAGCAGGCTTGTTTTGTTAACAGAGTATGAACTGATTCACCCTTGCAGCCAGCCTACTTAGCTGAAGTAGATTCCTAATGTAGTTGAGATTAATCTGGTTTCTTGTAATGGTGCTACATTGTGCAGTATATATCCAAAGTGGCTAAACAGACCACAAAGTCATATGAGCCAAAATTATCTGGAAAATTAAGAACCAGACCTTCTAGTTACAAACTAGCATCAAAGTGATTGGAACTCAAGGGAACTTTCTTCAAGAAAAGCCATATTTCATAAATACTTTATAAAACATGCACAGAATTCCCATACTGGCTGGCATCTTCCTTCATCTGGTGGAGTATGCCTTCCATGCAGAGTTGTTCTTGTAAAAAGAGAAGTGGAGGGCTTTAACTTGCAGAGCAGAAAGCTTGAAATTGAGTCTCTGGGGAACAGCCTTACTACAAGAGGCTACCAGTGTAATGGCATTGGGTCTAAAGTCTCTTGCTAAACACATCAGAAGATATTTTTGTACTGACTGAATCCTTGCTGATGGGTGTTTTCATGGAAAGAAGTTTAGTAAGTATGGAGGGATGTGGAAAATGCACCAAACACAACCTGCTCAATATATGACAAAGTGTAATCATGTCAGCTGTGAAGAGAAATGGGCATTTTTTCTTCTCTCAAGAGCTATTTGGCTGTTGGTCATTTGGAGGACTCTGAGAAGGGCAGGAAACAGGGCGGAGGCAGTAAGATGAGGATGGCTGGTCTCTGATACGGGGGTAGTAGTGAGGAAAGAAGGCTTGCTTGCCTGTTATTGGTTAGCTGCCTTATCCTTAAGAATTGACCTTGCTTGGACACTAAGAAATCTAGGGGATTACTCTTTCATATTCATAATAAAAGAGATGCAGATTTAGGGGCTGTCTGTGTAGTGCTAGGCACTTCTTACTACTTTTCCCCAAAGGCTTTGAACAGATGGCCAGATGGCAATGAGGAACATATTTAAAACATTTTGGATTTGTGAGAGAAGGTGATATACTATGATATGAGGAGAAACCTACAAGGTCTATCCTAAAAAAAACAACAGTGGTAACTCTGATGGTCTTTGAAGGCCATTTTAGTGCATCTCATGTTGTATGCAGAATGTTTTGCAATTTGTAGAATAGTTGGGAAGTAAAACTATGCCAGTTTTCCACTTAAAATTACAGTTTCCGTAATATCTGAGCTTGCTTTGGGCAGTGTTTGTTACCAAGAGCTTTCAACCTTACAACTTGGAAGGAATGGAAAAATAATATTTCACTGCAGGTCCAGTCAGCTCAAAAAATTCACTTAATGGAAAATTAGTTTTTGAACTACTCTGCTAAAATGCAAGGTGCTGCATACAGTTTTGTCATGTTGTCTTATCAAAATAGTAGTGGGGCTTCTTTTCTCTTGTTCTCTTGGGTGGTCCATGCTCAGAAAAAACAACAGAAGATACCTTCATGCACATACACAAAATAGTGCTATGGAACTCCTCACTGTGGGACACCAAAAAAACAAAACAAAATAAAAAAAAAAAGCTCTGTTCAAAGTGTGTTCAGATTCAGGGATGATGAAAAATCCATGAAGAACTGTTAAACATTGACATTATCTCTAACTTAGGAGATTCTTGAGATGTTACTTGCTAAGGATAGGAAACTATAACAGGAAAGTATCTCTATGTATTTGTGTGTTATTACTCTTCTCTTAGATGTCTGCTGTCAGAGATAGGATACTGGACTTTCTGATCTGATATAGTACATGTATTACTAGATTCCCTGAGGCACTAAGTGTGGTATCATTCAAATTTTCCTCAGTGCTGCGTACAGGAATCAATTGATTTTAGCTATAATAAACAAAATATAGTTGAGCAGATGCTGTATGCACAAAAATGAAAACAGCAAGCTACTAAATTGTTCCTTCTAGGAACAATTTCCTTTTTAGGTATTACATTGTGATAATAAAACATAGGGGAATTTTGATGGTGCATGAAATAAAGCCTTCTGAAACACTACAGTCAACTGAAATGAGATACTTTAGTTTTTGGAATGTTCAGAGCTGTTTACTATTTATTAGCAAGGTTGAAATATTTCTGAATTTTGCAATTATTTTGGAATGTCCCATTCAATATAACATTTTGAAGTTGCTAAACTTTGACCATCTTGGTGATGAAAAAATCAGAAGTATTGAAATGTCTTGCTACAGGAATTTTTCATATTTTGATGATTTCCAGCAAACTGCTGTATTAGGTTGTAAGGCTCTATTTCCCTTTTCTATGCACTGAAGGATGCTGTCCTAACCTGAAACCTGCCCATGAAATACCTATGAAACAATCATTGTGTATATGAGATAGCTTCTTCTTAGATTCCTATTGATTTCATGAAATGAAACAAAATTAACATTGTATGAACAAAATTTGTGTTCAATGGATGTTTCATATTGAACTTAGTCTGTTAGTAACATGGCTGTCTTATGATAGTTACAATGGTTTAGGTCTTTAAGTTATTAAGATATAGCAAATAGAAATGCATGCAACATATTGAAAATAACGTAGATTTACTGTCCTTGCAAAATAGGCTAAGTACAAAAAATATATATTTTTTTAGTAAAAGCATTGATCACTAAACCAGCTACTTTAATTGATCTACAAAACTGAAATCATTCCCTTTTTCTTGTCCTGCAAAACATGGGCATAGGATTAAGGTTATGATAAGGATGATTATGATGCTGAAAATAAATATTTACATTGTAAACGGCACCCAAGCTGAAAACAAGGCTATAAGGATTTGACAATCTGGTGGTGTTTTGTAACAAAACATATTTCCATTTGAGTCATTGAACAGCAATAAAGTGTTAAGTGTTGTTTCCACATTTTTTAGAAAGTTGCAATGATTATAAAGACATGGAAAATGCTAGGTTTTAGTGCTTCTGTGGAAATAATTTTAAATATTCAACATACTGTAATTGTAAAAAATATAATAAATGCATTTGTGAATAGAATGAGAGTTCTTTTTGAAAACATTGAGTGGTTTTGTTTTCAATCCAAATTTATGAACCAGTCTGGGAGCCAACGTCAACATGATTGTTGATGTGTATGCAAAACATTATGTTGATATAGTTACATAATTGTAGTATACATATTCATTTTCTGCCATGTATTTGGAACAATATGTGTGTATTTTCAAAAAGTTTTGGCTTAGCTGACTAAGTAACGACCTCCCCACACTTGCATTTTCTATGCCATTTTGATAGGAGTCTGAAAGAGTCTGTGTTTTTATTGCATTACCAGTGATTTGGCCCCACAGGTTCAAATAGGGGGCTATTATAATCAGCCATTCCCTCTTGGCCTGTGTAGATGTGAGCTATTTGAGGCAAAAATTGTGTTACTGTGATGTGTGCTTGTTCTGGACCAGGGGAGGCTAGTGCAACTTCCATGGGTTCACACTGTGCAAGTCTGAGCCATGGCATCAAAAGAAATGGGCATGGTTGGTGGGGAAATAAACAGAAAAAGGGGGTATTTTCAAAAATCTGACTGCTTTCTGTGATGCTTCTGACAGATGATCTTTTAGAAACCTACCTGTGATAGGATGTGTGGACACAGCCTGAAAGGTCAGCTCCAACAAGGTCTGAGCAGTCATGTATGGTCTGATACCTGTCCCTTGGATGAAGTCAGAGATCTACAGCTACCCATGAGCAAGTGTTGAAGTGGGGTGGATAGGTGAGACACCATGTATGTCACTGGCCGCTCTAGGGATAAACAGCTAATATTTCTTTTCTTCTTTAACTCACTTGCTCAGTCTCTCTGTTGATGAGCATTGTCTTTGTTACAACAGTGTTTATGGAAAACAAAATGTATGTTCTTGGTAAAACATCTCTGAGAGAGACCTAAACATAAATTTCATGCACTTCATAACCAGTTGCCCCATATTCCTCTCATAAGTAGTAGCTATATTATTTGTTTTCTCTCATTTCATAGTTCCCATTAGCTGTCTGTTCATCACTTTTCATTAATATGATCTGGGTTACATTTAATTTTTCCAAAGACTTCTTCATAACTTTCCACTCCTCTCATTTCCTACCAATGCAGTTGTTATTTAAAACTTAATATTCATGATACCAATCAAAGTAGTTTTCACAAAAAAAAAAAAAAAAGGAAAAAGAAACAAGAAAGCAATGCAGTGTAGCCTGCATAACAATAGCATCTAGTAGTCTTATTATTTATTGTTGCTGCAAACTCTGTCAGCTTCAATACAGAATACAGACATGCCTACTTTATTTCCTTATAATGTTGACACTGTCATGTTGTTTAAAAAGAGCATTATAAAAGAGCATGTACATTCTTCTAATGTTAATAAAATATATATTGTTACCATGTTTAGACCATATGTAATCAAAGTTGGTATCTCCCACTTGTCTCTGTAAGTGGTGTTACTTTGCTCTACTGAGGAGTTTTTCTAGAGTTAGTCACACATTGCCTAAGTGCAAACATGCAAATCCAGGACATTTAGCCTTGACTCTTGAGTGCTGGAGGATACAGACTCAGCTGTTATGAGAGATCTGCCAGTTGATCTGGGCTCTTATATAATGTTTTCTAATGTGTCAGTATGGTGTACTCTAAGAAGATATAAATAAGCATCAAAATACTTTGAGAAATACACTCAGTGACAAATACACAAATGCATCCTTTACCACATTTTGGAAATGTAGATAGGAGGGAATGGAAAATGTGAAGGTGATTTCTAAGGAATTAGCTGTTGATCTCATGGAATTACAGATTCTTTTCCAAGTTTTGTGTATAGCTAGTGAATTAGACAATTTGCTGTCCCTCTGTTCTGAACTCAGCATATTTTAAACTTTGATGGCAAAAAAAAAAAATATTTCACACGGTGGTTAAAACAGTTCAGCCCTTTGGTTCTGTCCTCCCTATTATACCTGGTGGATAATTTCATTGAAATCTCTCAGCATGTTTTCACTTTGATCATACCTTTTCCACCCAATTCAAGGGAATTAGATGCATTCTCAAAGGATCTAAAGTAACTCTTCTTCGGATTGGTTTGGCTGAGGTTATTCACTCAGTGCAAAAATGGAGCACCAGGCAGGAAATACAGGAGTGCCTTTTCCACTAGGATAATTCTTGAAATCAAAGCTGTATATTCATGCAGAATCACAAGACTAACTGCAGCTGGCAAGCAACAGGAAGCAAGTCATTTCAGAGAGAGGTTCATTCGCTATTGACAGAAAACCTATGAACTGCTCACTGAGTAGGAAAGATTTTATTTAAAAAGTGGCCTCCAAGGAAATATCTGAAAGAAAGAAGAGTTTATGTCATACATCAGTTCAAAAAGGGTTGGAGATTTTTTCAGCTATTTGACTTCATTGTTGGAAGCATTAGCAAGCCCTTCTAATATGTAAACAAACCTTTGATATTTTCTCCAAGCTTCCAGCTTCTGTAGCTCATCCATTAGTTGATATATTCCTTGGTGCACAGATAATGTTTATGCTTCACAACTTAACCATGATGTGCAGTTTAAGCTATTGTTTGTCCCATGTATTTTTGCCAGATGCTAGAAATCCTGATAACATCATATATCTAGAATCTCTGAAAAATAATGAATGAAAATGCAGTTCTGGCAGCATGCTTTCCCATTGTATGTAGATAAAATATACAATTTAGAGGACTTAAAAGAGTTCGATTGGCTGCACAGAATACACTTGCATGATAAAGGACAAGCTTTGTATTCACATTTATTGAAAGAGATAACACATATTTGGTATTCATTAATATCCATTCCATCTCCTACTCCTCTGAATTATGAGCCAGTTGATCTGCATGCTTTCTGTACAATTTTGGAATCTTGGAGAATGAAACAGTCTTTAGAGGAATTGCCTCAGTCTTGTTTTAAACCCTCTCCTTGACAATCCTCAGCTTCTCATTGGTGTTTGAGAAATTTGTTCCATTTGTGTGATAGAGTCAAATGTATTCAGTGACCATTTATTATACCAATGTGTGACAGACATCTGTTAGAAAGAAGAAACCAATGCATCTTGCTAAATTAGCTATTAAATTTGCCTGGCCCAATCAGACAAGAGGTTTCAGTATCACTTGTGAGCCTGCTGGGAAGTGCTATTTAAAAAAATAAAAATAAAAAAATCTCATTTTCTCAGCACATACATGGCTATACATTATCTTTATAGCAGCACCTAAATGCATTAATGACTTTCACAGATGAGTTTAGTTCTCCAGTGTTATTAGAAAATATAATGCACTTCAAAGGCTGTTCCCTGGTGGATTTTCCTGCTCAGAGATGGGTTTTGGAGATACCATCAGGTATTGCTACTCTTCTCTCACAGGACGATTGCTATTTTTGCTTGTGCTTATTGTTTGTTTTGTCTGTTCTCTTTATTCATTTTGTGTGTTCTAGTGAATTTACTGTTATGGATAGTCAGTTAATAAGATTGAACCGTTAACAGTGTTACAACTGTGTCTCCATGTAGATTTTTGTTGCTCTGTATAGATAATTACTGTGTATAGCTCTTACATTAAAAGTATTGTGGAGGTATACTTGAAATAATATATTTTTCTTCTGTGTGTTTGTTTATAAATATTAATGTTTTATAATAGTTAACAGAATGACAAGTGATTCAGGATCTGACATTGAAGAGAGAAAATTTGCTAGAAGTAGAGATTCTGTTGGACAATATTGGACAACAATGTGTTGTTACAGAGTTCACAGTCCATAGCTCTGCGTTTTTTATATATTTTTTTTATTTTATTCTTTTTTTTTGAGGGAACATGGACTAAGGAAGCAGTTTAAGTCAAGTTTCCCCTTGACTTCTGAGGGGAAAGAAGGCGCAAATGTGTAGTCAGTGAAAACCTGCACCGGTATGGTACAGAAACATATACAACAAACTCATATTTGGCATTAATGCTTTATATTGCTTTATATGACACTCAGAAGTTCATAGCTTTTATTTTCTGATTTGCTTAGTTGTACACTGCACTGTCTTGAATTATTTTCTGTGAACACTGTCCTTGGAACCTTTCACGACAGCATCTTCCTGGGATGTGCTGGCCTTGAAAGACTTAGAAAATTTCAGAAGCATCTGAAAATCTTCCAGCCAGAGGGAAAATGCTGTATTTATAGACAGCTTATTGAAAAAGTCAGAAATATGCACTATGAAGGAATTGGTTGAAACAATACCAGGAGGAAAAAAATGCCTATGTGTGACTTGCTCTGCTTTTCCCTTCCATAAATAAATAAATAAATAAATAAATAAATAAATCTTGGCCCTAATTAAAGTCTTTAGGCAGTTTTACAGTTATTAGACCACAAGGTAAATTTTTTTTTTTTTTTTTTTTTTTTTTTCCCCTAGGGATACATTTTAATATGGTCAAAATGTTCCTTATTTCAGTTTTTCTATTTTCAGCCAGAAATGGAATCTGAGTATTTTTTCCAGTTTTATTCTATGGAGATTAAAATGGGAATAAAATTCTAGTACATACTAGATTTTTTTTTATTATTTATTTTTTTTTTTTTTTTGCAATGAGATGATATTAGCACATTTACTGTTTCATAATAACTTGTCTTTATCGCTAGTATGAGCTGATCTAGTATGATCTATTGTCTTGAAAAGGGTAGAAAGTTTTCTTAAAATACTGTGCAGTGCTTTAGATGAAGCACAACTAATTGTAATATGTAACTGAACACAGAGAGAATGGAAAAAGTGGCTGAACTTTAATAAGTCTTTGTGTAGTCATATGCAGTGTGTGTATGGCTGCGTGTCAACACATCTTTGGGGGGGGTTGTTTTTAAGATTAAATGCTTTTAGCAAGACGGACCAAGGGGTAACAGAACCCATGTACGTGAAGCACTTTCTGTTACAAAGGCATATAGCAAAGCACTGCAACAACAGAAAGTTGGACTCCAAGGCCTCTTTGACACGTCACAGACTTATGGATTAAAATGAAGTATTGCTCCATGTGGAAGCAGTGTCATTTTTATGTAAGATCTTTGACTTCTGGCTTCCTTGTTCTTCCCATTCTACTGTTGGAGTGGCCTGGGAAAACACGGTGTTCATGCTTACATTGAATCCCTTTTGGAAAGCTCAACATAACTATAAAGCTGCTTTTGACTAGTGAAAACAAACTGTGTTTCTCATAGAAGAGAATGAAGCTCACAAATGAGAATGAAGGTCAAAAGGTAAATTCAACTTCCTGCAGCAAATATTTTTTGATCTGATTGCTGTGCAGGAGACGAGCACAGCGTTCCATTGCAGAGCATGTCAAAGCAATAGATGTCACCTAGCTAAAAATGTCCATAAACCCTTCACTAATATGCTTTTACTTTATAACTTTTTTGTTTTGTTTTGTTTTATTTGTATTTGAAAATTTCTGTGAATTGTTCACTTCCATATTTTATGGCAAAAAAGGAGCAGGGATATGAAAAGTGAAATAAAGAAACATGCTTCGATAGCAAGCTATTACTTCTATTACATAGAAAATAGGTTTGGAAAGAGACAATAAGAATGATAACAACCAGAAATCAGAGTTACTAGCAAACAAATCGTGTCAGAAGTGGAAGTAGTAAAATTATTAATTTATATTGGTTGAAAGTTATTTCTATTGATTTAATTGTAGGTTCTACTAACGCATCCTGAAGCTGCTATTTTCACTACAGTCTCTGGCCTGAATTAAAGTATAGAGTAACTGACTGTTACCTTGAAGTTGTTCTGGACTCTGTTAATGGTTTGTCAAAACCTTCTTTAGTATGCCAAACTTTGCAAGAAGTCAAGTGAGAGGCGGTTTCTTGTTATGGGATTTTGACATCTGTTCTTCATACTCAGGAGTAAAACGTGCTGAGACCACAATAAGAAGCTGGCAAACATGTTAGGTAAATGGGAGGGAGACACGTTTTTCTCGTATACAGAACATCCCTCATTTCCCCAATGCAAGACATGCAAACATTACTGGCAGTAAAAGCACCCATGGACTTTATGTTTCTTGGGGCACAGAATGACCTTCTTATGTTATACAGGTGGTTCAAAGATGGCAACTTTGGGCTGCCTGTATTCTTACTACATTGTTAGAGAATACTCATACTTGAGACTATTACATTGAAACTAGTAGTTATTCCTAAAGGGTGATTTGAGGGAGTCTTTATTCTGTTCTTCAACAAAAACAGAGAGAGAGAAAAGGAAGGGAAGAGATGGGG
Organism: Netta rufina; assembly: GCF_964035555.1. NCBI lineage: Eukaryota > Metazoa > Chordata > Aves > Anseriformes > Anatidae > Netta > Netta rufina. The sequence goes on from NC_140123.1 coordinate 97,791,294, forward strand.
AGATAAAGTGGTGGCTTTAGACCAAAAATGCTATTACTTTATTCTTCTTACTCAAGATATGTGACTGCAAAAGTACTATTTATTTTCAAAACTGAGAATCACAGAGTGAATCCACCCTCCACTGCTTTTTTTTTTTTTTAATTTATTTTTATTTTTATTGTATTTTATTTTTTATTTTTTGTGAATCCAGCTTCTACAGCCTTTAATGACATTGTGACTTTCCTGGTTGGATCCAGAGTTGTTGTTTTTAATTCCTGATTTCACTTTTATTTGCTTGAAGTAATATTTTTTTTAGTATTTATCAATGAAAGGATGCATGAAGAGATCATAGCAGAATTAAGCAATTAAACTCAATTCAGTCTCAATTAAATGAAACAATGCACATATTGTCACTAAAACTATTTCTTTTCTCCTCTTTAATTTGCTGTACATAGCTATTTGCAATAAAAGGCAATAAAAAACCTCCAACTTTTATTATTAAGCTTTGTAAGTTAGGGTTTACTCCCTCACTTCATCTTACTTTGAACAGTGCCTTTACATGCAAGTAATTCTACTTTTGCAGTGATTGGGATTACTTATATGGCAAGAGAGTAGTCAGGGAATAAGGATGTTGGACTCCAGACTTGAACGATAAGATGAGGTGTTTTGAAAATATTTAAGTAGGTGGGTAGGATAGCAAAGATTTTACAGGTATCATGGAGAAGTTAAAGCATTCATTATTTGAAAAGTGCCTTCTGCTTAGAAAGGCAATGCCATACATGTTCTTGAGCACTTCCAGCACTGGTTTCACTCTGTTTGTTCTGAAGTGGGAATCCAGCTGATGATCGCTAAAATCAAATAAGCTGTCCTTCTTTTCACATTCATAGCATATCGAATACACTATGGAAAAATTGTTATGACAGTTGTAGTCATCTGTTACATTTTTGGAAAATGGAACATCTCATTCTTCTGTCCTTTTTCATGTGTGCCCATAGGCAGATATGTCATCTCATTTACTGGATCCACTTCATACTACTATTATCCATTCAAGTTTAACTGGGAGTCTGAAAACTTTCACTGCTAATGGTGGCTATTTAGAAATATGATGGTATGATAATTAGAGTTTTGCAGGTAATGTTTCCTTGGAAATCTAAAATAAGTTTTGTTAAATTTTATCAAAGTCTTGTGCCACACTTACTATCTGTGTAAGGCTTTAATTTCAGCTTTGTGAGAAGTAGCATAGTGTTTTCACCTTGCTTTGGTTTCTTTCAGAGCCTTTGGCACAATTATTGGCTGCTTGGACTTTCCATGGCACCATCTTTCCAAAAAAATAACACTGAAGTAGCTCTTGAAATATGTGCTAAAATTATTCTGTTTTATGACTTGGAATTTAATTTGTGGTGGAAACTGATAAAAGTGATGAAAATACAGGCCTTTATTGTTAAGATTTGATAGTCATGTAGAAATCGCCTTCAGAGCTGTGGCAGTTTTAGCTCAATCTATGGGGGCAGTGTTGATGTTTGCACCAGGTTTCCTGGGGATTCATTATAGGAAAAGAAATCCAACTTTATATGCAAGTCTGGTGAAGAATGACTTAAACATGTGCTAGAAAGAACTATAACTGGTATGCCTGGAGGTATTCCCCTTGAGGTTCAGACTGCCCTACAGCTATCCATGTTATTATATACTCCATTCCTCTCAGGAATCCAATTTTCTTCTTTGGATACAAAATCAAGTTAACTCATAGTCTTTCTGTTCCTGCATAATCATAAAATATTGCAAATTAAATATTACAAGTGTGACTGGTCCTCAGAAAAGCACTGCATTTATGAAAAGCAGTTTTGACATGACTAGTTTAATTATATTTGCAAGTAGTATGCATTGGAAGAACTCACATCGAGTTTCTGACTTCATTTGACGTGGCTTCTATATTCTCTAGAAGAATGGGAGAGTATGATGAGTTTAAAATTGCATTATTACAGCTCATAGTTTCTAGCAGTCATTTTCTTTAAAGAAAGGGGCATGTTGTATTTTTTTCTTGAAAAATAAATGCAGGATTTAGCAACTTTACTGTTAACACTTCCAAAAAAAAAAGTTTTTTTTTTTTTTTTTTTAAGAAAGGTAAGCAAAAGAATGACCACATGCAATTTATTTTTTATGGCAAGGATTGTGTGTGGTCCACTAAGAAAAAACAATACTCGAAATAATAAAACTTTTAATAGTCAAGTTGGGCCTAGTGAAGGTGCTGGCATATAGTCATCTTTCTATCTAACAGGGTGTTAGTAAGAGAAATTAAAGCTATGCTACTTTGACTTTTTTTAGTGTTGTTGAAGGGTTTGTGTGTAGGAATGTATGCAAACATCCCATGGTTCTGTAACAGCTGCCTTTTGAATATCCAAACATTTTTTCCTTGGCCATACCAAACAATCCTTATATTCTAAAACTTCCCTTAGGTTGCAGTGAAACGGCCTCTTCCTTCTCTGACCAATTTTCAGATCATGAGCTACAAGGCTTCTTGTAGACCCTAGAGGCTTTGTTGCTGTATCTGGATAAACCAAGGTTCATAACATAACTTCATAACAACTTGAGCACTCCTTTTCTGGGCTCACCAGACAGTCTTAGTTTGAACTGCCACATGTGGCCGAACCCTAGCCTAGTGGGCATGCAGACTGCTCCAAACCCATCAATTTTTATTGCAAATACTGTAAGAAAAAGACTAAAGTAATAAATATATTTGCCCACAAGTTTCCTGTAACTTCAGTGACAGCTGGACTTGATTATGGTATCTAGAGTTCTCCCTTTTTCTGAATCAATGTCTTCTGGGATGAGGATTTTGTCTTTCGCTCCTTCTGCTTTCTTTTTAAGAAAACCAAAATCATCACTAAATTTCACCTTATAACTTCTAGTCATTTTTTTGCTACATGACCTTCCGATTGGTCTTATCAGATGATTTAAAAAAATGTGTCATCTAATGTATTAATAGTTAGCCCTCTTGTGCAGCAAAACTTGGGAAGACATATTCCTCCTCTTCATATCCCAAAAGATATTCAATAAATTATTCAAAGAAGATTTTGTTCAAACAATATTCACCAAGATTTAATGTTCCCTAGCTGCTAGCTTTGTCTCATTTATCCCATGGATAGAAATTTTCTATCAGTGTGATAGAAAGTTCACATAGACAACACAGAAGGCAAGTGTGTTTCATTCTAAAAGGAGATTACAGTTGGACATAGATATATAGAAATGATGTAGACAGAAAAGTTCAGTGGTCATTAAGGAATCCTGTACAGATAGGTTCATCAGCAGAATTGGAATACAGAGAAACTCAAATATTTGAGTGAATTTTAATTTCTTCTGCTGCCTACTCAGTCTGTGTTCCTTTTGTGGCTTTTTTGCCTCTGCAGGTAATATTCAAATGATCTATATGAAATATACCAACCAAACTGTTTTGAAATAACAAATAATATATACTAAATGGAGAGAACTAGACTGGAGTAGAACCGGCTGCCAATTAATGTTCACTGGCTTCTACTTCCAATTTTGAGGCATATAAATTGCAGTGAATTTGTGTGGCAGTTGAGTCATTCTGAGCAGTTTATCTCAGCCATTTTCCTTATTTGTCAGTCACTTTCTTGATTTTGTCCCATCACTTTCACTTCATTTACTCAAGAGGAAGACTCCAACATTGCCCACCACTCAGAGTACTTCATACACTGATAGTAGAAAACGTAACTACTAAACCTCTTCCACAGGAGCAATCAATCTGCCCAGTATAACTCTTCTTCTAAGACAATTATCATGTTCTTGCTAATTCTATCCAAACAAGAACTGAAATGGAGAAGATAGAATTTAATAAAGTCAGAAAGCTTCCCACATAATAAACCTCTACAGATTATTTTTGTTGGTTTTTGATGAAATTGCACAGATTTCAAGAAACGACTTTTCTCACTTAGAGTGTCCGTTGGAAAACTGAAGATCAACTATGTTGATCTGTTCCAGACAGATTTCATTGATAACATGTTTGTTGCTGTTCAGGTAACCTTTTGTAAACATCTGGCTTTAGATTTTATTTACTTAGTGATTTAATTATGTTTCTGTTCTTTAGAGAAATAACGTTCCTGGCAGACCCAGAACTGAGGAAGATTTGGTTTCAATACTGGCCATGAACTGTACTAGCTCTATTATCCTCTTCAGACACATTTTTTTCTCCTTTGCCTGCCTGTGCTTTTTTGCAGATCTTGATCTTCAACCATGTCTGTTCCAGTACTTCTAATTTGGAACTGGCAGCCACTCTGTTTTTGTTTCAATATTGCTTTCTGCTTCACTCAGTAGCTTTACATGTGCCCTTTCCAAATTAATGGATTGGAAAGGGTCTTCCACCAATGATTTATTTTCCAATTACAATGATCCTGAGATGTGCAGAGATTAAATTGCATTTTCAGATATTCCAGAATGTTGCTAGAGAAACTGAAAAACATTGCTCAGCATTCTTTTTTTAGGCACATTTCTCTGTTTCTGTCTTCACCTGCTTACTGTGATAAGTTGCTCGGCTCTTTGATCCTTTGATCCTTTTTAAGTGTAATGCCACTTCTAGTTTTCTAATAGTTCTAAAGACTAGAAATACAGTCTAAACACTTCTGGAAGTAACTGCTCTTTCTTGTTCCTACTCTGGCATGATACTGAGTAACACAGTATTTATATTCTTAACCCCACAAGTTTCTACCTAATCTTCAGAATCCATACTGAATTCCATTATTTCAGAGTTCAGTAAGAATAGCAACACTACCAGTTTTGACATTGCTACTGCAGTTGCCTTCTTTCTAGTTTCCCATCTTATTTATTATCTATTTACTATTCAATATGAAGTTTTTTGAAGTTAGTATGTTTCTTTTGGCTCTTGTGCCTATAAGTCACCTTGCACTATGCCAAACAGTTTGCTACAAGTTAAGGTACTCAGAAGCAGGAATTAATTTAAAGAAAAAAAAAAAAATCAGTTCAGGTTTGGAATAAAAATTCAGATTTACTATAGATTTTTCTGTGAAAAAAAAAAATCACCTTTAAATAAAGAGCCTATTTTAGATATCTCTAAACTAAACTTATCCTAAGAGTATAGGATGGAGGGTATCAGCTTATTCAGGACTTCTAGAGATCTGGTGACCTTCAGTCCTATTGGACTGGTTGTGGATTGGTTTCAGATATCTATGGACTGCAGCTAAGCTGAGCAGTTTTGGCACTCTAGTGATGTGATGAACATAGTCCTGAAAGTACATGAGAAATTCCTGAGATCTGCTGGCATAGAGTTAATTTACTGCATTTCTAGTTTATGTCTGTATTAATAAATGAAATAGGATCATGTTATGATTTTAAGTTTTGGACATGCAGTTTTCCATGTTAATTGCTTGCATGCTCCCTGGCACGGTTTTGGCTTGTGGCTTAACATGTCTCAAGGAATATCATGGACCAAGTAATATGATATGTCAGTACAAACACCCATCCTATTTTTAGGAAACAGAATTAGCTATATGGTTGTGAGCCTTGGCATTGTGTTGACATCAGGGCCAGAGGACAGATTTTGTTTTCCCATTAAGTCATAGTATAAAGTTTCCTTTGGTCTTACAAAACCTGTCATGTGGAGCTGACAAGCTTAGGCTGTCATAATAAAAGCTACAGCTGAATAATCTTCCAGACTTCTCCATGGTGCAGAGGCTCAAACCTCTGGAAAGGTTATTGAAGTGTGGCCTGCACAGAAGCCTTCCAGGAAGCTACCTTGAGCTTCATCAGAAGTCTGATGCAATTGATAATTTCTTATTTTTTTGTTTAAGGTACTTTGCTTTCATAATTTGTTTTTCAAAGGAATTTCTATTTCACTTTGCAATTCCAAACACATCATCATCGATAATCTCATGGGAGTTGTGCTAGGAGTAAGATGTTAGTGAAGTCTTTGTGTTCTTTCGAATCTTTTTTTTTTTTTTTTTTTTTTTTTCAGTAGAGAGTGCCAGCAAGGAAAGCAACTTTATGGATGATGGTCATTTTCATGCTGTAGATTTGAGGCTACCAATCATATTGCTTGAGCCATGGGAAAGCCCATCTGATGATAAAAAATAATTTATGCCATTTTGTAGACCAGATAAAATGAGTTAGAAGAAGGAACAGAACAAATTAGGCCTTGCCTAACATTGTGTAGGTAATCCCTAAACTAAACTATTAAATCCCAGTATTTAACCCAGTACTGAATACCAGTTTATTTACAACCCAGTAGTCATGTTATAGTCATAAGTTAGTTATAATCATATAATATAGTCATAGTTATATAGTTATATAATATAGTCATAGTAACTGAACTGAAGATTTTTTCTGAAGTAGCAGAAGTCCTGTGTCGGTCCATTTTAACAAAAAACACATGAATTTTACAAGCAAATATCTTCTGAAGTTGTGGGAAAAAGAAAAACGTCCACCTCTCTTCTATAATCTCTCCTCTCTATGGGGAAAGGATAAGAAATATCAGCATATGTAATAAGTAAATAAAATATATTATAGAACATATTATATATTGCACATATATAACAATAATAATTTTTAAAAGAGAAGAGGAAAGCCCCAAGCCCCCAAAACACAACATTGCAAACATCAAGTTTTAAAGTTAGTCACAGACAGTTTAAATAAATTACTCTCAAAGATGCTGACCACCCACTGCTCCTGAAAGTTTTTAATCAGTACTTTGACTGAGAAATGAAGTCATTTCCACCTGGTTTTTAAGTTTAAGCCGTCCAGTTTTAAATGCGGCCTGTGGAACTTTAATCAAGTTCCCAAATTTTGATAAATGTTTCCACACTGTGACAAGAATCTACACCCAAATGTTGATTATGTGCAGTAGCCTGCTAAAAAGTGTACTGTAAAATGCCTTCCACAAGACAGTGATACCATTAAAGCGAAGTTTAATGTTCCATAAACAGTGAAGATTAAACATAGCCCTCAAGTAGGACTCTGCAATTGGAAATTAATGTCCTTGGCATTGGAACTCTAACACATATGTAAGTAATGCTAAACCAAGTGTTTAAAGAAAATTTGCCTTTGTTTTTCTAAACATGGATGCCAGTTTAACCATGGTGAGTTTTATTCTTACAAATGCCTGTGTAAATCTAAAATTAGGACCTTTGATTAAGTTCACATTTAAACTGGTGTATTCAGGAGCAGAAATAGGCCCAGGAAATCTAATGTTTATGGTAGCTATCAGAATTGAACGGAATTTGGTTTTTGATTTCCAGATGAAGCTGCCACAGGAAATAAGTTGGAAATTTTTTTATAAATGGATCTGCACTGATTTTCATTATGTTGGAATGTGACCCATTGCATTTTTTCTTTGTTCAGCTTGCTCCCCCTTTACAGAAACTACTTTCTAACTCATGTGGCTGTACTGAAGTTTCTTTAAGATAACTTTAGCTATTAGCTTTTCCCTGAAACAGACACCAAGTGTTCAAGTTCAAGTTCTGCCTTTGGCAGAGCATGATCAGCATCAGAGCCCTAAAATTTGTTTCCACGTTGCAGTCTGAATTTGTGCAACATATATTAATTATACCTATAGGTGCAGTCCAAGCACACACTGTGATGACTTGTGTGTAGCTGTAGGGTCTCTGAGTTCAGTGGTATGTCCACATTAAATTTGCCCATGACCTCTCATCACACTTTTGCTTTTCTGATGTTGACTTTTACAGAGCAGTTATCTGCATCTGGTTTGGCCAGCCTTCAGTTGCATAGTTTTTCACTTTCTCATGTTTTATTCTTACAATGGACATTGCAGAAGTTATCCACAGATGCTGTCTTGGGGTGTACTTCTACAGTGTTTCATACAAGAAATCACTCAATAAACAAGCAATGACCAGGTTGGGAAGGGTGAGAGTGAAGGGAGATATTTAGCTTAGTTTTGTAAAGTTCCAATAATAATAATAAACAACTTGCATATTTTGAAGGTAGCTGCCACTGATTTCTGCCATCTTATCTTTCCTGTTACAGTTGCTGCACTCCTACTTTTGTCTGTGAATCTAGTTTTAAGTCAGAAATAGTCTCTTACTGTATGGAACTCTCTCCATAGCCCTCTCACTTTGGTGTTTACCAGCAAAGGAGCATTCTGCTCTTCATTTTACCTTAGTAAATATTGGATTCCTAGTGAATGTTTTCTTTCATTATTTTAAGTTTACAAATGCTTTTCTCTGAAACAAAGCAGATCTATTACAAAATGGTCCAATTTCCATCCTCCATTTTGAAATTTGTAGTAAAAGCAGTATTTTGAGCTCTGTGTAGTAATATATGTCATGACATATCAACACTGGCTCTAAAATAATTTTAAAGGTAAATTGTATAGTAAATTAGAGATGGCTCCAAGCCCATTCACAGCCACCTTATGCAATTTTAGAGCTTATGAGTCTCCAGAGGAGGAAATAGGTCCACCAAAGTAGTACAATTTGGTTTTCCAGATCAGCTTCTACTTGCAGTCACTTTATTTGAGCCTTAGCTTGTCTTCCTTGTCAATTCTGCTTATTTAGAAATCTTCCTTCAGCTCATCCTTCTCAAGATAAATTTAAAGCATCTCATCTGGGTAACTCTTCTCTGGAGCAGAATGTGTGCTCTGCAATTCAGATTTAGCAACTGGATGTCTGATTTATCCTTTTTTATTTTATTTATTTATTTATTTATTTATTTATTTATTTATTTTTAATCCCCTTTAGGGGCCATAGAATAGCTAATGTGCTGCAGAACATTCGGCCTTGATGATCTCACCCCTTAAAACAGTTTGTCTGGTTGACACTTAAGGACTTCCCTGTGTATCTGAAGGTCTCTGGAGAATCCTGAAGAATTCACACCCCTCTAGAAGGAGAGTGAGTAACAGTAAAATTACCTAAAATTTCATTGGATTATTTTTCATTACAAATAAATAAAAAGATACATACTTGTTTACTTCAAATGAATTAACATCTGCTGGGACATGGTTTACTGCTGGGTTTGTGGCTGGACTTGATGATCTTAGAGGTCTTTTCAAACCTAAATGATTCTATGAACATATTGCCTAAAAACTGAATTGTATTCCAGTTACAATTGCATGACTTGAACTAATAGGATTTTAAAGGACATTTTGGTTAGAGATTTGTGCTTGTTTCATCCAGTAAGGGTGAAAATGAATCTAACAAAAGCAACTGAAAAAAGCTGTTTTGTGACTTTAGAGAAAAATGTAAAAGGGTCCATTGTGGCTGATGATAATTTTATCACAGTTGTATAGTGTAACACAGGCTGAAAGGAGCCTCCTGAGGTCAGCTAGTCCAACCATCTGCTCAAAGCAGGGAAAAATTTTGCTTTTTTTTTTTTCTTTCTTTCTTTATTTTTCTGTTAATTAACATAAAGTTCAAGATAATCTCCAAATCATTCTATCAAAAATGATTTTAACAGATCAAAAAAAAGATTGCTGGTAATAGTCTACAGGAATTCAAAGTTAGAATAAAAATTTGCAAATGTGTTTATCCTCTTCTGATGGGTTTGAAACAGTTGTATATATTCATGGTACACGTTGGACTAGATGATCTTAGGGGTTTCCAACCTAAATGATTTTATGATATTCAGGGGTTTCCTTGTGCTGGTTCTTTTATATTTTTAGTTTAGTTTAGTTTAGTTTAGTTTAGTTTAGTTTAGTTTTGTTTTTGTACATGTGTGTCCTTTACCTCTGATCACATGGAGACCTCAACTTAAATGAACACAGTCCATTGTGTCAAGGTTGAATCCAAAATTGAACTCCTGATAAGAGGTGCCATTAAATAAATAGATGTTCTCTGATCTAGTTTTATTTTTAAATGCTTTGTCTTCTGTTGAGAAGGGAATGATATTGCAGATATATCAAAATGCACAACAGCCAGTGCTGGAGTTGTTGAGTACTGATGTTATCTACATTGAGTAATGCTTTTCTCTTCAGTAAGCTCATAACCACTTAGGAGGAACTATGGTTAAGCTAAAGCTTTTACAGAGATATCTGGGCCAGTATAGTGAAATGGCTCTGCATATTGCTTAGACAATTAAGGAGATGAGCATTTGATTTCAGTCCAACAAAGCACTTAAGTTTTCCTGTGCTTATGTGCAGTAGTTGTCTCTCACAGGAGAAAGTACATTGTGAGTGGTTTCTAACTTTTAGACAAGGTAGGTCTCAGTGCCATCCCTGTACATGATACTCCTGTAAGATTTTGAACTGGTTTCATGACACTTAGAGGAGAATCAGCATGTCTAAATAAGAGCTGACTTTCATAATTTTTTATTGTGTATGGATTAAGTTAAGCCATTATACATTTGTTAATAGATGGAGACTGTCTCATCTCTTCTTTTTCTACAGCTATAGTAGCTATACAAGGCTCTCTGACATCACTTTGCACTGGTAACCTGAATTCTTTCTCTTCCATCCTTGATTTCAGTGTGGTCTGCCAAACACTATTATCTTTTTTTTTTTTTTCAGGTGTTCACCTACTAGTTCACTCAAAAGGAAGATCAGTGTGCAACGCCTCTTGAAACGTTAAAGATTTCATTAAGTTCTATTTACTTTTAGGTTTTGATTTGAAGTATTTCTTTTCCAAAGGTTGGACAGGGCATCAAGGAAAAATGGAAAAGGAATGAGGTTTTTAAGATATTCCCTAGATGCAATTTACAGCAACATATGTAGTCACATGCATCTATTGCTGCTCAAGGCTAGCAGTTCTTACTCAGTTAAGTGTATTAAGACTTCTGCATCTGGTTCCTGAACTTTTTCATGGGCAGTCTTCTCAATTGAAAGATAGTTGATTTCTCAGGTAAAACCAGCGGGGAGAAGTTGATTTAAAAAAAAATAAAAATCATAGAATTCATCCGGTAGTACCAGTAGTTGTGAAATTTTGAAATATCCTTTCCTTTCAATAGGTGGCTTATTTTTAATTAAATTGGCAAGACTTCAATTATCTCAAGTAACTAAATACATTATGTATTCATTTAGACAGCCCATATTGAGGCTTAGTACCAGTTGCACTCATTTTGACAAATTTTAGGCAGAAAATTTCTCAGGGGAGTCCTGCTTTCTGTCATTTAAAAAGCTTTTATAATCACTTAGTCCAAAATGGTGATGTAGGCCGAAGTTTGAATCCCTGGCATATTGCTATAATGCTGCATTAGCTTAATCCTTCATTTTCTTGTCAATTAAGGACTTATCTTTATTCACAGATTCACTTATCTGTTATTCTTAGTGTATTTTAATGCTAGTAGTTAAAATCCCTTTGTTTATGGCAATAAGGCACCATTCAGTTTGTGAACTTTATAAAACCAACCTCTGCCAATTTTGCTGTTTGAGAATTGCTGTAAAGAAGTGTTCCCACAGTAATTACTTATTCCAGAGATGTTCACTAAAGAATGAAGTAAGGGGAAAGTGTATAAAACAATTGTACACCAGCTGAGGCGAGTTTTACCAAGCACCTTCCCAGCAACTGCAGGACATTAAGAAAAAAAAAATCTCCTTGCAAAACAGTACACAAAAATCTGTTTGTCATTAATGCAGTTGCATATACTGACTTTACAAATATTGGCAATTACTTAAGGTATTCACATTTAAATTAGATCTGGCCAAAAGGTTGGGAAAAAGTGAGGGAGGAGAAGCAGGGGGGTTGGCAATGGCTTTTCAACATGGGGCTCAGCTGCCCATCATTACTTGCTTTGAATGGTTTGGGTCATGGGTAGTGTCACTCATTTTAATACCCACTTAGTCACATTGAAGGAGGAACAGCAATGCTGAGATAAAGAAATATGCAATAAACAAAAACCTGTGCAAAATCTTTCCACTTGGATATTGCTTACAACACTTTATTTTTGTTGTTGTTGTTATTTTTGAAAATGCATTATAAGTGAAAGTGTGGGGTACGAAAGAAGAGTTTGTGCTATTAATATTCAATATTGATTGTGGAAAGCAGCCATGGGCCTGTACTTTGAGCAGTTTATTGTAGCAGTACTCACAGAACACACTCAGACCAGAGAACCATTGTGGAAAGCTTAGTGAAAACTTTAATGAGGCCAGGAGTTTACCCATAGCAACTGCCCCAATCATTTGAAGCATCACTTCTCAGAAAAAAATAGCAACTCTGTAAGATTCTGTTTTTATGGTACCTTAGAACACTCAATTAACAAAAAGTATAAAACAACTTTTTACTTTAAAATTTCGGTAAATTCTGCCTTGGAGGCCCTTAGTGGAAATATGTCACTGTTAGTGTAACATAGAAATGACAGAAAAAAAAGAAAACAAGTGCATAATTTTTTATTCACATTTAAATTTTTGGTATTAGTAACCTAGTTAGACGTGTTCTGCTTTCAGCCTTTAAGGACTGTACTTCTTCATGGGCATCAAGGCAGTTATTGGTATACCGGAGAACAGTTTGTTATGATCATTTATTTTGCTTTCTCAGAAAAGAGATATGGCCTGTTTTTCAGATGGCAGAACTGTCAGAAGCTTAACACTATTTTCAGATAGCTCCACCTGAATGAACCAGCTGTAGCTCATCAGGACCTTGCATTCTCATTTTGTATGCTAGGTAGGCTTTCCCTTCTGAAGACAAATGTCAGTTGAAATTATCCCATTTCTGGCCATACATGCAAACATGTTGGTGTTCTACTTGCAGAGGAAGCTTGGCCTTTTTTGAGGTCAGAGAGACTTTGGGACTGTAACCAAAATCAACCCTGTGCTCAGTCATCCTACTGGTGCAGTCTCCAGCACCAGGTGATCAACATCCTGCCACAAACAGAAACATAAAATAATTTCAAATTGTAAACCTTTCACTAGCATTTAAAAGCCATTTCATTCTTTAAAATATTTGTTCCTATAGTACAAGATAAGGCATGTCTCACTGACTTAACAGATAGAATCATAGAATCATAGAATATATCCTGAGTTGGAAGGGACCGTTAAGGATCATCAAGTCCAACTCTTGACACCGCACAGGTCTACCCAAAAGTTTAGACCATGTGACTAAGTGCACAGTCCAATCTCTTCTTAAATTCAGACAGGCTCGGTGCAGTGACCACTTCCCTGGGGAGCCTGTTCCAGTGTGCAACCACCCTCTCTGTGAAGAACCCCCTCCTGATGTCAAGCCTAAATTTCCCCTACCTCAGCTTAACCCCGTTCCCGCGGGTCCTGTCACTGGTGTTAATGGAGAAAAGGTCTCCTGCCTCTCGACACCCCCTTACGAGGAAGTTGTAGACTGTGATGAGGTCTCCCCTCAGCCTCCTCTTCTCCATGCTGAACAGGCCCAGTGACCTCAGCCGTTCCTCGTACGTCTTCCCCTCCAGGCCTTTCACCATCTTCGTAGCCCTCCTCTGGACACTTTCCAACAGTTTCATGTCCTTTTTATACTGTGGTGCCCAGAACTGCACACAGTACTCGAGGTGAGGCCGCACCAGCGCAGAGTAGAGCAGGACAATCACCTCCCTTGACCTACTAGCAATGCCGTGCTTGATGCACCCCAGGACACGGTTGGCCCTCCTGGCTGCCAACCGATACTTATTGCTTTGTTTCTATTTCTATAACACAAATAGGTAAGTGATCTTGGTTGAAAGGGGGGAGTAATGTAGGAGTTACTGAATTCAATGAAGAGTGATGAAATGCAACCGAAGCTGAAATTTGGTTGCACAACTCTTTAAGTTTTACTCTAATCAAGTAATGGTCATTAATATGAGGAGCTTGCCTTTCAAATTCCAGGTGATTCAGTCCTCTTGCTTTTAGCTAAAAAGAATAGGAAGATAAAAAAAAGGAGGGAAGGAGGGAAGGAAGGAAGGAGGAAAGGGTATGTCTGTTCCACTGATATTGTTCACCTGAATAGGCTCATGAAGATTTCTCCTGATAAACCACAACAGTCATTTTTAGGGCATTTATCTTTTCTTTCATTATGGCTGAATCAGGAAAAAAGTTAGAAAAATTTACTAAGAAAAAGATTGCCAAAATGTTATTGTGAAATCTTGCAAGGCAGGATTCTAAGGTCCCTTTTAAATAGAAACTTTCTTCAGGGAAAAGGTTGGCATGGTGGTTATAAAGACCAAGCTTAATAGATTTCTTCCACTTTTCAAAGTGTTTCAGAATTGGGTTAGTAATTGGATTTTAACCTAGAAAACTGGGTTCTCTCATTATTGGTCTTTGCAAATAATGAGATATTATTTTGCCTGTTTTGTTTTTTGCCTTTTTTTTTTTTTTTTTTTTTTTTTTTAACCTGCAGCTTAATGGCATAGGATGACCTGATGCTACGTGTTGTATGAGATGGCAAATGTCAGCAGACAGATCACAACTTAAAACTGATTCTTTCTGTCTGTCTAGTGTGCTGCACTAGACTGAATGAGTAAATTTCTCTTGAGCACTTGGTTTTGAGGGTTGTTATATACCTGTAATACCAGACAGACAGACCTTCTATCTTTGTTGTAAACCAAAGCAATCTCTCTAACCAATAGAGATTACTGAGAAAAAGTAAGACTGCTGGTTCCAACTGACCTGTATATTAAACCCTGAGCCCTGTGCTCGTCTTCTTGGGTGAACTCTGACTCTGACTCTGCATTCCTCCTGTGTTATTTAAAAATGACATTTGCCTGCCAGAAGCATGGCATGAGCAATAGCTGTAAAATGTTGCCTAAGGATGGAAACGCTACTGAGATGGTTTCACAATTAAGTTAACTTTTCTCTTGCAAGTTAAATACTTTTCATAGCATTTGCTTGAAAACAGGCACTGTTTACATTGCATTTCCCTGGTTTTACTTTTAACTGTTTTTGTAAAACTTGATTTCATATTAACTGTCCTTCTTTTTAGTTATTGTATGTCTCAGCACATACATTGCTTCATAGGTTTTAATCACTAGCTTGTTTTTTTGAGGGCAAAAACGTGCATTTGTTTTAGGTTACATAATGCCAGTACTGAGTGAAAGCAGATAATATTGTACATATGCAACTATATAATTTTTCAGAATTCTCTACGCCATTACTTCTGTGGAACACTATGTTAAAATGCTTTTCTAGTAATGAAAGTGTAGATTGTGAACTGTAATCTCCTCAGCCATGTCATGCTTCAGATTCCGTTAAATGATCCTCATCTTATCTTTTAAATGATCAGCACAGCAAATGCTTAACTCTGAATTTCTAGATAATTCAGTTGTCATAAACAATCATTTTTAAACTGATTGTTCTTCAGACTGCTGCCAGCTTAAGGAGCAGTGAACTCAGCTGTATCCTGCTATTAAACTCTGTGCTGTATTCCAAATGAAGGCACAGCAGACAACCTTAGCAAAACTTGAAAAGTTAATTCACCAACAACGTCTGTATTAAGGGGGCTTTTTATTCCTTTATTGAATGATAATGGGCCAGTAAAAACAAGTTTCCCTTATATGAAATTTCCTTTTGACTGGGTAAGCAGTGTATGTACTAAACCAGTGTATGTACTTGATTACCTAGATCAACCAAGAATCTGTATCATCTGTAGCAAAAATCAGATTAGTAATAATTGAACCCAGGCGGTGATGGGGGGGAGAAGATCACTCATCAGCTTATGCAGTGCAGTTAATGAGGGGGCTGTGTGGAAGGAGCAAGAGCTTGGTCTTAGAACTGATCTGAGGAGAGCATCTAGGGTATGTAAGTCTTCTTTTACTGATCTGTTTTCAGTGACTTTCAAAAACATAGCTGTGAATGAAGCCCACCTATCTGAAAGTGTAAGATGTGTGTTATCTTGGAATTGTTGTATGAGTTTCCTCTCAGTTATTGTATGTGTAAGATATCCAAAGATAGTATGGGGAAATTTGTCAGTGGAAGAGTGTTCTTTACTCATGATCTTGCAAACTGAACCGAGCTGAATGGGTGCACCAGTTTAGAGAGTCCAGGCAAGATCATCCGGCATTATAGGGTTAGGCATCAATAGGTTAATTTGTCTCTCATAATACCTTCCTGCCAAGTATTTTCCAAAAGATGTAGTAGACTAAGTGAACTAATAAAAAAAAATAAAAAAATAAAAGCACTTTATGATTTTAAATCTCATATTCAGAAAAAAATAATTTAGGAGGTATGATCTCAAAGACTTTTAGTGAAGAAGTGTAGAACCTGACTTTCTTATTGATGCTCTGAGTAGCCCATAAATGTTTACCCATTAAACTCAGAAATACATTTTTCTATGTTTCTACTGGCACCTCTGCATCTTGCGAATTGTAAGCAGCCACACTTACATACGCTTTCAGCAGACATACTTTGGAGCCACGTATGTCTACGACTAGATCTTTTGACAGAATATGAGAAATGCAATGGATTTTCTATTTGTCTGTTTTTGTTGGATCTCAGCTTACCCCACAAATATTTTGATGTTAGTGGTCTGATACAGATAATATCTTTGTCCATGGGTTTATAGCTTGCAAATTAAAATTAGCATCATGAAATGAAGAGACACTGAGAATGTACTTACTTGGGAGTGTTAAAGTAAATATTCTCTATAAAGTGCTTGATCTGAAACTAAACATAATTGTAAAGTATTTTATTTTGTGTTGTCTTTATATTTTAAAAATCATTAGTTGGTATTTCCTCAATTTTAGGACCAAAAAGTATCAAAAGGACCAATGAGATAAAAGTTTCCTTCTTATTTTTTTGTCAGTAGTTTCTTGATGCAAGCTACTCTAACTTTACTCTCTGTTCCTTTGTAATATAATTAAGCTTAAAATAGGCTATCTAGTTTTATTTTTGTCAGTCCGAAGTATATTGCTTTCCTGTTAACAAAGATGTGAAATTTGCCAGAAATAATTTACATAGTTCAGTCTGATCTACAAGTATCTTCAACTTTTCCCTCCTTAAATTTACATTCAAGTGTAATCTTGATTTGGCTTCTTACACCTACATAAAAATACATAACACATATAGAGATATATGCATTATAATATGTAACCAATTAATAAGATTATTGTTCTGAATAGAAAACAATATGGTAGAAAGTTCATGTAGATTTCCCAAATTAGTAAATTTGCATTGTAAAACTTATGGACATGTTAACATCTTATATCCTGAAAAATATGCAACAGTTCTGTAGACTCTGGAGAACTCAATTTCAAAAATATTTTGGCATGTTATGAAAGTATTTCACTAGTTGTTTTTTTTTTGTTTGTTTGTTTGTTTGTTTGTTTGTTTTTTTGTTTAAAACAGAATAGTTTAAACTATTTTATTTTATTTTATTTTTCCTCTACAGTCCTGAATAATCTGTAAGCAGATGTACTGAGTCAGTGAAATAATCTATTAGGGAAAGCTTCTGGTGTGAAGAACTGAAGCAGGTGGGGCATGGGATGGGACCAAATAAATTTCAGTATAATACCCTTTCATGAAAAGGCTGGATTCAGTTGTTATTTGTAGTTGTAGTACTGACCTTTTTCTGAGTGACTTACTACATAGATGCTTTTTTTGTTGTTCTTGTTGCAAAATATAGAGCAAAAATTCTTATACTGAAGAACTTGCACCATGTGTAACGTTTGCTGGACCACAATAAGCCATGCCAGCATGTGTGCTGTATAGGGTCAGACGGACCTCAAGCACCTGCTCTTCTCTGTAAACGTTCCCTTGTCTACCATAAAAAAGACTTTCTCTGCATATAGTTATCTTTTGGAAAGAGACAAATCTATCAGACTACAGTTTTTATATGTATCTATTTACTTATACAAAAGTATATGAGTACACACATCTGGCTAATACAGGGGAAGAGACAATATTATTTTAAGATTTTCCTAACTTCACCAGATCATCATCAAATCATTAGTGAGCCTGCTACAAAACACAATTTTATTAAGCAGATATTTATTAAAAGGATGAGTTTGTCCAGTCTTTGTTGAACTTTGAGAAAGGAGGTAAAAGAATTGTACCTCCACTGATTAAAAAGAAATAAAAGACTTTACAAGCCAGATATTAATTTAAAGTATCTATTTTTATAGTTGGGTGGTAACATTTTGAAGGTATTTGGTCCCTGCTTGTGAAAGGTATCAGTTTGTTTTCAGGTAGTTATTATGTTCACAATTTGTGTGTGTGGGGGGATAAACAGTAGTAGTAGTACATTGACCATGCTTGGTTTGACTGGATTGCAGCTATGGCTAAGATGGTCTCTGTAGGCAGCAGAGTAATTAATTAATCTCTCTGTGCATAGGCATGACTTTTTATTTTATTTCTTGATTTACTGGATATGGTAGTGATGCTCCTCCTGTTCTGTAATGGTCTGGTAGTACTCAGAAACCTTAGATATGAAGGTTCAAACTCTACCCTGATAAATTCTGTACAAATTTCAGCTGAGAACCCCTTTTTAAGGCAATTTGATTTCTTAATCTGTGTGGAGCATGCAAGAGCTCTGATGAATAGTAGATGATGCAATTTAGAGCTGTTGAAGTCTTCAAAAGATTATCCAAAACTGTCTTTGATTCTTTGACTCTTCCTGGGACTATATGCATTTTGACAGTGTTGTCTCCTGCCATGTACTGTGACACTGGAAGTGCAGGTAGCTCGAATTTACCTTTTACCCAAGAGCTTCTCCCTGCAAGGCAAAGACAGCCTGCTTGGCTGCCATGTCCATCCAGCAGGCTCAAGAAATACCAGACTTCTGGGCGCCCATCTTTAAAAGCAAAGGAAATCAACAGTAGCTATCGAAACCAGGCAGTGCAGTTTATTTTTCTAAAGATTTTAATTCAATTTCCAGGCTTTTCCTTGCCTCCTTTATTTGCTCTATTGTGGACTGGACTGAACTTCTATGTGATGTTCTAGAGTTTAAGTTTGAAAGTCTCAAAGCTCTGTCTGCTCTGTCTTCCATTCTCTTTCCTACCCCTTTCCTAGGTTTTTGTTTTTTTTTTTTTTTTTTTTTTTTTTTTGCTGCTACAGGGTTTTCAACTGACAATAACTAAGTTAACAGTTTACATATTATATGTGTTTAGAGAATAAAAAAAATATTTAAAGCTACAAAATTATTGTGAACCAAGATTGAAGGCAAACTACATGTGAAAACATGCTCTATCAGAGCATCTGTTTATTTTTCTCTTCATTTTAACTCACTCTTTGGTCTATTTGTTCTGAATGGATAAAAGGTCATGTAACATTAATACTTGTAATTATTTGAAAATCAATTTCTAAATGTTCTGTTTCTCAGCATACAAGCATAAATAAGATAACAATGGTTAAGGAAGGGCTGTTCAATTCGTTTCATTGCTGTGTGTGTAGGATGATCATCGGACTATGTACATATCAGATAAGCTTTTTTTCACGTCTACATTTCTAAAAGTCTTAGAAATTTGGGATTGTAGGATGAAATATCAAAATAATTGGAAAATGTAAAATCTACCAGATGAAGGCTAATAAGGAATTTAGAAAAGAAGAAATACACAGACTTCCCCTCTTGGATCACTCTGGGATGCTCAAAGCATCACTGAGTTTTATCCTTCCAACTGCCACAAAAAAGAATATTAGGAATATTTGGTGACTATAGCAGTAGTCAGTATGTACAATACAGTATGGCATGTTCAGGATGGGTGAAGTAGTTTGTAGGCTACAGACGTAAGCTTATATGGACAAGGCAATTCAAACAAAGCCTTACTGAGCTTGAGAACAGAAAACACAAAGATGTCTAATACGTGATGATGCTTCCTTCTTCGCTAAATTCTCTCATCCTTCAGTTGCTCAAGCAGTTTAGGACTATCTTAAGCCAGAGGCATCTTTCTGTTAGTAGGCTATAATTCATATGATTCTTGCATATATTTTCAGCTTTTTTTTTTTTTTTTTTTTTTTTGAACATTTACGCTTATGATGTTTTCAGCGTTCTGTGCCAATGAATTCCATGTTCTAGATATAAGCTGTGTGGAAAGATGCTTCTCTTGCATGTTTTAAAGCTGCTTTCTAATAATTTACTTGAGGTTTACTAATGAGAAACAGCAAATAATCACTGCCACTCACATTCTCTATAGTGCTAATCATTTTATAGCTTTTTAATTTATCCCGGTAAAGAAATGTTCTCGCAAATGTGATCACATAGATCATCATCTTCATTCTTCTCTTGCAGAGTTCTGTTATGTTTTTGTTTTCATTTGTTTGTTTTTTCCCTCCAAGGATGCCAGAATATTGCCTGGATTTAATCTTTGTATCGTGTTCTCTGTTCTTTTCCTATCAAGTCCCTAATATTGTATATCTTTTTTGACTTTCACTGAATGTAAAGTTGGTGTTCATATAGGGTTACAGACAATATAATCTATCCTAAATGGTGATGGCCAATTAATATTGCATTATTATGCATACATGTGCATAATTAGGTACACAGGGAATGTACACACTTACATATGTGTTATATGTTAAGATATGCATATGTATGGATATTTGAGTTAATATTCCTGAAATGCAGTACTTTCCATTTATCAAAGAATTTCACTTGTTATGTTACAAGCTGATGATTTGATATGAGAAGTCCTCCATAACTCTCCATACTCCTTTGGCTACACAAATAATTTTGTATTTGTAACAGTCTTTTCGCTATTCCTCCCACTTCTGTTATTATATATGACAAAGAAGTATCCTGAACAAAACAGGGCCTGGCATAGACCGCTGTATGACTGCTTTGGTAGACTTCCCTTATCATCAAAACAGAATGTTAATTTCTCACTCCTAGTTTTGTTGCTTTCAATATTTTATTGCATTTTGCTAATGGTTCTGTTGAACATGCTGAAAACCAAAATAACCAATGTGAGAGGGCAAGCAGTGCTGACCTGCCCTTAGCTCCCTGAGGGGAAAGGATCTGCCTGTGCATTTAGGAAAATGGATGTATTTCTGGAGGCTTAATTTAGCCAGCCAGAAATAGGTGGGGTTAGTTTGTATGTTGATGGAAGAAATTCTGTACCAGTCCTAAAACACGTAAATATAGATTTACTTTAGGGCTTCAACTACCTCTGATATTTGATATCTCTGTTACAATTTCCACAAATTTTCCTTAAAGGCTAAGAATTTCACTTACTGAAGCTGACAGTTCTGTGTCAAGTTGCTTGCCCCAGTACATCTAGGACTTCTGACCCAATATGTATATATGCAGCCTCATATATTGCTACTTAATGAGTCAATGACATTAACACACATAGATGTATGAGGCTAATGTATGTGTATGTTGTAAGTATGTCCTGGATGCAATGCAGTTTTATTCCCTACAGATACTGCTAACACAAATAAGGTGTCACAGCAATTATTCTTTGCTATGACTGTCCTCCCAGCCTTATTTTGTTTATAAGCAGCCATGGTGCAGTACCACATAAAGTGCACAAGTAGAAGAGCTTTAGCTTTCTGTTCTTATTTTGTGGAAATTAGATACTTCTATCCGGAGTAAGGGTTCTCTTTGTCTAACAAAAGCATGTTTGTTTTTGTCTTTTTTTTTTTTTTTTTCCTAGTCTTGCTTTTTTCACATCACAGGGCTTTAAACCAACCAACTCTAAAGCTTTTATAACAGTTTTGTATAACTTTGCAACACAGGAGAGTATAGTGCAAATTAATATATCTTTATTTTTCTATTTAGCTGATTTGTAGCTATTACTGCTTAAATGCATATTTTCATCACATTTCAATGCATCAGATGCGCTTGGGCATTTTAAATGAAAAAATTAAAAAAAAAAATCAGAGCAAAAGTAAACACAAAGTTTTGATATGGCTTCCTCATTAAGGAGAGTTACAAAGTCACTAGATATTAAAACTTCAACATACTATTTGTATTCCAGATGAAACAAGTTATAATCACTCAGCAATATGTGAGAAGTCATCTCAGTACAATTATTGGAATTGTGCCCTTAGTAAGGGACTCCAGATTTCTGAAGGTATGACCTATAAACCACAACAGGACAGAAAAATGTTTTGCTGTTTGTATGCTGACTTCTTTAAGGACATCAGTATGTCTCTTTGGTCACTGTTTCTCTGCTGGATCAAACATTTTACCTTGGTCACAGAATGTGACTTTTGGAAGTCCTCAGAATTAGCTTATAATTAATTGTCATAGATGCCAACTTTTTTGACTAGCCTTCTTATCTTGTCCAGACTGAGCTGCCAGTATTTTACTTTTAATCAGGCCTTCCTGAATTTCCACTGGCCTAGGCAGGTTCCAGGTTAGTGAAAGAAAGAGAGGGAGTAGAACAATACCAGGATCCTCTATTTCTTCACTCTGACTGCTCTATTATTTTTATAACAGTGTGAAAAGAGAGGACTGAAATATGCTATTTGCGAGTATCTGTTCCATGCTATGGCCTGATTAAAGAAAGCATATTTGGTCCTTTGCTATACTGTCTTTACCAGAAAGGTCTCTATTTCTACTGCACTCAAGGTGTTAGGTACCATGCTTACCCTGAGATATAAAAGATTGTCTGTTAGAATATATCATCAATGCATGCAGTCTGTGCCTTATGATTAAAAATCAGTCACCAGGACTCCTTGTCAGGAACACAGGTTATGTACTTGAAGGACAGCTGTCACTGCTAGAAGCCCTTTTGTTGTTTTCCTGTTAATTCCTTTATTTGCTTAATCTACAGCTGTGTGGAAGACATCTGTCCCTGGTATGAGCATGTGGTGTGAGTCTTGTGGATCTAATGAACAGATAAATTTTCTTATCTACTTGTCCTGGGTGATGGGTATATTAGGGCAAGCATCCTTGGACAGATGGGTCTGGTCAAAATTGCTGGAGTGCAGGTTGTATAAGTACCACTTGCAGTGCCTGGGTCATGGCTAAGCTGCAGAGACCCTCTGGTGGCTTAGTCATAGCTCCAGGCATCGAACTGAGCACAGTCAGAAGTGGAAGAAAACCAAGTCATACTCCTCTTTCAAGAGAGGACAAATAAACACAGTCTGCTCTAAAGCACATCCAAGCTCCTCTATGATGATCCTCAGTATAAACCTCAGGGAGGTAATATGTTGACATAGAACTTGCTTACTCATTAGGACATGACTAATTTTAAGCTTTGCCTGGAAGTAAAAAATAGTCATTTTTATAAAGACTTTGTCTGTACTTGTCTATATTGCTGTTTGACCAGTCAAAACATGCTACCTGTTTTCCTGGCCTACGTATGGCTGGAATGTGTTAGAATATTAACAGCAGTTCAGGTAAATGTGCTGGGTTTTGATGTATTTGGAGGGCAAAAATGCTGCTTGAGAGAAAGCAGCTGATCAAAGGGAAAGAGAAGAAAGCGTAGTTGTGAGGCTGGGATCCTCACAAAAGCCAGTATTGCTACCAAACCCCGTCATGCTCTTGGTCATGTACCTCATCCCGCAGCTTTCAAGGCGGCTGCCTTCGATCCTGGATGGTCTGCGAGATATTAGGCACTTGTGCTTTGCCTTCCAGTTACTTGACCTTGCTGTGTGATTTATGCTCTACCAAGCTAATTTATGTTTTCAGCCAGCATGTATCCACTGTTCACTTTTTACTTGCAAGAAAGCCTTAATCCTAGATCCTAATAACAGTATAGAGAGCCAAGCTTCAGTCTACATCTGTGCCAAAATCTGTAAAGTTCCCAAGCAGTTAAATTGGGGAAGTTTTGCTGGGTAGGGTTATTTTATTTTTTTTTTTAGCCACAATGAGATTGTTTTATTGGCTAGGGAAATGGCAAGCACATGTGATTGCTCTTTTTCTTTCCTTCACATTTGGACTTTTTTGTACAGTATGCTGAGTAGTATCCAGTGGTGGCTGTTTAAGTGAAATGGCTACGAATAATTGATGTGAATGCGACATACTTCTCTCGGTTTTGTAAACAGTTGCTTTTGGCTGATATCTTTTGACTGATATCATTATCATCTCATCTCCATTCTTCTCACGGGACTTAGAGTGGTTGGATTTTACTTCTTTATTACGACTTTAATGTTTGTTCTGTACTGTTTTCTTGGCACGCTAGGTGGTGAGGGCTTTGCCGAGCAGGGAGGAAGGGCTCTGCCACTGCTTCTGCCCCGAGGGCTTACACAGACCGCCAAAGCTGCCGCCGCCTCTCCCCCTTCCAGAAGCTTCTCGTTTCGGGGGGCGGCTGGCCGCTAGAGGATGCTCCTGGTCCGGCGCTGGAGGCCAGCCCCGGCTGGGCGGGAGCAGCGCCAGGGACCGGGCTCTGCAGCGCACCTGGGGGCCTGCAGCGGGCCTGCGGGCGGGCGGCCCTCTTGGGCCAGCCCCGGTGCCGCAGCGCCGTGCTGCGCGGTCCCCTCAGCGCTTACCGGGGCTCAGTAAGGCGCCCGGCCGACAGGGGAGGCGTGGTTGTGCTCTTAGGGATAGCAGAAGAGTCCTCGTAGAGAAAATCGGGGGCTACTTGGCATGTACAGGCTTTCACAAGTCTGAATATACAAGCCTTAAGTGAAAAGCAAAGCGTGGCATTAAAAAAGTTACACGTAGAAACATCCTTCTTGTCGTCCTGTCCTGCCCTTCCAAAATTCCTGTGTAGCATGAGTTCTCTGACACAGCGCAGGATTTCACGTGTAGAAATAATGTAGAAAGAATATTTTTAAGGTAACGAAATGCTCAAAAGTTATGAAGGTTTGAGGTCACTTAAGATAGCTCGTGTGCCCTAGAACACAATATTTACCTGTGCCATTGCATTCTACTGCTTTCTCCCCATCCCCTCACCGCCGATGCGATTTCTGCCTTACCCCACCAACAGTTTAGACCTACGTAGAGATGTGTAAGGCTGTGTAAGAGAGGAGACTCTTCATTTCTTGTAGCTGGATGGCATGTAGTAGATAAATCAACAACCACAGGAAAGGAAATATATAGGCAAGAAGTTAGATAAGACTGAAAAATAGGATTGTAGTCTTGTCTCCACCACCAGTGTGTTTAGTAAAGTCAGGAAATTTTTCATATCGTGCCTGTATTCCTCAGCTTCTACATGCTGACTGTGAGATCCTATGCTCTGATTAATTAGAAGTGTTGAACACCCACATCTACTCACGAAGTCACTAGAGAGTTGTGTTTTGAGTCTACAGAATAATGAATAGTACTATCTACCATGCCAGTTTATGTGCTAGATGTCTCAGATTTTGTGTACCTGTATCTCTCTGACTGTAATCTCAGTGCACATCTTTTGTCATCTGTAGAAGGCAGGTGCAGATTTCAAGGCTGCAGTGAAAATAATATGTCTGAATCACTCGTATCCTCTAATAATGAGCACCAAAGAAATGCCTGGACAAAGTAAATGCATTTGTCTTCAGGGCAGGTTTTGAACCACAGATAGGAAATAAAGCCTACTACACAGGATCACAAAGTGAACAATGGAACAAGAGAAAATGCTACAGTGATGCTCTTAAAATGAACATTGTCTATCTTGTGCATTAAATAAGGCAACAATAGTGTTGTTTTTTGTTTTGTTTTAATGAGTATAAACCATTTGTTAATCAAACCTAGATATGCATTTAGGCTGAGTTTGGATTGCTCTCTAATTCCGCAATTTCCTAGCACGTGTACTTGATTCCGTAACTGGTCTGATACTGTTTTATGTTCCCATGTGTGTGGAATAAATAAAAAACAAACAATTCACAGTACAGTCAGTGATTGCAGGATAACACTTTTTAGTAAGGGATGTAGTACAGCTTCAGGTAAGATTCTAAAACATGATTTAACTCTTTTTTTTTTTTTTTTTTTTTTTTTTCTCCCTCTCATTTAGTTTCTCAAGTAAAGTGTGTTTAAAAATAATAATAATACAATTCCTGTGACAAGAAGTAGGGAACTTAGCTGTTGGAGAGCAAAAACTCGCGTAGAAATGCATCTGTTTTCTTTGGGTGGAGGCTCATCACACACCTTTGGTGGTTACTGTTCTTAACACGAGCTCCCTTCCCTGTGAAGGAGAATGAAGCTCCTATCTTTCTATCCCTTATTTCTGCATTTCTCTGCATGTAAACAAAACAATTTTATATCACATGCTGTATGAGTTTGCTTCCTGATGCTCAGGAAGCACGTGCTCTGCAAAGCCAGGCAGGGTTTGGATGAGCTGCGTTGTTCCAGAAGCATTAAACTTGACAACAAGTACACAATAATGCCATGTGCACAGCTACTCTAGCTTATCCCTTCTGCTTTCCTGTGTGGCTCATATTTTGTGCAGAATTCTGTAGGCTTGCAGTTAAGTAAATTGCTCTCTAAACACTTGAAAAGAGACACTGGAAGATTTACAGATGGCGGTGTGTAGGTGTGATAAGTTAAAACCTTCTTTAGTTCAGCCAGTGAACTCAGCTGCCTTCTTGCCTCTGTAACTTGTTTTCCTGCTTGTAAGATGATTAAATGCCAAAATTCAGCAAAGTAACCCAGAAAAGAGGCTGAAGATCTCATTCATATTACACAATAATTCACCCTATTTGTATGTGTTAGAAAGCAAAAGATGTTTGGTTTTGATTTTGTAATTTGTGCTGGAATATACTTGCACATACAGAATACAAGCTGTGATTTATTTTTTTTATATTTTTCTGTAGCATCTTTTTTTTTTTTTTTTTCTCATTATTAAACTGTTTTATTCCGGAGTATGGTTGTAGGAGTGTGAAAGAAAGGCACCCTTAGAGACACTAACTTAAAAATCTGTTATTGAGTCCACATTATAGCTGCTCTGTTTTGCTATGTATGCCAAGTGGTGTGTATCTAAATAAAGATAGGGAGATAAATAGAGATGCTGAAACTGAATGGCCAAGAAGCATTCGTTTATATTCTTGAGTGATTTGGGAATCTTACTCTAATTCACTGCTCAGATTATGGTGTTTACAAAGATGCTTAGATCCTAATTCATTCCCATGTGCTGGGAAACATTCCCAAGAGGGGGTAAAAGACTGAAGGCAACTCTGGAGGTTGTTGAAGTATTGTTGTTATTTAAGGTAACTTTTCAACAAATGATAGATTCATTTGTTGTACTGCAGCTTGGAATTAGAAAAAATGCTGGAGGCTTTCAAAATTTCATATCACAGAGTGAAAAAGGGAGTGGTGGTGGCAGAACAGAATAGATTTCTTAAATCTAGTTAGAAAATTTCCATCAGTACACAATGCTTTGAAAGCTTTGAAGGTCAAAGCTACTTTTATTACTTCTGTGTTTTTCTGCTGTATTAACATTTTTTTATACTATTGAGTAAGTTACAATGTGTTTTCCTGTTCTTTTATGTTTAGTTTGATTTCAGTGTCTTGGCTTGAGAGTGATAATCTCTTTAATAGTGTCTATTTTTTATATGTCTGTATGAGTAGAGATATTTGAATGACATTAACTCGAGTGGAATTTCTTTGTCAAAGAATCTACAGAACTGGAATTTGGTCCTTTTTATGGTCAGGGAGGGGTCGTGAGACAGGAGGGGACCACAGAGCTCTACTTGCACCCTGGGGTTCCAAGACATTTTCAGCTTGTGCCCTACACTTGTGCTCCTCACAGGGATGCCTACACCATCCACAGATGCTAGACACACCAAATTTCTGTAACAGTATAAAGACATGCTTAATGTCTCAGTAATTCACTGTGAATTTTGGAGGCGCGTTCTTGATCCAGGGTGTCTTCTGACTTTTTTCTGCCTGAAGAACCCTCTTTTACAGTGTGGTCAAATGCAGATAGCTACCACTGTCCTACACCTCCTGGTCTGTAAGGAAGTCTAGTGTTGGTGTTTGAAAAATGAGTTGTTTGGAGAGAAGCTTAGTCAAGGTGAGTTCACAAGGATGGGAGAAGGGCAGGGTGCGTGGTTAACCCAGTCAGGACTTCTGGTCTCAGCTGCTCCCAGAGATGGAGGAGCAGTCCCCAGCTGGGGCATCAGGAGCATGAATGCATTATAAGCAGGCATCGTCATAGACTGCAATGATGGTGGGAAGAATTCCCCCCACACACATCCCAGTCTATTTCAGTGGAAACCAGTCAGTCAAAATGGTCATACTGGTAATTTATGATGTGATGTGCAATCAGGTAGGCACTTTGGCCATTTTTCATGTGTTTTGCTAATGGTGGGTCGCACAGCTACACAGTGAGGTTTCAGTGATTAAAGCCATCAGAAGAGCTAGCCCTGGTGACTGATATTCTCTGACCTCATGACCTACCAAAGGCCATAGTACCACACTTAATAAAGCTGTCTCAAGCTCATCGCTTCTCTTGGGCTCCAGCACAGATTTCGAGGAGATGGTCAGGCTTGCCTTAAAGACTTTCAGGATTTATCTGCCACGTCCACAAATAGGCAGTTTTAATTAAATATTCTTTGTGTTAAAAACATTAGTTTTGTCTTTAATAGGATTGTGTCTAGCTTCATCTTACTATGAGTTTTTAATTTATAAGTAGTCTCTTCCCACCTATGTACTGGAAGCTACTCATTGGCTGGGTTTCATTTGTCTTTGTAGATACAACTCTGGATTATGTGTAGAATGTGATATGGTAGGAAGAGGCCTCTTTTTAATACAATATTATGAAGTCTTCCCTGTGAAGTATAAATATCCAAGAACAAAAGTATGCTTCTGTCATCCATGCATGTAAAGACCAGTCTTGCAGTCTGCAATTCAGCATGACAGTTGCCACATCTTCTCTGTATAAAAGGCATTGAAACACCTCTCCTCAGCTTGGTCTTCAAAAAGCATGAATAAAATAGGAAATCCTTTTGATTTTCATTGTTGTCTCATGCCATATTTGAACTTGCACTAAGTTGTAAAATGCTGGGATGGCAGCACTAGTCAGCAGCAAAGTGGTTACATTAGGTGCCACATGGTGCAGATTCAGCTTCACTTGCAAAGTCTGGGACTCTCAATGATCACACCATGCTGAAATTGACAGGAGTGCAGCAAAGGTCATGTTGTGATTTTCATGTGTCCCTTTGAGTTATAACCCTATCCCAATACAGTTGGGAGTAGCTCCCATTTTTACTGTTTGTGGGGTGTTCTCAGGGTTGGGAGCAAGGGAAACAAAACCATCCCTTACTGCTTTGTCATGTCCTTCTGCATGCGGCCCACCTGGGAGAAAAATAAGTTTCAAGCTACCTTTCAACTTAACTCTTCAGGTTAAAGCTTTACTGTACAGCTGTTCACCAGGAGGAGATCCACTGCTTTATTACCCTTCATACAATATACTGTATAAATATAATCCTGAGGACTGCACTTGTCATGCTTGCTTTTTAATTCATTGTGTTTCTTGCTGCTATTGCCTTTGAAACTCAGTGAAACCCTGATGGGTTGTCTCAGTCTCCTGTTTCCTATCTCTATTGAGCTACTGCATTGCAATCATCTGTCAAAGATGAGTGGGAGTCAAGGAAATGGAGCACCTCAAGTGGCTGACAATGCTGAGCAGATACCCTTCTATTTTTGCTGACTGCATGCCTTCAGAGTACAGATATGTGAGCTGGATTAGATACACAAAGTTTGTAACACCTTCATTTTTATAATAATGGCAGACCTGATTGCACGTGAAAATTATACACTTTTAGCAGCTGCTATGGCTTATAAGTACAAGTTCCTTTGCCGTGGATGCAGTCATGATGACACCTTAGACCAGATGCACTCTAGGGTTGTAGTCATTTAATGCTGTGGTTAAAAATAAAAAAATAACCTACTGCATCTATTGCAAATTGGCTAAGCTAATGAAGTTCTTGCAAGAAATCAGTCTGAAACGTAGGAGTGTTGTTGCTGATGCATGATGTCATGTTCTTCTTCTCCCTAAAATCTCCAGACTGCACGTGCTATCTGCAACCCATTTCCAATCCATAGTGGCTTTAGAAATGTGGATGTAGGAAAAAAGGAACCATTGCAGAGTGTCTGCCCCAGAAGTACTGACTGGCACAGGAGTAAACCATGTAGGACCTGTAGAAAGTATTTGGCAGAAGTTTAGCTAGTAAAATTGATTGCATCTTAAACAATACATACATTTGTCACACTAAAAAATGTTTAAAAAACATTCATTAAAAAATGAATGTTTAAGTGTACAGGAACTATCCTAAACTAACGTGTACTTCTCAAATTAGACTCTCCCCCTCCTTTTTCTAACAGTTTTGCAGAACTGAATATGTTACAATAGTGTGTAGACAGCTTTATAATTTATTTATTTATTCATTTTTCCTTATTCTGAAACAAAATATAAATTTTCCACTAACATCTTCAGTATGGTAAAGTGGGGAGGGTCCCTCTCAAATGGCTACATCTTTGGCTCCCTGGTTCTAAAAGCAGTATTTTGTTGGAATCCCCAATTAAGCCAATTCCTTCCATATTTCATTTCTCTCAGCAACAGAAATGTAAGCTATGGCCTCTGGCCCTAATGAAATCCTTTAAATGCAGTCTACATAGCAAAAGGTTAAGGGGGCAAAGAACAGTTTAATTTCCCAGTAACACTTTATGGGCACCTCTGAAAATGTACTTGGTTCTGGAGTTTTCTAACAGTAGTCAATTTGTAGTCTAGAAGTTGCTGTATTAAAATTACATACATGAGAGAGGTTGGAGGGCAGTCGGGTACAGAACCTTCCTGCTAAATTGCTAATCCAAATTGGGCCTTAGTCAATCTCTTACAAAGTTGTCGACATGCAGTGACCTATCTGAAATGAGCTGGTAGCCTCAGCCCGCTTCCCGGAGAGGTGCGCACGTCAGAGAAGCGATCAGCTGGCACTAATTGGCACCCTGGCTCGCAGCCTCGGCAGAGGGCCAGAGGTCTGGTCAGGACTGGAGACTGAAGAGTGCTCTCAACCTTCAAGATGGTCCCTCCAGGTCGGAGTTTAGGGCGTACTTGTAGTGTCACCTGTGGAGTTCAGCTGTGCATCTTGCCGTGCTATGCTTGGGCTGGGGGTAGGGAGCTGCACTCCTCAGGGCTTTCACAGGGCATTTCAAATGCTGAAAACACTTCAGCTTCCCTTCAGATGAAAGTATAAAGAGAACATTCCCCACAAAATAACCTGATACTCTGAGGTTGATAAATAGCCATTCCAGTAGCAGGACTGCACTAGAAAGGGGTAAGTGAGGGGGGCAGGTATTGCTTCAAGACAGAACTTTTTCAAGTCCTTATCCTGCATGCATGAGTACCTTCGTGCTGCCAGTTTTTCTGCCCACTGGGCTCAGCAAGGGTATAAATTAGCATTGCCTAAATATTAAAGATACGTTTTTTTGAATAGGTTTGTGAAGTTCTGCTTACTTTAAAAAATGTAGTAATACATGGTCTCTATACACTTGGAAATGTTCCCAGACCAGAATCATATCAGAAAGTTTATTATTGGCTATTGTCTCTGTACAAGTCTTGTATTTTAGAAGTTTATTTCTTTCGTTCTTCTGTTTACAAAGTTTCAATCGTTCAGGCAAATAATAATGTCATGAACCTCAAGCCGTCAGCTCATTCAGCTCAAATAGGGTGAGTGAAGTAACATTAAGAAATGAGTAATGTACCTGTCTAATGTTTTAAGCCACGCAGTCAAAGGTGATAAAATATATGGTCTGAATTAGAAGTTGAGCAAATTCTCTTTACCTCTGTTTACCCTTGAACATACCAATGAATAATGAGCAGCAATGACAAATGGTTGGTTGTAGTGCTAACCAGAAAAAATAGGTTAATCTGATGCAGGTTAGTGTGTTTCACAAACATTGTGTGTCTTCAGAAAGTAGATTTTGTCCATCTATATAAGGGCAAATAAAGATGAAATGAAGGTCCTGCACAGGGCATTCATGTTTCCAGAAACCAGAACATACTTTTTTTTTTTTTTTTTTTTTTTTTCCCCCCCTTATAGCTTTGCAATAGAGGAGTTACTGATGATCTGCATTTTTTCCCCACTAAATCAGATAATAAAAGAAACCAGGATCACAGCCACAACTGAAGTGATGGAGTTCTGAAAGTAACACCTTCTTCCAGTCACGCTGCAGCCCCTTTCGCTGCCTCTGTGCTGTGCCTCTGGATGATCTGTTGTACATTTATCTGACAGACTAATACTGGAGCAGCACAGAAGGGAAGGTTGTGAGGTTGTGTTTATGTCCCAAATCGGGAGAGAGAGAGAGAGAGTGGGCTCTGCTCTCAATGTTGCTGAAGCCCAATGCAAAAATCAACCTGAATAATGTTTGTGTTTTAATGCTTTACACTGAAGCACAGTGGTACCCAAAATGTATAAGAAGTTACTATTGCAAATTCCCACCTATGGTTTGTGTTTCCGGAAATACTACCCCTCACTCTAGTCTGGACATTGCCCCAGGTGGTGTCTGACTCTTAACCCAAATCAAACAGTAATCACTCAGACACTGTCTGGCTCTCACACAGTGGACAGGGAAAGCACAACAGCCTTCTAGTTGCCTCTTACAAAGCCCAGGCAAGTATTTCCCTCAGGAAATCTCCAGCCTGTTTTCTTCATTGGCCTTTAGGGCAAGGTTTTAGGGTCATAGTTGCCGTTGCCCTCCCCACTGCTGCAGGGTTCAGCACACTTGGTGAGCAGACTGCACACTGAAGGGGTGTGGTATCACAGTGGTATTGCAAAGCACTGGCTTTTTATTTTTTTTATTTTTTTTGCTTGCTGTGCCTTGGTAATATGCCATAACTTCGGAGTGGCCAGACTGTGACTGGAGCTGTAAGTGGATTGTCAGCAGTAGAGATGTTGTTGCCAGTCCAGCTGTTCTGGCTACCGTGCTGTATTTGGTTGTTGAAGGGTAGCTCAGCTTGCAGGCTGCTGGAAGAGAAAAGCCAGCCAGTTCTCTGAGGCCGCCATCAGAGCGGCTGCGGGTCCCAGCTGTGCGCTCTCCCTCGGCTCACTTGGCAGCAGCCCTCCTGCCAGTTGTGATCTGCTTGCCTAACTCTGGCAGCTCTGTGCCTAGGGGTGCAGCTCCTGATGCTGCAAGAGGTGGCAGCCTCCGTGCCTGTAAAATCAGAGTTTCTCTTTACAAAGACTGAAAATACAACGGTGCTTGAACGTGCATGCAGACAGCATCAAGCACACCAGACACTGTGGACTGCCCTGCCTGCCTTAGCCAAAATGTATTGCTGCCTTCCAAATGCTGGATGTAGAGTGAGGTGTATGCCTGAGATCCCTGTTTATTTGAGCTGGACTTGTACCTACTTGTTTGTCCTTTTAGCCTAAACTTGCACCTTAGTCCTCTTCAGAAGACATATATACACACCATGGACCTAAGCAACACCTAAAGCTTTCAGTGAAGGGGGAAGAGAGGAAGTAACTGCTGTTTTAATGAAATAAATAAATAAATTAGTGTTCTGAAAATCAAAGAACACTAATGTTTTGGTATTTGATGCAATATGTTTACAGTCATATTTTTTAATTCAGTTAAGAAAATATATGTTTGTTTTGGAAACAGGTTTTTGGTGATATGAACTGTTTCAGTAATAATTCTGGTGACAGTATACTGTCTCGAAGAAGGAACCAGCTAACGAGAGAGATTTCTAATATCTGAAACTATGAACTGTTGCACTCTTCCGTAACATTTTAGTCTTATCTATGAAAGTAAGATAGTTCAGCTGTTCTAGTTCACTTTCCTGTGTGACTAAGCTAAGCAATAGAGCTTTGCACTTTCAGATTTTTGTATGAACCCTGTGCCATCTCAGGAAACTCATGTTAATCCTTGGGAGGACCAAAAGAATCTACTAACATATGCACACTGCCAAAGTAAATGATGGTTGGATTCCTGAGATAATCTTTGCCTTTGATCTTGTATATCAGAAAATTTATTTGGTACAGTAGTGATGAAAAAAATTCTGTCTGTTCTGAAGTATCGGCTGCGAACAACCTAGACCTTCTGAATTTCAAGATAAATCAGGACTTTTTTTTTTTTTTTTTTTTTTTTTCTCCTTTTCCAATCCTTGGTAATCTCCATTGAAAGCTTTATATTAAAGCAATTCAGAGAGTAGCAACAGCCATTCTTTTTCTGGCACTTACAACCTTGTATGCAAAATTGCACAAGTTGTGTCGGTGCACAGAAATTTGACTGTATTGTTATCTGTGAAAATAATGGTAGAAAGAAATGCCAGCTATTGCCTTACAGTTCTTCCTCCTTGGATACATGTTTGTTCCTTCTTTCCCTGACCTACGCTAAAGTTCACAATTCATGGTGTTTCTGTGCTCACTCCATTGTACAGAAAATAACATAAAAGCATATGGCCATGTCTTGCTTGTGGTGGGTCTCCAGCATGGAACTTACTGGTCTACACCAATCTTTCTTGCTCTAATTTTTCAATGTTTTCACGGAAGCCCCCTCAAATGATTCTGCTGTGTTCTCTGTTTGTTACTGGTCTTGCTTTGATGGGTCCCCTGGTTGCCAGTTTGTTGTATGGGATCTTCCTTTTCCTGCGGTGTCCATTCACTTCATATTTTCATATTGTTTTATGTTTTCATATTTAAACCGATTCATCAAATTTTCAATGCAGTGGGTCATTCCCTTCCATTTTTAATGCATAGGGATGTTTTTATGTACCTTTGCAGAACATCACTGAAACTCAATCTTTGAATCTGTTTTAAATCCTTTTTGGAGATTTTATTTTTTTATATTTTTTAATTTTATTTTTATTTGCATTTTTATTTATTTGTTGTTGTAAGGTTTTGTCTTGTAGGAAGAATATAGCCTAGATTTTTGCAAAACACACTATTCTTCACACTGAATGGCACACTCTTATTTCAGTACTCCCTGAAGTTTAAAGCCATATGCAATAATGAAACAAAACTTTTACTAGTTATTCTGTAAAACTTACATGATAATGAAGTCCGTGCATGAAGCAGCTTATGCTCTGGGCAGAGATTCTACAAACGAGAAACTGGGGTGCAGAAATATCAGGTTGCCTCCTTGATGACTAAGGAGAGGTGGGGTGGAGCTCTGCTAAAATCTTGGGCATGTTTCAAGGCTTTTTTCTCTTGCAAGTAGAGACCATCAATGACGTCATCTATTAAGACAGGTAGCACATTAAAGAAGGAAAAGTCAATGTTCCCAGTACATGGCTGTCGCTGCTGCGTTACTCATTTTGTTAGTACGTTCTGTCTCTGACCTCTGCTGTGAGCGATGCTGTTGTATACAGGACTGCTGTGTAGGCCTGGATAAGAAAACCCACCGAACAGATCTATCCCATCCTTCAGAGGTGGAGCAGTGACCGCAGACAGGGCAGCCAGATAGAAGAGGCTGCCCTGCCCATGGCTGTCCCACCAGCCCCATACCTGCCTTGGCACTGTGGTGGATGCGGAGGTGGTCTCCAGGCTGTTGTGCTGCTGGGGGCAGGCAGGTTTTGGGAAGGCTAAAACGTGTTAAGGCTTTCTGCAGGGACTGCAACATGCAGAAGAGAAGGCAGTAACTTCCAGCCATGATTTCTAACCTTGCTCAGGCCCGGAGGAGAGATGGAAAAAAGGGCAGGTCTGCTGCACATCCATAGCCAGTAAAGGCTTGAATCGTTTAAGCAGTTGTTGCAGTTCACGATGATGTCTCAAAACTGAAAAACTGATTTCCAGGTTGCTTTGTTGCTCACCTTCAGATTTCAAATTCAGGCTGATAGAGCCCCAAACTGTCTGCTGCTAATTACGTAGCTGTATGGAGAATATATGCTTTTGCCTGCATGTGAACACAACAGTAACGAAAATATTTTTTTCTAAAAATAATAGCAATTGTAGTATTAAACATAATCAGTAACCTATTACTGAAGAATAGGTTAATATTTTTTTCTCTGTACTAATATGCTTGATATCAGATATTTTATCTGCTTGTGGTGGTTTTGTTCACTTTTTTTTTTCATTTTGCTCATGATTTTATTTAATGGAAGAATCACTTTTCACATATTGGTTTGACAATTTACAAACATTTGTTTGTGCTGAATTAGGTGCATTTCTAAACTTTGTATGTTGCTACTGACAGTTTGGGAATTGATTTTTTTATCCCTAGAGAGGTGCCTTTTTGTCTTTAAGGCAAATTGAAGTTGACTGCTGGAGCATTCCTTGGTAGAAGACAGAATCTTCTTTTGGGATATTTTGCCATTGAGAAGCTTCAACAAGGTTTCGTGACACCAAAAAATAAAAAATTCACAGACAAAGTAGCATCATTAACTTTTAGAGTAAATAAATAGGAGCAAACATGACCAAGCTTTTTTTTTTTTTTTTTTTTTTTTTTTTTTTTTTTTTTTTTCCTCTCCTGTAGCATTCTGTCAGGGAAGTATACCTAGATATGCAGTAGGTAACAATTTTCTAGGCTTTTATTCTGAAGGCATGTGTCAACTTCTCACCTAACTGCAGAGAAGTGG
Organism: Netta rufina; assembly: GCF_964035555.1. Lineage (NCBI taxonomy): Eukaryota > Metazoa > Chordata > Aves > Anseriformes > Anatidae > Netta > Netta rufina. The sequence continues at coordinate 97,827,435 of NC_140123.1, forward strand.
TGGCACCACCATCCCTGGAAAAGGTTGGACGTGACCCTTAGGGACATGGTTTAGTGGGTGATATTGGTAGTAGGGTGATGGTTGGACCAGATGATCTGGAAGGTCTTTTCCAACCTTAACAATTCTGTGATGATTCAAAATAGTCTGTAAGTGATTACAGATGGCTAGTTTCTTATATTAGGACTGAGTTTCTGTATGTGAGTAATTTTCTGTTATTACAAGTACCACTGTGTGGCAGATACCATTTTATTCTTTATTAATTTTTATTGCAAAACAGATGTTTTGGTACATGGTAACTTCTGTGTGCACCTACCTGCTTACACCAGAAAGCACATGTGCAAAGCACACATGGAAATTAAGGCTGAAGATGCACCTTGCTTCTGTTCTTTTCCATGAAGAATAGAATGAAATTACCTCAAAACCAGTGTTAAAAATAAACCCAGGCACAGGATGAGAGGTGGAGGGCACAACGGTGACATGGGGCGAAGGCAGGAGTGCTGGCTGGACAGCTATGTGGAGCAGAGGCCTGCCTGTCATCCAGAATACAGCGTGGGACCCAGACACGGCAGCATTGGACCCATGCATGGAAATGAACTGGACAGTGGCATGTGACCTAGGCATGGAAGTGGATGGTCCCCTGACTCTGCACTCTGGCCTGAAAACTTTCAAAGACAACCCATTTGGGCAGTCCCAGGAAAGGACTGGCTTAGCCTTTTGCCAAGCACCATGGAGCCCGTGGAGGTGGATCTACCAGATGTGGAGGAACTGATGGAAGTGATCCACCTCGGCCAGAGCACACCTGGAACTACCTCAGCATGTCTTTGCTCCCTGCCATCAGAGTGCAGCAACAGCATCGCAGGCATGCCTGGCCAGCTCCCTACCTGTGGCTCAGCCTCTACCCCAAGCATTAGCTTGGAGCTGCCAAACACCATGGACATCTCGCAGGCTCACCTGCAAGATGTCCTGGCAATAAAGAACTCTTGTTGCCGGTTCTCAGGGTTTGCATGAGTGCTTCTTTCCCATCACCCAGCCCTTGTGCGAGAGGTGACATCCCTTCTGCACAGAGCCTCAAGGAAGAGCACAAGCGAGGACCCAGCTCCCTTTGGGCTGCTGCGCTGGGGTGACAGGAGGAGTCCCTGAGGGCCACCGTGTGCCTTTAACGTTTGTGAGACTGAGGGGTGAAAATAGTAGCGTGTAAGCGATTATAGCTGGCTAATTTCTTATATTAGGAGTGAGTTTCTGTATCTGAGTAATTGGTAACGATAGACATTGAGAAGGCTGAGGTATTCAACATGTTCTTTGCCTCTGTCTTCACTGACAGACAGGCTTCCCAAGTCTTTCATTTCCCTGAACCTGTACATGGAGGCTGGGGGAGCAAAGTTCCACCCACTTTAAGTGAAGAGCGGGTTTTGGACTACCTGATGAATCTAAACAGATACAAGCCTATGGGACCTGGTGACATGCACCTCAGGGTCCCGAGGGAACTGACTGATATAGTTGCCAAGCCTTTCTCCATCATAGGTGAAAAGTCCTGGCAGTCGGGCAAAGTCCCTGGTGAGTGGAAAAAGGGAAACATTATGCCCCTTTTCAAATAGGGATGAGAAAGTCAGGTTGTTTAGAAAGCAGAGGAACTCCTACTCAGATTGGGGAGGAAGAAGAAGTTGAGAGAGGCTACTCCAAAGTGGCTGGGCCATCAGAGGAACAGGAAGTTGAAGAGGGAGATACCATAAGAGCATCAATAACTACCTGAGGCCTATACCAGCGGGAGTCTAATTGGGAATGAGTGGCAAAAGTACCCTATTGTTACTGGCCTGGGTGCTCTGTACATCCTTGGCATAGACTGTGTCAGGAGAGGATATTTCAAGGGCCTTTTTTCTTCAGGGAGACAAACTAATAAGGGAAAAAACATCTCTCCCTGTCCCCTTTTGTTCACTCTCCCTTTCTCCTTCACCCTCCTCTTCTCCTCCAGGCTAGTTATGATAGCTCTTTAGGTCTTTGAATATCCTTGGGATCTTCAGACCAGCATGTTATTATTATTATGTCTCTGGAGTGCGCTTCAGGTTTTGTTTAAGGTTAAACAACTACTTAGGAATGACATCCAGAGATCTGTCCTGAGGCAGAATAGTTATGAGTGGCAAGGTGTGTGGGAGGATATGGGCAGGCATCTAGAGCAGTGGGCACCTTTAGTGCTTTGGAAATTCACCCTTGAACAGGTGCAAAATCCTAAAAAACAAAACAAAACACCTGGCAGAATGCTTGAAAAAGGTGTGTCACCACTCTGGCAATTCCAGGGAGACACAAATCACTGCAACGCGTTGGGGCTTGGCCTGTGCCTACCGAGCTGCAATTGATGCCGCTCCAAGCCTTGCGACAGGCCAGGTGGCCACTCCAAGCCCCACACTGGGCACCAAAAGGACTGTTGTGGTTTGACCTGGCTGGCAGCTAAGCACCACACAGTTGTTCGCTCAAAATTAAGCCTATGGGTTGAGATAGAGACAGTTTATTAGGACAGAAAAGAAAGGAAAATAATAATGATAATAGTACTACTAATAATAATGTGTACAGAGAAGTGATGCACAATGCAATTGCTCACCACCTGCTGACCGATGCCTAGTCGATCCCTGAGCAGTCTGGCCTCCCTCCCCCCGGCTAGCCACCCCTATATATTGTTTAGCATGACGTCAGATGGGATGGAATACCCCTTTTGCCAGTTTGGGTCAGCTGTCCTGGGTCTGTCCCCTCCCAGCTTCTGCTGCACCCCCAGCCTGCCTGCTTGCAGGTCAGAGCGAGAAGCTGAAAAGTCCTTGGCTTTAGTCCTTGGCACTGCTCTGCAACAATTAAAACATCAGCGTAGTATCAACGTTATGCTCATCCTAAATCCCAAACACAGCACCATACCAGCTACTAGGAGGAAAATTAACTCTATCCTTGCTAAAACCAGGACACCACATCACAAGGTATGGAATATCCCTTTGGCCAGTTGGGGTCACCTGTCCTATTTTTGTCCCCTCCCAGCTCCTGCTGCACCCTCAGCCTCCTCACTGGCAGGGCAGAGTGAGAAGCTAAGTCCTTGACTCAGTGCAAGCGCTACTCTTCAACAATTAAAACAATTAGGAGGCATTTCTTCTCAGAAAGAGTGGTCAGGCATTGGAAGGGGTTGCCCAGGGAAGTGGTGGCAAGGAAAGTGGGGGTGTTCAAGGAAAGGTTGTACCTGGTGCATAGGGACATGGCTTATTGAGTGATATTGGTAGTAGGGTGATGGTTGGACCAGATGATCTGGGAGGTCTTTTCCAATCTTAATGATTCTATGATTCTAAACTCAAAACATTTTTATTTATTATTTTTTTTTTTAGGATATTCATGTTCTTTTCTTGAAAGATTTATGGCTTGTCTCTATTATCATCAGGGGTTTAGGGGTTACAGACATGAATGAACTGTGCGTGGAGATGCAGGATTTCTGCCAAACAGGTGTCTTATGAAATCTTCGTTTGCATCAAGTAGGGCTAGATGCTTGCTTGCTTGTTTGTTTGTTTATTTATTCAGATAGCTCTAGCCCTGCATACCCAGCCACAGAGACTATTTTCTCAACTTTTTGTCAAGCCTATATCCACCCAGACCTCGCTTCCTGGGATGCTTGGATTCACTCATGTATCTCTATCTCCAGGGTCTTTTTGGCACTAGATTTGTTTTATAGGAATACACACACAAATATATATATTAGAAATACGTATTAGAAATATAAATACTGCTAAAATGAAATAGTGTGGATGTATATATCTGGTTTCTCTTATGTGGTCAAAATGAAAACTGCCTCACACCTGACCAGCAAAGATGAATCCACCCATCCTGATCAATACTGTTTTTTTGTTTGTTTGCTTTCTGTGATGGTACATTGGCAGGATACTGGTGAGGTGATGTACAGACCTCATTAAACTCTCATTTAATGCTTGTCACTGGAATGACTACATCTGTTTTTGTCTTCAGGATTTTCATTCTCTTTAATCCCAGTCTTTTTATTCACTCATACTTCCAAGACCCAAGAGACACAAATAAGTAAACAAACTTCTTCACTCCTTGAGTAAGGTAACAAATAACAGTCAAACCCACTTGTTTTCATTCCATGGAAATCATGCCAGCTGAAATAAGATTTTCACCACACAGCACTTAAACAAGTTCTAAGAACAAATTTATTGATGAAAGTCTTATCCTGGTGGTTATAAAATATTTAAAGGACCTCTAGCTATCTGCAAACTTACTTTAAACCTTCTTTGGTATCTTCTCATGGGATTTTTTTTACATTTGAATCCTGAAAATTTGATGTCTCTCAGTATGCGTCTGCAGACCTAATTATCAATCATCTCCAGATGCCACCAAGTTGGGTGAGAGTGATGAGGGTAGGAAGGTTCAGCAGAGGGATCTGGATAGGCCATGTCCAGTTGTGTATGGCCATCAACAAGGGCGAGTGTTGAGTCCAGTATCTGGGTCATAACAACCCCATGCAGTGGTATAGGCTTGGGTCAGAGTGGCTGGAAAGTTGCCTGGCAGAAGAGAAGCTGGGGATGCTGGTCAGCAGCTGGCTGAACATGAGCTGGTAGTGTGGCTAGGAAGGCCAGTGGCATCTTGGCTTGTATCAGAGATAGCGTGGCCAACAGGTGTAGGGAAACGATGGTCCCCCTGTACTCAGCCCTGGTGAGACCACACCTCAAGTACAGTGTTCAGTTTGGGGTCCCTCACTATGAGAAGGACATTGAGGTGCTGGAGCATGTTCAGAGAAGAGCAATGAAGCCGGTGAAGGGACTAGAAAACTGGTGTTATTTAGTCTGGAGAAAAGGAGGCTGAGGGGAGACCTCATTGCTTTCTACAGCAACCTGAAAGGAAGATGTGGGGAGCTGGGGGTTGGCCTCTTCTCACAGGTGACAAGTGATAGGATGTGAAGAAACGGCCTCAGTTGGCAAGGATGCACTTAGCTTGGATATCAGGAAGAATTTCTCAATGGAAAGGATGGTTAGGTATTGTAACAGGCTGCCCTTTTGTGGTTTGCCTGTTTGTGGGATGTGGTTTAGTAGTGGACTTGGTATAAGTAGACAGTTGGATTTCATGATCTTAAGGGTCTTTTCCAACCTAAATGATTCCATGATTTGCCTCCTTTGATCTTTGCTTTCCCTTCTCAGATCCCTTCTGTAATATTTGTGACAATTCTTTTTTAGTCATTACCAGAGTAAGATTTCTGCAAAATCAAAGAAACAAAATATACAATATTCATCTTTCAAAGAAGAAAAAAAAGCTTCTTCAAACTTGACTGTCTTGTAGATGAATACGAAAACACTGGGGTGGTGTTTAAGATGGGGTAAATAAGATATGACGGGGTGCAGGGTCTGATGTTGCTCCATTGAGCAACAATGCTCAACAATGGTGAGCAACATCCCAGAGCTAATGTACAACCAGATCCAGGGGGTAGCTCAGAGTGCAAACAGTTCACGTTTTCTGCCCTGTTCTCAATTCTACTTGTTTTTTTTTGTTTGTTTTATGTTTTTTACTGAACTTCAACTTGAAATGTAGATCTTTATTTAAATTGAAACTCTCTTTAAATTAGATCATAACATTCATTAATAGTATGAAGTCAGAATAATTTTATTACATCACTTTATCCTTCTCTTTTTTGTTTTGGATAGGCCAGTTGGATGTCGATCTTTATGAACTCTACCTGCTCTACCTTAATCAAGTATGTTCCTGTTTTGTCCTTTTGACTGAAGACTTCTGATGTTTAGAATTAACTTTGTTCTCAGTTGTTTTCCATTCTGTGTTGGGCTTTACACCTAATTAGAGGTAATTGTTTCCTTGTTCCTACAGCATCAACCAAGCAAGCAGATCTTGGCTGCATCTTCCCACTATATGGGGGGCTCCATTCCAGGAAGAGTATAGCAAAGACTTCGGTCATTTAGTATTTATCTCTATTTCTTTCGTTGTTCTGAACCTCTAACAAACATGCCTTAGAGGCATTTCACTTACTTCACTAAGCTGTGAAAATCATGGAAATCAGTGTTTTGGAACAATAGCATGAATGCTATAGTGTTGTCACAATGGTTTTCACTCTAGATTGTTTTAACAATGCTTTAACACTTTTTTAGGCTTGTATTGGGTTCTCTTGTTTTTGTTTTGCTTTTTTTTTTTTTTTTTTTTTTTTTTTCATAATGTTGCTGTTTCTAATCCAGGACTCAGACAAGATATCTGAACTGGGTTCAATTTGTGTCTAATAATAAAATGCAAATTCCCATTAAGTTTGTAATTGTGGAATAGGAGGGAGAAGGATTTATAAGGCAGTGGTAGGAGGAGAACTTTAAGTAGCAGTGCATGGCGAATGAGATGCACAGCTTCCATTATCAATAGGAGCTGCATATCTAATCCACCAGGCTCGGTGCTGGAGAAAATGTACCCTGGGATGTCAGGTGTTAAGGGGAAGAATGGGCCTCTCACGTTCTTTGCGCTTACAAGCTGGCTGTAACCTTTTGACTCTCTCTCTCTTTCTCTTCTCTAGTTTTGTTTCCTGAAAGGAAAAGGGGGTGGGGGAAGGTAGGGGAAGGAGATTTGAAGAGTGGAAGATTTGTTACAAAGTGCTGTAGTGCATTTGCAAGCTTTTTTTTTTTTTTTTTTTTTTTTTTTTTTTTTTTTGAGGGGGTGATTAGTTTTGTGTTATCTTTTAAGAAAGAAGTTGCTTTTCAGGTAAAGTATTTAGGCTTAAGATATAAGAATCAGTGGGTAACACTATTGACACATTATGCTGTAGGGTTTTGCAAGTAGCTTTTTTACCTCTCTAACTAAAGTGAATATAGTTTCATTTAAAAGCATAATAGGTGAGGAGAGCTGGTACTATGAATTAATGTTACTTTTATATTCATTAGGTACTATGCAGAAAAGCAACCCCCCAGATAACAAAATCCCTTTCATTCTCAAAGAATCCCCCTAATGTGGTATGGTCAAGTATTCTATCCATTGCACAAAAAGAATTGGTCACATTGAACTTGGGTGTACTCCAGACCTGGCGATGTGCGTACGCAAAGGAAAAGCTTGTATAATACTCGCACATTTCATCTACTTGCTGTCTCTGAGTTACTAAGTGTGGAAAATATCCATGTGAATGTACCCTAGGTGAGTGTTTACTTATTGGAATTAAAAAAACACGTGGTAAAAAATACAGGAAAAAATTAATGGTGTCTAATTAAGGTAGGTCTACAAACTTCATGACTTCATGAGAAGAAAGAGCAGAATGTGGAAAAATATGCCAAAAGGTACGTTGTCCTTCCTTGAAATAGCGACTGTACTGATCTTACTAGAATGTAAAAACGACAACACTAATAAGGTGGTGTTTACTTTCCTTAGTTAAAGAAAGTCTTGCTCGTAGGAGAATGTCCTGAGAACCTAAAGGAATTCTATATATTTCTGGCTATCACCTTGGGTTTGAGAGCCATGTGCCTCTTCTAGCTTTGCATCTTTACTCGTTCATGATTATTTTGAAATGGCTCATATTGCCTTTGCTTGGCTGTAATGTGGCAGCAATGGAGTAGAGCCAATGGAGGGGTAATTTTACAGCCAGCAATCAGGAAAAGGAAGAGCCCTTAGCCAGGGGACTCAACAGTGCCAGGAGGAGCCATTATTCTATTATTATTTCCAGTGTGGAGGCATTGTTTTAAGTTACATTAAAAACATCCTTTAAATGTCATCGTTATTTGTGTTGTAAATTTTCCATATCAACCTTTCCAAAAGAAAGGTGTGTGAATTTTTTACATATATCCAAGTGGAGTGATTGGGATGTATCTTGCTTTACAAACTATATGTTAAAGGGGAACCTCAAATTTAAGGTACTTCTCCTGATTTAGAAAGCCTGGAAGATCACAGAGATTGGGCAAACATGGCAGGAGTTCTATGTTTCTTAACAGTTGCTGGGAACAACTCTCTGAACAGCCTTTCTCCTGGCAGGCACAGCCTTACCGTCCTTTCTACTATTAAGGACTCCAACCCCTTGTGATTTAAGTGCTCAACCCTATACATTTTGCAGGAACCTATCATTTAGATGGCTAAAAGAGAATGAAGTCTATATCATTATTCGTGTGCGTGGGTTTGCATTTGTCTTCTGGAGATCGTGTGTTTGCTGAAACCCATTATGGATTTAAATGGTGATTTGGAGAATTTGATATAGTTAGCTTGCTTGTTTTCAGTTACTCAGAAGTCCTAGGATATTAAGTGTTTTATACTTAATCCTTCTTTAATTTCACCAGGTTGAGCATGTGTTGTGAACTAATGTTGAAAGGATCTGTTTTTGAATATTATCACCACTTTTTTTATGGATAGTCTTTCTGGATGTAAAGGCCTTGCATCTATGAGGCAAGTGACATTTGGCATAAATGCAAAAAGGTGAAGCAATGTGCCTGAAATCATTAGGGCAGTCTGAGACATAAAGGGGAACTGAACCCAGATATCCTAAAACCCTGTCCCAGTGTCTTAATCCTGGGACCATTTTTTTTCATTCAAAATTTAAGTTTTCATGATTATCATTTCTACTGCCAGGGCTTTCCAGGGATTTAAACATGACCTAATTTATTAAATGCTGTCTTATGTGCAAGACAGAAGCAAAATCCTTACCCCAGGGCACTTAGTCAGTGGCCCTGATCCTGCAATCTGATCTCTGGAATGAATGTCTGAACTAACACAAGCCATGCTGCATGGTCAGAGAGCTCAACTGGGGTTTTAATGGTGAAGAGACATGTAGAGTGCAGGTTGCCTACAACATCCTCAGTGATTTTCAATGCACTACTATTACTTTCCTGTTTTATTATGTGTTTCCCTGCATTCTCTCTGAGCTTTTGAGCAGTTGTTGCTCAGTTACCTTAAGTACAGGGAGAAGTTTGGTCTGGACTATGTTTTTTTTTGTTTTGTTTTGTTTTTGTTTCCTCCCTCCCCCCCTCTTCAAGCTATCTATAAGCCTTGATCTGTTGCACTACTTAAAGACGCTTTGCGATGCACCTTGAGATTAAAGTGCATCGCCCCTGCCGTGCATTGATCTTGTCTGGCCCAGAAAGGGGTTGTCATAGATCTGCTTTTGAAATCAGGACTCCCTCATGGGTTTTTCCAAGGCATCGTCCATGTCATTGGGTTGGCAGGATATGAAGCTGAGGGTCTTTTTGAAGTTTTCCTTCACACCAAGGGGTGTATGCTTGTCATGTGGGAATCGTGGTAAGTTACACCCTCTTCTCCCTGTGTGTTCAATGTGGGATAACTTGATGCAGTATTTAAATATTCGAGGTCTTTTAAGAAAGGCTATTGTTTGATTTGTTATATTGGAGTCCTAAAATGGAGAGTGGAATCTGAACGCACGCAATTCATTTCTTGGAGGGGACTGAACGCACAGGCTGAACTTCATGAATTAATTAAATAGTCCTACAAACATCCATCCCCTTGCAGCTACAGACAATAGTCTTATTTTAGGAAACACGGTCCTGTACTTCATCAAGTATCACTCATGCCACTATTATTTAGTTTTTGCATAATTGTAAAGCAAATACCACTTTTAAAGATTGCTAAAGTATCTCACATTTCAGTCTTTTTTTTTTTTTTTTTTTTTTTTTTTTTTAAAGTACAAAAAAGTTAGTTTCCTGCATCAAATGATTTGTTGCTGGAAAAGCAAAGTAACATTTCTTTACTGAAAGCTCTTCCTGAGAAATTGTGGTACATGGAAAATATTTTTCAGCTTTTGGAATTTATTTGATTTTGAACACTTTTGGTTATGTAAGTTTTAATAAGTAGCTTTGGTGTACCCCTAAAGGCACACCCCACACACTTATGTTGTGTGACCTAGGGTCACAAGTAATGGCTGCAAGCTAATTGATTGAGAAAGGCTTGTCTGACTGGGCCCCTTTGAGTCCTCCCTTTACATTCCTAAATTTCTGTAAAGGAGGCACTGGCAGCTTTGCCTAGTGAGAGGAGGGGTTGGGGGAAAGGGAGGAAGTTTCTCCGTTTCTGATTATGCGCAGAGTTTCCTTGTACTGAGCTTATGTTCTCCACCCACTACTTAGTAAGAACTCCTTAACAACTTAAAGCTTTATCCCTGTGAGTACCAGAAAAGTGATTTGAGTATTTATTGAGCAGGGAGAACAAACTGCTTGCTCCAGGCAGGGAGAAAGCTTATGGAAATGATATTAGACCTTCAGCAAAGTGCACAGCTGCATCATACAGAAGCTGAGACTCAAACTGACAGGCAAATAAGCCAGATCACGGAAGGGGCCTCTGTGTGGCAGCTCTGAGCTACCAAGTGTTGGACAACTAGGCAAAAAGTGCAATGGAACAGGGCAGAAAATAGCACACTAACTTCAGGCAACTGTTGCTTTTTCATGGTGAGTCCAGATTTGAAATGTTGTTTGAAATGTAGCTGCTGTTGTTGTTTCTAAAAACCCTTCCGCTTTACCACAGCTATCCTTTTGCAAAGCTCATTGTGTTACAGATTATTTGTCCGGATGTGCGCTTCAATTCTGAACGGTGCAGAAGTGTACAGGGATGGTCCTTTCCTTGCTGCTTGCATGCTGTTTTTCTTTTGCTTGCTTCAGGAGACAGGTCCAGTTCTTAAAAGCATGCGGTGTAGCTTCTGATTTGCAAAGAAATAGTTTTGCAGCTAGCTCTTGGTGTGCAACTGCACATAGGTGAATAAGTGACCGTGATTTCTGTGCACAGTTTTCTGCTGCAGCTTGAGCTTTGTGGCACCTCTCCATTGCTCCTTATTTTGCTGCCTTATCTTGAGAATGTATGGCACGGTCACTATGAAAAGAGCTTTGTGTTTGAATTCCTGGTGAGTCGAAGGGTCAGGGCCTATGAGTTATCTGCCTGCCAGCAAGACTCATTGCTGTGTCCCTTTATTTTTCAAGCAGAAATAGAAAAAACATGTGTCCTCATCCCTTTTATATAAACGTATTTTGAATTCAGATTTTACATGCTGTCTGTGTGTGCTTTGTTCCTTTGACAAACTTGGGTTTTGAGGGGAAGCCAGTTTTATTCTGTCCATATTTATTCTATTTACTCAAGCTTTCTTGCAGCTTTTTTGCATTCCTTTGTTGTGATGCACATAAATTTTCCTTAAAACAACATTCAGTGATTCTGATTTCTGCTAAGAAGAAACAAAGGATTTTATGCATATCTCTAAACATACCAGGGAGCTATCTAAATTTTAGGTAAGTTGCAAAATTATACAGAAGATAAGACTTTTGTAACTTTTGCCTCTCTTAAGGAGGGAAACAATACTTCTGGGTAAGTTCTTGAACAGATTGTGTTAGATGTACTAGTAATCTAGTGTAATGGTAGTAAATCTGATCTGAGCTATAATGTTATTTCAGTCACTGGCTTTGTTTGAAAAAGTTGCTGTATTAGTAGAGCAACAGAATTAAACATTACACGTTGACAGTAACATTAGAAATATGTTTGCAAAAACTGTTGAGTGGATGAAATTTAGAGCAATAAATCATCAAGGCATGTCAAAATTAATATGTATGTGATGTTTTAAGATGCTTGTGATTTAGAGGAGAAATGAATCTGTTTTTTCCTCCAACAGAACGTGTTTCTGTACAAAATGATCTTTGTTGTATCTTTCTTCAAATAAATAGTTTTCTTTTCAAAAAGTAAATAATCTAAGTCAGAAGGTGCAGGAAAAGTCTCACAGAATTATGTAGCCTTTATTTGGAGCTAAAGGAAAACCGCTCATTTGGTAGGATAATTCCACTATGCAGTGTAATGAGTTGGTCAGATGAAGCCTCCACAGGTGGTGCCACTTGTTTCTTGACATGTCTTTCTAAGTTTGTTTGCTCACCTGAGGAAAAAGATGAAAAGGATGCCCTTTTAATGTGTGTGTGTATATATATATATGTATATATATATATATATACACACACACATATATGTGTGTGTGTGTGTATATATATATATATATACACACATATATATATACACACACACATATAGAGAGAGCTTCAGAACTGGGTTGATCTGGTGTTGCAATTCCTTTCAAACGCAGAAGGTCAGGTTGTTTGTCTATTGTGCTCATTTGCCAGTCTGAGCTCTTGAATTTGCCCATGAATTTTGGAAAAGAAAACAAGAAAAAAGGAAAGAAAAAGGAGGGAAAGTTGTTTCAAAGAAATGCTAACCAATACAGGGTGGTAGGTGATGATACAATGTAAGATGATTTAAATAGACATCATGCTTCTTGTTTTCTTTTTGTGAATTGGTTTCCTCTTTATTTTGACATGGGCAAAACCTTAGGCTTTCTACAAGAAAATCCTGTCTGTGTCCCTAGTTCAATTAAGAATATGCTTTTCTTTTAAGAGTTTCAGGATCTACTTTACAGGAAAGAAATGTGTCCTCTGATGTGGCATAAATATATGACACCTGCTGAAGTGCTCTTTACACCCTGAAAACCTGACAGTAGAAGAAACTTTGAGGAGCCATTCTCCTTCCAGCTTTGGTAGCCTGCAGCACTGGGAAGCTGGTGGCCTCTTAGTGGTGGCAAGGGGCTGGGGGCACAGGGCTGGTGGGCATGCACCGCCGCCACCTCCCGGGGGGTACACAGGCAGGGGACCTGCCCTCCCTGTGCTGCTGTGATTCCATTGGTGAAATGAGGCACCGGTGCTGTTGTGAAACCTGATTAGAGGATTATGGAACATTTCTTCACGCTCTGATGACTGGCCTGATGAAGGGGAAAGGGCTTAATGAGGTGGAGAAGAATTTACTGATGATTTTCTGCTTATATTTATCGTTAAAAGAAGAATATAATCTCCCAATGGCTGTGTTTTACGACTCAACAGTAATGACAGGAGTGATGATTAACATTAGTATTCTTACTGGCCATCTAAGATGCACTTTTGATAGAAGACTGACAGAAAATATTGTGGTTGCCAGGAAGTTTAAACATGACTAATATACTTCTAAATACTACTAGTTTTGTTTTGAGAACCAGTATATAATACTGAAATACTGAAACAGCATATAACTCCTGAAATAAAAATCTGTGGCCCTAGCAGGGGAGAGTAACATCAAAAGAGTAAATGGGAAAAATGCAGGAGAAAGTGATCAGCAAGCAACTGAAAACATAAAAATGTGTCACAGCAGAGTGAGAGAAGCAGTCTGTGCTGACAATATCTTTCTTTCTAACAAGTGGAACTCAAACTATGTTTTCCATATGGAGGCCCTATGAAACCCATTCTTTCAAGCTCTAGCTGGAAGTTCAGGAGGAAAGGAGAATTTCCAGGAGTACCAAGTGTAGGCCTAGCTATCCTCCTGCTGAAGTCAATGAGAATTGCATAAGAATAAAGCAAAAACTGTACTATCTGATGCTAAATAAAATACAGGATTCTCCAAATTCTTTCCCTGTGTATTTTTTTTTCCTAGTCATTTATAAGTTTCTGGAAAAACAAACAAACAAGAAATTTAGCAGGATCTGGAAATATAATCCTCTTTTAGGTTACATCAAACTATTTCCTTTGTATCACTTTGTCATTTTTTGGAATGTATTTTTTGGCTTTTTTTTTTTTTTTTTTTTTTTGTTTTGCAGTCACAAACCACAGGTGATTATTTTTCTTTTTGTTTAAGGAATTATTTTAACACTATTTTAAGCAGCAGAAGTGGGAATAAATTATACTTTTCCTGTGAAAACTGCAGTAAATGAAACAAATACAACAAAAGGCTTTGAACAACAATTTGAGGAACAATTTGATCAACAGGTAGATTGTAGTTTTTTTTTTTTTTTTTTTTTTTCCCCAGAGGGCTTAAGTTTTAACAAAAAAATCTAAATAATTTTATACTGGATATGTTAAATTATAGCTATTATGTACCTTTTGGCAGTTAAGTGCTAGGCTACTGTTGTCCTTGCTCTGAGGATCATATGCCAAACTGGGCATTGCACATGAATAGCACTGAGGGTCTAGTCCTTTGAGAGCCCAGTGCTGAAAGAACTTATCCTGTGCACATTTAGCTGGGTGCTGAGAAGTGAAAGCACTAGAAGTACTGTTACCATCTTGGAGCATCTCACGTGGAGAAGGAATGAACCCCCTCTTCATTTTCCCAATTCAAGTCTTACCAATACGCAATTTTGATGTAGATTATTCATTTTAATGCTTCTGTTGGCTCTGTCCCCCAGAATGGTTTTGATTTCATACTGAATCAGAGTTTGAGAAAGACAGAATACCTCTCTGAAGTGTTCAGAATGAATAGGGCTTGTGTAAGTTTTATATGTATGTTGCTATATATATTGCTATATACGTGTATATGTATATAGTTAGTAATACAAGGAGATAACCTCTTTTTTTACACAAAGCCTTCCTAGACTTGAATTTGAATTTGGCAGCGGGCTGTATTAACTCAAAATTCATGTGTTTTTTTTTTTAATCTTATGCCGCTTATACATCAGTGTGATAATTCAACAGCTTCTCTCCCAGTGTTATCACCAGGAAGCTGTGACTAGCTGGTACGTGCAACTCAGCTACCTGGTCAGGTGGCTGCTCTCAGGCAGGACAGGCAGCAGTAGTAGTGACTTCCTCCTGGTTTACCTCTAAGCTTCTTTTTTCTGCTCATACAATTATGTTCAACAACCTGTTATCCTTGTTATAGAATCACATCAGATTATGCAGTGTTTGAATTTTTTGACATATCAGCGGGTCTTGGGGGATATAGCTTTTTAACTTTTTTTTTTTTTTAAGTAGATATTTAGAAAATGCCATAGAAAACCACTAAGCCACACTTTATTCTTATTAATATTACCTACCAGGGAACAGTGGGATTGTAACCCACAACATCTTGACTTTATTTAGTCTACTACACTTTTTATATTATTAAGGCTTCAGTCATACTACATTTTTTTAATATCATTCTTAGTTTAATGTATTAATCCATAATAGTTTTGCCTAAACTTTGGCTAAAACTGCTCCCTCAAAAAGTATCTCTTTCTGAAGAAAAAAATATATAATGAATAAAAATGAATATATATATATATATATATATATATATATGATGAGCAAAAGCAATAGATGATTATCTATAAGCAAAGATATTTTTTTTGGAAAAAGGGGATTTAACTAAACTTACCTGATTATGCTCTATTTAATAATTATATATTAAATCATGTAGTGTTATTGCTATAAACAGAATTTCTTTGTGCCCAATCTTTTCAGCTATAAATTGCAATTAGTCAAGCATTTTATACATGGTTTGATATTTTGACTGCAAAGAACCCTTCTATTGTTGAGTGGACTCCCAGAGGAGAAACATGACAACAGTTCTTTTCTGTTAGCCAAAACAGAAACATGAAAAAGTTTAGATGGAAATTTGGAAATAAGCCCCCCCCCCCCCCGCCCCATGAGTGGGAATTTGTTCTTAAGACAGTCCAGTTCTGAACTGTTGGAAAGACCTTCCATTCCAACTTCACACATCAGTTTCATTGAATGCCTTGATTTCAGTTTAAGTATTTGAAAATGTAGCCCTTCTTCAAGACTTAAGAAACAGAAATGCAGTGACCAAAACATTGACATTATCACCTTCTCTGTCATTCTGCTCTTACTCTGAGTTTACTACTGCGTTAAGAAATTCTAAAAGTTTTAGCCTGCATTTAGATGTAGAAATCTCAAGGAGTTTTCTAATTTCCTTGTAGTCTTGGGCAAATCACTTTAAACGTGCAATTTCTTACTGGTAGAAGTAATTTTCTTGTATTTTTTTTTTTTTTTTTTTAAGTAATATGTTCCTTTATAGCTTCATCTATATGAATTTGATTGTATGCAGGGTTTCTTGTATATTTTGCTTTTTAAATCTGCAGATCTAATTTTCTATTTTGTATGTACAATTATTTACATCTCTTCGGATATGTCTAAGTGTCTAAAACTCTGAAAGTGAGGGTCCTGTATTTTGAAGTGCTAAGTATAGTGCAGGTTGCACTTTGTGAGATACTAGATTCCTGCCATGTTGAAAATTAGGTCATTTGTCAGTTTCTAAAAATGCATTTAAGAGCATAATCTTAGAATATATAAAAAACAAACAAAACAAAACAACATAAAAACCCTTTGCCTAGCCATTCAGACAGCTTGTGAACTTTCACTTTTTCAACAGTATTTAAATACCATTAAGTATTTAAATATTTCCTATGTCTCTTATTTATTTATTTATTTATTTATTATGGAAGCGAGGCTTTTATGAGGGTTTGACTGTTCTTTACTTTTGCCTCCTCTGTGGGTTTTGAACCCTTTTGTCTCTCAGTTAAGTTAGAAATATGATTAAGTTTCAATCATGTCTTATAAAAATCCGTGGCTGTATGAAGGAAAGAAACCCAAATCAGTGCCAATTTTGAGGAAAAGGCAGGCAGAACATAGCTGTTATACATTCTGTTTGGCAGTGGCTCAGTGGCCAAACAAAATGTGCGTAGTCCCAGACTAGTCACAGCACAGTTTTCTCCTGCCAGGTGACAGTGTAATAGGCAATGTGCAGAGATCTGGGTATTTGCAGTAAGAAGAAAGATTGTGGAGTTACAGAGCAAAGAGATTAAAACTGTAGGAAAACAGGTTTCAGTCAATCTGCTGCTTACAGGGCAACTTGGGTTTGCTGCTGCAAAAGAATAAAGGACCAAATGCTAGATCTTAAAAGGATGTAAATAGGTTTAGAAAAAAAGAACATCTTGTTTGCTATTTTTTCTACTTACTGAGCATTTTATCCTGTATAGAAAAAAAAAAAAAAAAGTTACTATTTCAGTCATCACAGGCTTTACTGAATATATGAGACTCATAGTAATCATATGAATTCATACATGTGAGATGTCCAACTGCAATTAAGTTCTATATAAGTAATAAGATGTGGATGCTGAGATGCTAAGTAAGATGACAAAACTCAAGATAGAGGAAACCTTCTTTTTCAAACTGGGAGGTTAGCCAGATCTTCATTCTTATCCTGGCTCTGTTGAACTTAGTGTAAATGTGTTTAGGTGGGGATAAAAGCCTGATTTTAGAGCAGTTCAATATTTTCTGTTTGTTTACATTTACAATGGCTGTGTCCCACTTGCTTATTTCTGTGGACCTTTCTGAAGATAAGAGTTGATGCTTATCTATTCTTTTTGTATAAGTAATACAAATATATAATATTCAGTGGACATGAATCACTTTTACCTTTCATGATTTCATTGATTACGTGGATAGTTTCCTAAAATGTTGGATCTAAGATAATTGTCTTTTTCCTAAAATCATTTTTGATAAGAGAAAACACCAAATAATGTTTGTTAGTATGCTTTGTTTTATAAACAGAATAATCATCAGCAATCTCTAGTTTATTTATTAGAGAAAAATAGTAACCTGTGACATTTGGGTATCAGATGTCTTCTATGAACTGTTTCAGAAGGGTACTAGTTCTAATATCCTCCTGAGAAATTTTGATGATAGGAATGTTACCAGTAGCAACAGGATATTCTAATGATTCAGGTCACTCTGCAAACAGTGTCCATTCAGCAATAAGTTTCAGATGGAATTTGTAACTGTAGAAAAGAAGTTACTAGTGATGAGGATGAACTGCATACTTTGAAATGCTGAATAACACCACATACCTATTTTTTAAAGCAAATATAAGCGAAATGTTAAAATCCTATGATTCACCAATAGTGCAGGATTCAGTACAGTACAGGTTCAGTACAGTAAGTTTTCCCTGGATCCCTTTTTGCCCCAGTAGCCCTCTGTTTCTTATTCATTTCAAGTGATCTTAATTGCAGCTGTGATCCTGAAGGCTAAGTGCTTCATTTTTAAGCAACTGTGCTTCTAATGTGATATATGTTCTTTGAGATAGGGATTATAAACCTGAAAGTTCATGGTTCTGTGTGAGAAGTTTGGTTTTGGCTAGGAACCTGTTTTATAGAAGCACCATTGCTCATCAGTGACTGTGCTGTGGATACCAGGAAAAAGAGAAGAAAAAAGAAACAGAAATGAAAACAATCTAAAACACTTCTGCTGATCATAGTAAAGATACTTCAAATTCATTGTAATCTGACAGAAAAATAGCTTAAAAGCAAAAATGCAAAATTCTGTTTAGAAGATGGAAAACTAGACTTAATTCTTTTGCAGTGAAATTTGTGTTCATGTGGATTTCACTAGACATAAGCACTTGCAAATAGTGATATGTTTTGAGCACTTGGTCCACTGTTTAATATAAAAAATAAATAATATATAAAACATGCTATAATTGCTGTGTATGGGAAATGTTGTGTGCGTACTGCTTGCAAAACTGTTGTTGCATAGGTATGAGATTGCCATTCAGCAGTACATCTGCAGACTCCCCTGTGCTTCTGAACTTTACTGCCAGCAAGAAGCTCCTCTGGCGTTTAGTGGCTCTTCTCTGATATCTGCTGGGCATACAGGTTCAATGCTCAGGGCATCAGTCTTTTCCTCTCTTCAGTTAGAGGGGCAGTTAGAGTTTGAGAAATGTCTCAGAGCTCTTCCATTCTTACAGGTGGTAATTCAGAAAATGAGGCTGCTCTGAAAGTGGTATATGAAGGTCTTTTCGTTGCTTCTTTCTGCGAATTTCCAAACACCTTTTTTAGTGGGTATTACAATGGGGCTTCTCTGAAGGAAAAGATTCTTCAGTATGTGAAATAGCAAATTATTGCTTCCAAGCAAGTTTTTCTGTCTCTTCAGTGCTCCCCCATTTCATGTCCATTCAGAAACCAGGAACCAGACCAGTAGGTGCTTTTCCTTTTAGCAGCATGTTGTGATGTTAGAACTTCCTGCAAAATCATGTTTCATATGTTTTTTATACTTTAATCACATTTTTTAAAAGTGCTTCCAGATGCAAATGTGTATTTGGTTAGTTTACTGCACACTCTTATATAATGATAAGCTGGTAAGGCCTTCATCCAACACCCTTTAAATCAACATGTGGCTTTCTGTTGACTTCCAAAAGCTCTGTTTAGAGCTGTTGGACTCTTAGTGTTGGTATAGTCAGCGTATTCAGGCCACCAGTTTTCTCGGAGTTATTAAGTAACAGTACAGTAGTTACAATAGTTACAGTAGCTAAGCAATCTGAAGGCTTCTACTGAAAGAGGAAATGCTTTTCCTTTTTCCTTCCTCCTCCATGAAACAGACGTCTCCTCATGCTTGTTAGCTCTTGTCAAATGCAGGTGAAGCATCCATCCAAACAGAGAGGCTCAAGTACAAGCAGAGGGCTTCCATATTTCTGTGCAGGAAATGCTACTGCGTGCACAGCAAGATTAACTTACTCTGGACTTGAGAAACCCTCACGCAAATGCACTGTAGGTGCTAATGCAGGAGGTAATGTGCTTTTATTTTCCTTTTTTTCCCCCCTCTTCTGACTGTGAGATTCATGCCTGCTCATGGCATCCCTTTACTAGAGGCTCTTCTGCTTTCTCTCTAAGCAGTCCTGACACAAGTAATGCTGCTACGGGAAACAGGCCCCAGGAAAAGGATGGGATGAGTTCTGTGCATACATGCAATAAATGGCTGGAAGTGCATGTAAGATAGATGTATCACACTTTGGTTTTGTCAAAGGCTCACTCCCAGTTGTGGTTCACCCATTTTCCGTTTCTGAATAGGAACCATCTGCAAAAGCAATGACCAGCAAGTTAGCTACTGCTAAATCTGCCTCTGTAAGAAATGCAGCAGACAAATATAGAAAGGTGACAAAGCGAAGGAAGCTCTGTGTAGTGCCCCTTAAGTCTGGATTGTGGGAGGCAGATGAAGGTGTTTATTTCTACAGGACCCCTCTTGAATGTCTCCTGGTTCAGAGTTTGGGCAGTTCCCTAGAAAATCCCGTATCCTAAACAAGAGGAAAGCTGTGGAATAGGTATCTGAGACCTGTGGAATAATTTCCTGGAAGGACTGAAGGCTTGAACAAACACAAGTTTTCAGCTCGTAGGCAGGAAAAGCAAGAACTTGGAAGCTTGTCACAGAGGTAAAATAGCAGTATTTTGTAAAGGCTTACAAAGTGAAAGCTAGGAAAATGAAACTTCACTTGATGTATGTATTCATAGTCAACAATAAACTAGGAGAGTCGGGAACAGATTGGTGGCAAAGTCTGTTCAGATCATGCTGTGCAGGGACGTTTGCTGGTAGCTTGAGGAAAATCTTCAACAAAAAGATTGTGTGAGAGATGCACAGAAATGTTCATCATTTATCTGAATTGCTTCAAATGTGGTAAGGTAAACTCAATCTTGGCTTAGAGGCTGCATGATGCTGGAGTTTTACAAAAAGCAGATTTTATTTGGTTCACTTAGGATGCCTCAAATATTGATGAACTGGAAAGGACTGTGCCAGTACTTCTGTCATATGTTGACAGAGAAAAACATGTACAACAGAAACGTACTGTGCAATGAATCAAGTAACACAGTTTCAATTCAGATCACAGCCCTTTGGGTAGATTCTGTATAGAGCAGTTTTACCCTCTTAGAAGTGAGTCACTAGAATAGCTCTATAAAGACAAGAAATAACAGAAGCCTGGTAATTAAACATGCTGAATTAAAAAAAAAAAAAAAAAAAAATAGTTATTGCAATAAGATTGAAACACTTAAAATCTTTTCAGTTAGTCTCACACTAGTCTTTGTGCACCGCTGGCATTTAAATTAAAACCAGTATGTTTCCATAAATAGAGAGGTTGGTTTTGATGAAGGCTTATTTTTTTATTATTTTTTTTTATTATTTTTTTATTATTATTTTTTTAATGAAAACAGCTTCCGGTTGAAATAGCTGACTGCATCTATAAAGCAACTTCTTTGAACAGTATCCTGCTGGCATACTGTTGATGACAATAAAGCCAAATATAAGTACTGAAAGATATCTGGAAATATATGTATGCATATATGCTTATATATATAACTGAGGATTGGAATTAATTGGAAAACTCAGTGTATCTAATTCAAATGCAGATGCAGTCCTATGATCTTTTTCCCCCAGGTCTGACCAAACAGCTATATTTACAGTTCCTTGATAGTGTAGATGACAAACACAGCCCACTGTGCCATGTATGCACAAGGCCCAATCTGATCAGCATACAAATGCAAGACTGCTGCAGTACACATACTGGTGTGAAGATCTACAGACAACTGCTGAGAATGGACACCTGGGATGATGTGTAGTGCTAACATAGGCTGGAAATCATGGGGCAAAGATCCAGAGAATTTTCACATGAAGATTTTTGTTGTTTTTATTTTATTTATTTATTTATTTATTTATTTTTTCAAGAAGTATGTCTTGGTGTCATCATTTCACAATACCTTCCTTTTAAAAAAAAAAAAAAAAAAAAAAAAAAAAGACCACTACCACTTTTTACTATATAATTATTCATATAACTAAGCTTAGGATGGCTTTGATCTACTGATTTGTCCCTGCTTTTCAAGTTCTACAACAAGCAAGTAAAGCTGGTTTGTTTACACGTACATTTAAATTGGATGCTGAGGCAATCTTCCATCAAAATACTTGTATTTAGGAAGGAATCATTGCTGGAAGAAACATATTTTTTTTTAAAGATGTATTGTGGTAAAATAATAAAGACAGACATAAATTGCAAGTCTGAATTACTAATATGTCTACTTTTTTAGTATGTGTTCAGAGAGGTGCCTTTGTTGGCACTTTTCAGTCAGTTGTAGTTGCTGGCAAGATCCATTAGAGGCTCTGTTTTCAGATACTTTGTTTTCATTACTTTGCTTTCACTGTTGTACTTATAAACATACAATAAGATATATTTGCAAGGAGCATGAATTTTATTCTTGTGTATGATTACTTTGACAGAATCCATAGAGCAGCTACTATTTTATAAATGGGTTATGGTTATACAGAGAAAGCAAGTATTTACTGTTTCTCATCTTATATCGCTAAGCATGTTAATATCTACTATGCTTCTAAACTTGGGAGAAAAATATAATTTGGGACAAAGAAGGTTTTTTTTACATTTTATTTTCATTACCTTTTAACCACAATAGTAATCCTTTTCTGTATCTCAAATACTTCTGCTATTAAGTAATGTATTTTTTTTTGCAATTGATTTACTTATTACAGCAAATGGTGAAATATCCTGCTGCTTCAAAATTACCACATGTGTACAGCATATGGTATACAAGTATGTGTGTATTTATATAGAAAAATCACCTTAAAAGGTCATCTGATTTCTCTAGTCCTTACTAGCTGAAGGTAGCTGAACACATGATAAATGGAACAAAAATGAGAGAGAAGAAAATAACTGGCAAATTAATAAATTGATAGACAACAGTGAAAATATCTTTTGATATTTGTAGTGTCTGGGATAACAGTGAAAGGGTTCAGTACCTCTGATGCTTTGTACTGTTTTTACAATGCTTGTAGCCATAAACCTGCCTTAAAACACCAATTAAGCAGGGTTTATGACTGCTTTGTGTTACTGAAGTGATGCAAAAGATCAACACATATCAATGAAACTAGCCTATTGTTTTTTCAAAACAAATCTGAGTAGCAGTAGGAAGTCAGAGTGTCTTTTACTTTAAAAAGTTGCCTGCATGTTGGTTAATCCTCTCGCTCCCTGTAAATTAATCCCAAAAGAAGTTATTGGAATGAAATAGCTGGTGACAGGCTGTTTAGCCCGCAAGGTTTGTTTGAATCACCTGGTAGCTGGAACGGGTAGGTGCTGGAGACTCAGACTGCTGTCCTAGCCAGAAAGAGCAATGGAGCATAGCTGGGGAGGGCCTCAGGCTTCGAGATGGTGAGGAAGGTACAGCTGCAGGGTACAAGTGTGCAGGACCTGACAGTAAAGATTTAGATGTGGAGAAAATCTGTAGCTAGGAAGATGTTTGTGAAGATTTACCTTTGTTGTAGCTGATTCAATCTTGATCTAAAAGGGCCAAGGACAGAGAACCTGTCACCAAGTAACTGTTCCCTGTGTCTCTGGTCTGCATCATATATCGTGTGTGAACTTGTCTTCTCAAGCCTGTTTGTAAAGTTGCCTGTTACTTTTAAGAGCCTCCTGTCAAAATTCTTTTAAATGGTTATCAAGTTGGACATCATTTTCATAGGGCAAATGAAACTGCATTAAAGAGTTTGTTCCAATCCTTTATTTCTGAGGCTCTTCAGAGTTTCTTGAATTCATGATTTTTTTGTTTTGTAGACTCCAGACGTTGATACAGTTTTCCAGCACTAGATGCTTAAAAGCCAAGTATACAGTTAATCCAAGCTCTCTAGTATTATTCCGGGTTCTTCCATGCAGGCCTCCAGGGATGCATTTTTCCCTTGGCCCTGACAGCACATCAGGAGCTCACGTTCAGCAGAGTTGTGTCCATTCATAATGCCAACTCCTTTTAAGAATTGTTGCCCCCAGCAAAAACTTTCTCATTCTGCCAAGAGGACCCTACTATCTTGTTTAATTTATAGATACATAAATTGGCTTCCAGAATGAAGTGACTTGCCTAGAGGCTCACAGTGGCAGAGCCTGGGAGGAATCATCAAACTCCTAAATATCATTCTGTGTCCTTGCCAATGGACTATTCATTTACTTCCCCTGTACTTTACGTTCCATATGACTGAATATTTTCCCTGTTTCCGTGCATGAGCTGAAGCTGTACATGTGAACTCTTTTGGATTTGATCTGGTTCCATCTAATGAACAGAGTTTACTTTCGGGATTACAAGGTGATAATGCTATTTTTAATCATGTTTATTCTTATTATTACAACAAAATCTTATCTATAGGATTAATTATTTCCTGTAATCGTGTGATGAATAAAATATTAATTCCCCAGTATGTTACAGAATGCCTCACATCTCATTTAACCCACGTTAAATTCAGGATTATATTTCTTTTGTTGCCGCTGGGCCCTGTTCAGGGTGGTACTTCCCCTGCTTCCTCTGGAGAGCTGATATCACGCTGGTTTGTAACATTCATTATCAGCCCAGCCCTTTTCCCAGGGATAACCTCTGGTTATGACCATTTCAAATGTTTCCTCTTTTAAGTGCAACAAGAAGCAAATTATTTCAAAGAAAAAGATGCTTGAATCTGAAACCCACTTTATGGGCTGAATGCAGAGTATGAATAGGGAGCCCCATTCTTCCTATAGTAGATTAATGTTACCAGTTTGACACCCTTCACCAAGGGCAGAAACTATCATTTCTCTTCTGAGGTGGTAGAAGACCACTCCCTGTACTGAGTAGAAAAGAAAGGCTAATTTTTAGGTATACTCAGCCTTTAAATGCTTCCGCTTGAATGGAGCAGGCACTTCATAAGGAAAAGCAAACAAACAAAACAAAATGAACAAAACTTGATTGCTTAAGATATCAAACTGGATATGAAAATAAAAGTTAACCCCACAGAAAGCTGAACCAACTTGAAGTTAGCAGTTGTTCTTAAATTTTTTAACTGTTGATCATCTTCCATGCAAAGAAGGAGGCCTTTTCCTCTATTCTTTGTTGTCATTTTCTCCAGAGACCCTTTGCTAAAGCAGCTGTCCACTGTAAGTAATATGGATCACAAGTCTGTGGTCAAATGTGTGCCCATCCATGGTGGCTCCAACCACAGGCCCAGGCAACGCAGCACAGCGGTGTCAGCTGGCGCTGCCTCAATGTGGGTGACATGATGTAGATGGCAGTAGCTCCCTGGTTTTGGTAACCTGCCATCTGTGGTGATCTTTAACATCTCTTGCCATGCTGAAGGGAAGAAGGCAGCAACGACAAGTTATTATGGGTGTGAGGCACCTGGGCCTTTATGGAAGGCCCTGGCAGGGTGTGGCATGGCTGTCTGCCACCAGGAGCCCAACCCATTTACTCCATGGTGGCTGACAGGGCCAGCTGGGAGCTGAGGTGCTTTCTTGGGGTAGAGGCAGGTGCCATGTCAGGTACCAAGAAGCCCAGGGCCAGCATGAGCTGCTACAGCCCTGTATCATGTCCCATGAGAGGCCTGGCTTTGGCACCCTTTGGCATCCTGGTCAGTATCAGGCCTGCAGCATTGCCACTATGGCAGCCTTGGTGGTGGCCATGTCCCGACTGTCCCTCGTTATCCAGCAGGGACCTGAAGTGGGATGGGGGCTCCCTCACTGAGCCCCCACCCTGTGCCAGGCCCCCTGCTCTGACCTGGACCCTCCAGGATGGGGGACACAGTGACTGGCATGAGGGAGATAAAGAAGAGCAAGGCCAGCAAAGAGGAGCTTTTCCTCTCATGAGACTTCTCAGTTTTGGGGCTGGCTGGTGTGAAACATTATCCTGTGGAAGTTCCTCAGTTAAAAAGGAAGTGCTAGATACATATGATGGTGCAACTGCATCAGCAGCACTTGGAGGATTAAAATGATGACCCACTGGAGCAAAACAGGACAGCGAAGTGTAAGGCTGAAGAGACATTTTAGTCAATAAAAAGTCATTGGCTTTTTGGAGGTATGTAGAAATGTATTTTACACTACTCAAAGGGCTCAGTTTTCAAAGCTGTAAATCTGTTTTTTATACTTTAGCTTTTTTTTTTTTTTTTTTTTTTTTTTTTTTTCCACATACCAGGTAATGAGCCCTTATGAAATTAGAAAACTAAACCTTGTCTGGCTTGGGTAAATAGAAAGATTGGCTTACCTTTAAAAGATTGATTACTTTTAAATTACTGTGAAAGCTCCTTTTAAACAGGTCAATGCAAGCAAAAAAGTAAGCAAAGCTACTCCTTTTACCCCCTTTGTTAAGAGTAGCTTTAACATTTTTGGCATAGGTTTATGGTCTGGAGCTTAAGACAACATGCTACTAACACATTTCTAAAATGATACACATTTATTGTGAATGGAGTCGAGGTGTTACATGTAATGAAGTTTTATAAATTTTCCTTTCTAGATACAGGAAAGGTCTATAACACAAGATAGGTCTTGGTTGTAACATCTGTGCAGTTCAGAAGCTGAAGTTTTGTATATCTTAATAAGTTTTATTTTTCCTCTTTTTGTCTTGGAAGAAAGGAGATGATAATGTTAGCATCTCCATTTCCGAGAAGAGAAAGAAAATGATGATCCTTTACCATCTTCTTTTTTTTTGTGACCTACTTTCAGAAATTTCTGCAGATTAAACAGCCGGGGAGAGATGAACTAATTTTGGCAGGGAATTCTGTAACAGTTCACAAAGGGTGGGTTCGATATTAGTGCATTGTAAGCTATTAAACATGGACAGTAAGTACAGTTTAATATTAAGCATTCAAGACACTATAGTAAAGAATCTGCTGAGAATGCTCATACACTAGGGTAGGTGCATCCTGGAAAGTTTGAATCTGAGATATTCTAGGAATTAGGTAACTGGAAGTTAGTAGCAGAGGTGGCATCAGCAGATAGTATAAAACGTACCAAGGTTCAGGCAAGGGTTTTGCTTTTAAAATTTGAGCATTGGTCTCTTCCTTACTGTTTATCATAGAATAATAAATGATCATGTTAGACTGCTTAACAGTAAGGTCCAAACTTTGCAGGACAGCCTGTGTAGGGGCCTGATTCACAAAACCAGTATTTAATAGAAAAGACAAGCATATCTATTCATACATCTTACACTCTGCATTGTTCACATTTTGTAACTGAGGTTTGCTGCTACAGAATAGTTTACACTGCTTAAAGTAGTCTGTATTGTAATCCATCCTTACTTGTAAAGATAACACAAAGTTATTGTTTTAAAACATGAACGATTTTATAGAAAGTGTTCTGGGGACTGCTTTCTGAGCCCATGTGTACATGACTCCTATCATAACACCAGTGAAGTAGAAGAACAGAGCCAACTGAGAGACTGATCATATGAAAGCAGATTATGCCTTGCTGGTATACCACAGAAGTTTGATATCTTCCGAGAAGAACAGTCTGACAGGTCTAATACAATAGAAAATATACATGTACTGCCAATCACCAGAAATGAGAGAGGAGGTAGAGCAGCTGAGACTGAGATGAAAATCAATACAGCAGGTTAACCTTGCTGTAACATGTGAAAGCTTCCTATGCTCTGTGTTTTCTTCTAAGTAAATCTCAGCACAACATGCCTCCCATCTCCCACTAAGTTTCTCTGTTGTTACTTTCCATCATGTTTTGTGGGCAACACAGGTGCATAGTGATATTTTTCATAGCTGCCTCTCTGGTGGTTTGTGCTTGTTCTCCAAGGCAACATCTGCTGAGCCTTCAGTACCTTTCCAGAAGGGAGGTACCAATGCCCAGGGCATTGTTACTGCTTGCATCTTCACTTGTTGGTGCAGAGGAGATATAGATCATATAGAGGAGGCATAGATCTGTGCTGTGGAAGCACTTACTCAGGGCATGGATTGCGAGAGCTGAGCCCAAAACTCCAAAGGGAGTTTGTCAGGACAAAAGTAAAATAGAGCTGACTCTCAGCTCATGCTGGCCTCCCAGAGGCAGCTGAGGCTTGACGTCTTTGGCCCCGCAGCTTGCCAAAGAGCAATTGGACGCAGCATGAGGATTTAGAAAAATGAATAAATATTTGGGGAGCGAAGGAGTGGAAAGAGCATGCTTTACTATGTAACTTGTTTAAAAGACACAGTTTGCTGCCAGAACTGTTTGCAGGTCAGTCATATGCCCAATGAGGAGTCCAAGGTACCTGCCTGTATTTAGTAGTTCTCTGCTTGGCTGCGATCCCGGGGCTGTTACAGATGTTTGGTGTACAGATATCTTTACAAATGACTTGTTTAAATTTCAAGCTGTAACACTGTCTAGAAGAGAAGAAAAGCTTTTAGAACTATGTTTCTAAAAACCTAGGAAACCACTGAACATTAGTTTCAAAAATCTCAAATCTCTACAGCTTGATTTAGCTGGTAGTCCCAGGTTTTGGGTTGATTCGTGTGGCGGGTGCTGCAGTGGACTGTGGCAGAGAGGTGACAGATGTTCACAGCAAAAAGTACCACTGGATCCTGCTGACAGTTCAGGTCAAAGCACCCTTGAGTACTCTGTAATAAGGGTGCATTTGTTTGAACCTCTAAGATTTATGTTTGCTTCATACTTCTGAAACCAAATTAGAGACTCTACGGTTTCATTACATCTTTACGAGAACAGCTGCATTATGCTGAAAGCTCATCAAAATCTTACAACTTTAAACATGGCTCTTTAGAGTTGATCATAATTAGTATTTAACGCATCATTTTGCTTGTTTACGTTAGCAAATATTACAGAGTAATAGAATGAAATCTGAAAAGCAGAATGTTTTATGCAGAAGACCTGATATCCATGCCTGGGGACACTTTCTTGGTTTTGACTTCTGATAGGTCCAGTCTGGTTGTGTGAACTGAATGTTCATTTATGATCAGAGAGCATACTGTTATAAACAAGCAGCTTCACTCTTTTTTCGCTCTTATTTTTATTTAATATGTTTTTATCATTGGCAGGAGATGCATATGATATTCTGGTGTAGGTTTGGGTTATATACTTGACGTATAGTAGGTAGCACAATGAAATGCAAATTAGTCTTAGGTTGATTAAGGAGGTTTTTAAAATGAGAGCTTTCTTTACAGATATCACACGTTTTGATGAGGTTTCACTACACATTTTACTGAAATTACTGTTTTAGGGCTGATTGCAGGCTGAGACAGGTTGCAGGCCATCTGCTCAATATGTTTTCTGTGATGGCAGCCAGTTCCAGGTGCTTCAGTTTGGAGTCCCTATATTAGATGGCTGTAGAATAAAAAAGCCCCAGGGCAATGTCTACGAGGTCCATATCATGTTCTGTGTTTGCTATGTTACCTTTAGCAAAATATTTTGAAAATAGTTTAGTCAGAAAACAAACATGGTTTACTTCATACATATCAAGAGACTGGCAGTACAAAAGACCTCTCTATGGCCAAGCTTTTAGGTACAGACAACTTACCAGCTACTCTATTATATCTTCAACTGGCTTTGAGCATGATCTACAGATATGATTTACAAGTTTTAAGTTTACTGAAATTGATTTCTCATTTCAGTAGATCAGGTGAATCAGTGCAAGAGCTGCCTTCTCTGATTAGAAGACTTGCATTTTTTAATGATAAAGCAAGTCTCTATATGCATTTGTTCATTTTGCAAGAAGACCTGTCCCTCAGAAAGTTAAGTTACTAAACAGCTACAGAAATACAGTATGCATCCTTTTACCACCAAAATTTTTATTGATTTTAGGTATTAATAATAATGATAAAAAAAAAAAAGTCTTGTGGCTTATGTTTGACTAGAATTTTAGTAAACTTTTTGCAGTCCTCCCGCATCAATAGCTTTCTTGAATCTTTTGGACTATGCTTTCAAAAGTCACAAGTAGGATATTTGAAAATGAAATTTAGATGCCAGGAAAATTATGTTTTTTCTTTTTTTTTTCTTTTTTTTTTTTTTTTTAATTTTATTATTGTATATAGGATTTCATAGCTCGCTGGGACTTCCTGTAGTTAGGTGTTATTTGTATACCTCCATTTGCCACTTTTTTTGCAATATTTTTTGTCTCCCGTTCACTCCAGCATGCATTTATGAACAAGTGCATTTCCTTAGGTTTCTCTTTGACATTTGTATATTTTTTAAAAACTGTAGACACTGTAACTTGTCACTCAAAATCCTGTAGAAGACCTGTTTTTGCTCCATCAATTCCTCTGAGGCTGACAGGGCAGGGCGGGCTGGCTGGCTGCAGGGATTGCTTACGCAACCCAAATTGGTGCTCACGAAAGGCAGATGCCCAAGACGGTAGTGAAACTTTCCACTCGGAGCACAAGGGTGTCATTTTTCCTTTCTCCGTGTTTCTCCTCCTTCCTCTGCCTTGTAAATATATTGGACAGCATTCACAGCTGGCTTAGCTGTTGACAGGGGAAAACTAATGCAGCTGTTTTTTTGGAAGCTTTTTTTTTTTTTTTTTTTTTTTTTGGTGAAAGTGAGGCTGAATGCAGGGTTATATTGTGTTGTAAGCATGGTATATAAAACAAAATGAAGCCAAAAGCTGCATGTATGACACATCTGACTACACCTCAACCCATCTTCCTTCTTTTGTGTTCTCCAAACTCAAAATGCAGATGTGTGAGAACATCCTGACAAAATCCAGTTCTACCCAAATCTTACAGTTTTATATTGTGATTAGGTCTAGTCGATGTTTGTGCCTTCAGTAAAATACTCTGCAGGTCACTTGGCGCAGCCGTTTGTTTCCTTGATCTGTATTCCTGTCCCCTCTTCTCTCAGCAAGTACCATCAAACTCTCACAAAACTGTTTTAAACTTTTACCTGCTCAGAAAATCACTCTGGTGGTTCTTATTTCAACAATATTAACAAAGCTGTCTTTGAAGGAACACAAACCCTCTGACAAGGAGCAGTGCAAAGAGTTTTGCTAGTCCCAGTACTGAAAACAACTTGAAAAAGAAATTACGTTTTACTTCACTTCTAAGATAGAGGAAAAAGTCTTTGCAATGTGAATACTTAAGTAAAATGTAGAGGAGATATACCATTCCATTCAACTGAAGTAAAGCAGAAAGCTCTGAATACGTTTTGAGTTCTCAAAAGGAATAGCACAAAGGTGAGAGATGTGTGGCTTACTTTGGGAGCTTTGCTGTGGGTTGCTAGCAGTGGGTCTTGAATTCGTTCTGGTATGTTTAGTAGTGGTGGACAGCAGGACTTGGTGGAGAGAGACCTGAGCAGAGATAAGAGGACCTCCCGTGTCCCTTCCACAAGGTTTTAGCCTGCTTCTCTTTGGCAGCAGATTGTTGATTCGTGCCATGTTCTCTCTCTGATGCTGGGCTGATGACCCTTACTGCCTCTTCATGCTCCCTTTTAAGGAGACCACATTTCTTAAGGGCAGTGTTGAATTGGAAACAACTTTATGGACTTGCTTTTTGTTATGCGAATTAACTACTTGAACTACTTGTCTTTCTGCTGTGTTTATGGACTTGCCTGTTCCTTATATGAAGCAGTTTAATTAGCTGTGTCCGTTCCAGTGCTCGCAGAAAGATTTACAATGGTTGATCTTTGCTGATATTTCCACCCCACAATCTCCAATTTTATATGGTGTTAGCCCTCCACAAGGGAATATCACATAAGTGGAGATCATGCCGTGATGAGCTCCCAGGGACTGTGGCATGTCTATGTGTGTATATGTGTGTATTCTTTTCGCTTATAACTATATACTATCTGCAAGAAATACTGTAGCTACGTTGGACGTGATGATATTTCAGATTAATTCTCCCTCCATGTGTTTGGCTTAAGTTATAGGTTATGCATTGCTTCTTATTTAGGGGGAATAACATCTGGTGAATATCAGAAGTAAAATGCCGATTTAAGAAATACTTAAACTATTTTGAAATATTAAGTGTTACAAATATTGCCTTAATAATCTTTTATGTTTCTAGCATTATTAAAACAGTCCAGATTGTTGTTTAAGATCTCTTATTTGCTATTTGAAATATACTCCAAGTTTATAAATCAAATAGAAACCCCCAGTTTGTAGAACATTTTCCATCAAAATTTTAAATATTTTTCTCGCTTTTGATTTTTCTTCCTCGTTGGCCTTTGTTTACACCTAGTGACAGCTTTTCTGCTAAGTGTGTCCCCAAACAAAGTGTTTTTTGAAGGTACTTAAGGAAAAATGGTTATACTACAGATTTTTTTTATTATTTATTTATTTTTAAGAGTCTGATTTCTCTGCATCCTGCAAGGCTACAGTGTGTTTAAAGGAGATCTTCTGATATATTTTAGAAAGACTGTAGGCCAATTTATTTATCTGGTAACTGAAAACATTTCATAATCAGAATCTGAAATGGACACAACCTTAATCACTATTTCAAGTGAGAATATACAGATACTGTTCTTGTTGCAAAGGAATGTTAGGAAAATTTTTGATATTAAATTAAGCAAGATGTTAAGCAATATGGACTTTTAAAACTATTTTTCATGCTAAGGAGAACATTGTTTTTTTCTGACTTATAATAACTGTTATTGATTTTATTTTGGCATATCTCATCTACTTTGACATGTAAATTTTCAAAAAGAAATATGAGGAGTTTGTGTGTTAATTGACAAAGTAGATATGGGGTATTTTAATATTCAAATGAATTTTGCCATAGTATCTTTTGATGGATTTGCCCTAGCATCCTAGCATCTATGCTTTAAGAAGAAAATTAATAAACAAATGAAAAAGAGTATTATCAGCCTCTTCTCAAAAAAGAGAGGTATTGAAGTAATGTAGAAATGCTTCATTCTTAAACAACACAGTCAGGTTAGCTCAGCCCAAGGACTTGGACTATGAACACCACGTTTGGTGTGTGACTTCATGATTTAATGTCACTCTGTTCGCCCTTGTCGGCACAACTGTATTGAAAATTCAGGCGGCTTCAGTCCCAGTACCATCTAAGTTGGCCTCCAATTTGGTGTTCTTCTAGATTGCAAAACAGAAATTATACAAAATTAACAGACCTCCAGTCAAACTTAGTAAAACACATGCTTTTCTAACTACCTTTTATTGCTTTCCTTTTCTAGGTCTGTAGGGATTTTACACTGCATATCTGGAAAAACAAGTCACCATTTAAACACTAAGTCTACAGCGTGAATGGTAAGAGGTAGCTGTATTCCTGTGCTGTTACTTCTCAATTAGTATGAAGCTGATTACCTGGATGGAGGAAGTGGAATTCTAGTATCTTTGCTTGGACATTTCATGCTTTAGGTCAATATACACCTGAAAGAATGTTTTGGTTTAAAAGTCATATAAAATCATCCACCGCTTACTGCTTTTTGCTGGCTACTAAAAGCAGTAGAGATTCTTCAGTTCCTGTTGACATCACTGGTATTCCTTGGACTTTATACACAGGCCTTTTCTTGCACAGTGTTCTATTTTTTTAACATACGTAATGTTTCAAAAATATTCAGTATATGGTTGCTTATAATTCCTGTTCTGTATCACCCAGGTTTGCAGTGGTTTTGCTGTCAGGCTGGCAAGTGTTGTCTATGAATGTTACCTAGCATTTTCCACTCTAAGACCCTGCTTTCAATCAATTTATGGCAAACCATAATCATTTGAGTGCCATAAATTGCCATAATTCATCTGCTTCACTTTTTGCTTTTTCTTTCTGCCAAAAAAAAAAGGATTCAGAAATTCATAGGAAAAACCTTCTTGCCATTAACATTCAGGCAAGCTCTTCTAGGAAGTGTCTTCTGCCTTTCTTTTAATGTATCAAGGCAGAAACGAAGGTGCGTTTTGTAGCACTAGAAAAAAAATCTCTTTTTTTTTTTTTTTTTTTTTTTTTTATTTTTTTTTGCATGCTCAGTGGAGAGCTCTAGACCTTCATCTGGAGAGTTTGCATTCTTTTTGCACTGAATAAACACCACCATAGGTCTGAGCAGAATATTATTTGCTGCTTCAGTCAGGAGCTGCTGCAGGCAAATTTGAATTTCAGTATGGAAGCCCAGAACCAAAAGCAGAATGACTGTATCTTTCCTGGGATCTCAGTGTCTGTGCTTCTGGACCTGACTTGAATGCAAACCAGACAGAGAAGGAGGTTCTTTAGGTTGGTATTCTTTGAGGGATGTTTATACAAGGACAGTGGGCAAAGAACTGACAAGTAGAATAGTGCATCACACATTAAGGTAGCACTTAGAGAAATTGATATTTATTCTAGTTATTCTGAACCCCCAGTCAGATGGTTTTCTACAGCAATAAATTGTAGCTGTTTATAGCACATGCTGAGCATACATTTTTATTTTAGGGTGGTGATAATTAATTACAACAGCTTCAGAATACTAGAATATAATCAACAGGAAAGTGATGACATCCATGAGGAGTACTGACCGTTCCTCTCTGTTTTGAGGCCATTTGGAATTCATTGAAGGAAAAGTTGCTGGATCCCAAGCAACTTATCCCAAGCAGTGTTATGAAACACTGCTTCAGTGTTTCATAAAGGTGCTCTAGTTTGTTTTTGTTTGTTTGTTTGTTTCATGTTTCAGTAAGTCTTGCAAGGGCTTAGTTGGTCTGTCTTAGGTTTCAGCAGATTTTTGAAGACTTTGGAGCCACTGGAGTTTTTCATATACACCTTTTTTTTCATGAGGATACTAATGGTGAATTCTGACAATGGCTCTGCAATCTGTCCAGCATCTCCTCTAGTCAAGGAAATCTGAAGGAACAAAGTTCAGAACAGAAATCCCTCAACCTACAAACTGATTTGCTTATGTTCAGCCATTTCTTGAATTTATGCCTAAATGAGAGGATGAGCAAAAGCTGGAATAGAAAGGATAGCAAAGACAGGCAATGGCAAAATTTGCTGCATGAATGACTAGAGTTGATTTATTCACATCTGTTACCGCATGTATTTGCAGTATGTCTAAGGGAGCATTTAGGGGTTTAGAATGCTATGAATCAAAAGAAAAAACTTCACAGAAGTGTCCCAAAATATTATTAAACATACTTAAACAGTGGATGCTTTCAATTCATTTTTAAGAATAAAAATCTTCTCCTTCGGTTGCTTGTGTATGAAGCCTCTAGCTACCCAATTTATCTTTGTATCCTGTTTCAGGATAAACCGGCCCTTTCAAAGCAGGCTTCTGAGATATTAAAGATAGTCTGAAACAAGCAATTTCCTAGAGAAGTAGCCTGGGAATACAAGCCCAGCAGAAAGCAAACAAGGAAGGCTGGAAATTAATCTTTTGGAGGAAAAGCCCAGTAGGAAAGAATGAAGATGCCCATCCTAACTCCCTAGTAAAAGATGTGCAGGATGATGCCTGCAAGGGATTGTGAGGAAGGGGAAAACACTTGGATGACATTTGGAATGTATTTCTCTTGAAACAAAACGTAACCTAAAACTCATGCCCTGAAGAAAATTAACTTAACTGCTATAGCTCATAGGAACTCTCTGAAACACTAGCCAGTGTATTAAACCACTAATTTAGAGGTTCCTTGGGTATCTAAAAAATATATGAAGTCTTCAGGGCAGGGAAATATTTTCTAATACATTTGTATGTCATCAAGAATAATGCCAAGAAGTGCAGGTTCTATTTATGCCAGTAGGAGTGTTGAATGAAAGCTACTTTGTAAGTCTGTAGCTTACTTTCCTTTTAGGGTTTATGTCATTTTGGCCCTTGAATTTGCTGGAGAAAGTTCATGATGTTAGCACCAACGTAACAGTTCATATGGTATCTAGAATCAAATGTGAAGTGATAAAGCCCTTCTGTCTAGCTGGCATCTATAGAACACAACAGATCAGTAAACAGTTAAAAACTGTCTTGTGTGTAGGAGCATTCATTGCCAATATTTGTCTAGGGAAAGGGGCAGGAACAGATAAGGAGTCTGGGAGAGGACTGCAAAGAGAAATTGCTCTTACTTGGCTTCCAAGGAATGATGAATTTCAGGGAAAGATGGGAAAGAATATGAACTGATGCATTCAGACCTGTTTGTTCCATTTTTTATTTTTTTTCCTTCCTACCTGAGCAAATAGCAGAGTGCTCTGAGGGGTTTGGTTCTGGTCATTGATTGCTCCAACTGCAACTGATGGCAGAGTATACCAGCACCTAACTGGAACCAGATGAGGAGACAGTCACGCCAGGTGTCTGGTCTGAGGGGATGCAGTCCAAGCCAGAGGGAGATGCCAATTTGAAGTCTAAATTAGGGTTACAGGACACGTCTGTTCTGTGGAATAGGATAAGGGGCGAAGGAGGCACTGCAGCCAGTACATCCACTCATCACAGTGTTGTGCAGTCTTACTAGCATGCCTATAGGAGAGGGGAAGCTCTGCTGATACCTGCCAAGGCTGAAGGAAGCTGGGGAGACTTTTCTTGGAGGCTTGTCTTGCCTTGGCATTATACATATGCATGGAGCCGTAACACTTTAACAGTTGATCTGATTTTGAATGTTGGTCCAGAACATCCCCTCGCCACCCATTTTCTGCTGTTAGAGGTGGTGGCCAGCATGGGCTTCTCAGTACCTGTCAGGGTTGACATGTTTACTGAGAACAAAAAATATTAGAAGTGCTAGAAGTACAGTGCAAAGACAAGCTTTGTCTTCTGCCCCTACCCTTGCCACCACACACAAACAAATGTCTGGAAAATATTTTCACAATTCTCTGGCATAAACCCCCCCCCCCTTTTTTTTTTCCTTTTTTTTTTTTTAATTCACTGAGGTGAGGCTGACTGTCCATCACCAGGTCCCTTGCTTCATTTCAGCAGCAGGCCCACATTTCTCCCCGTCTTTCTTTTACTGTTGAAATACCTGTAGAAGCCCTTCTTCTTGCCCTTCACATCCCTTGCCATATTCAACTCTGACTGGTCTTTGGCCTTTCTAACCCCATCCCTGCACACTTAGATAGTTTTTTAGTGTGTATCTTCATTCAGAAAATATAATCTTGGACTGTCAGGAATATGTGAACAGTATCTATGGGGGAATATATGACTTGAGTTGATGACTTAAGTTAAATCCCAAAACCCAAATAACATAAATATGTTACATGATAAAAATAACAGTAATAGTTGTGATCTAAAAATGAAACCTATTTCCTAGGCAAAACTTCATATAAATATTTTTCTGTTCTGTAAGGAACATGCCTGACCTGCGAATGATATACATATTTTTGTTGTGTATTTGCCGTGGTTTCTTTCTTTGTTCTATTGAGTTGATAACGAGAAGATTAACTTATGATCCATGCCTCCTTAAGTAAAGCATCTAGTTTTCCTTCATTATTAACAGTTAATGTTTTTTAGTTAAGTGTTATGTAAATCATGGCCAGATATTGGAGTAGGTACTAAGTGCACTTCCTTCTTTCTTAGATGTATTTGAACTGCTTACAAACAGACCTACCAGATTTCTTTGATAAATAAAAACATATCTGTTCTAGGTGCAGACTTTGTAGGTGAAAATATAACCCAGATCACCTTTGAAAAAGGTTTTATCTCACTTTTCTAGAATGTAAGTGCATAGTGAGAGATGTGTCCCCAGACTACAGAAGTAGTTTCAGTTTACAGCTATCTTTATCCATCCTGCTTTATAAACAAAAGTCGAAACATAGGTAGGTCTCTTGGTGGTCCTTTTCTGTAAGCGACAGAAGCTTTTAATCTTTATCTTAGTTTAATTTGTGTCCAATATTCTGCATGGTTGTTTGATATTGTCAGTCCTATGCTGACGTTAAAGTTAGGCAATACCTGCTTACTCATTATCCTCTTGAATGCTCTTAAGTGAATGTGGTTTCACTGCATTTATGGAGAGGATCAATTAAGATAATCTTGGATTAATCCCATTACACTCTTTGGTCTTGTTTATGGCTTTCTTTGTTGCCGAATTCACACAAACTGTGAAAAGACAGTATCCTGTTTGATCCTGTTTGTGGTACTGTCATTACCATTTGTTACAGAATTCCCTCCCCTATAAAAATGTAAATGTATCCTTTATTGTGTTCAACTGCTTACAGACCTACCAAAGATTTTGTATTATGTTACTCTAAAACTACTTTCTTTCAGGTACTGATTTTATACATATAAAAAAAATAATATATATACATATTATTTTATATATTATTATTATTTAATTATATATTATTATAGGGTCACCTTGACATGGTTCTGTGGAATTTTTGGTGGTCCTAGAAAAACAAACTTTCTTTTCTTACTTAAGTTTTAGGAAGATCAAGACTTCTAGCAGGGAATCAAATTTAAAACTTTTAACTCCTAATGGAGATTAAAAATTATCCTCTTGGTTTTCTGCTACTAGTGAGTTTACAAAACGGCACTGTACACTGGAGCTAAAAAAGTGCACTTACCTTTTTCAGTTCAAAACTATTAGCACAACGTTTATGGGATCATAAAAGTATTTCTTGTTTGAAAGAATGCTTTGATGAGCAAACCTGCTAAGAGCATTGAGAAGCATATGGTAGGTAGTGTAATTTCAAGTTGAGCTGCAATCATATTTTTGATGTGTCAACATGAAGTGGAGTAATCTGTTTCATTTTAAGAAAAAGTGGGTCTGATTCAGTTTGACTGGGTCAATTGCTGTGGTTAATCCAGACTCTTTGTCAGCTTGCAGTCTTTCTTGAGTGTTGTGTTTTTTACACTTTTGCCGAAAAGGCAGATAAGATGATACTGTTAGCGCTTTTTCACTTGTTTTTTACTTGGAAAAATAATCGCTTTTAGCAAATTCTGGTATTTTGTGTGTGTGTTTATAGGGAAACTGTTGGCTGGAGAAGGATAGAATGCCTCTGATTTATTTGTGTTAACTTTTTTTTTTTTTTTTTTTTTTTCTGTTTATGATATTGTCTTTAGTGTCACACAAAGCAGAAGTCTGGAAATTGATTTGTGAAATACAAACTTGGGCATTCCTGGATTTTTTTTTTTTATTTTGGTTTTAAATGCTGGCACAACTCTTAAAGAAATGTAATTTATTGTGCTAAGGTTCAAAGGGAAAAAATATGACTTTGTGCTTTCTAAATATTTAACCAAATGAAAATTGCTGAGGACTGTGACATGTCCACAGCATGAGCTCATCTTCTGTGCTTCGTAACTGGATTGCAGGAATGATCCTCTCCCCCAGCTTTGTGCTTATTTTCTAGCGCAGCGTATCTGCTGTGTTTGTTCCTAGTCATATTATGTTTTGTTTTATTTTTTATTTTATTTCTTTTTTAGTTTTGCATTCTAATTCTCAGTATTTCTGACTAGAGTTTTTGTTCATATTTCTTAGCAAAATTTCATACGGAGGGAAGTGAGAAGTCAGGAGTTGTTGGGTAATGTGTTGTCCCCAAAGGGAGGTATACAAAGAAGTGACTGAGTGGTTTAGGTTTGCAAATGAATCCACATTTGACAATGTTGCTACAGATACCCAGCATGCAGGAATATTTCAGTATTGGGTCCCAAAGGCAGTCATCAAAATAAAGAGCATTAATTTCAGTAAAGGAATTTATGTATGGAGACTAAGAGCTTTGGTAGCTGTGTGGCTTGTGTGTGTATAAATGCAGTATAATGATTTTGTTTCCTAGATTTTTTTTTTTTTTTTTTTCCAGTATTTGAAACCGCGCTACAGCAGTAAGAACTGTTTTGTGAAACCTAACTCCATGTATGGAATAGGTAAAGTCCTCAGAGAACTAGTGTTGCCAAGAGTCTGGAAAGTCTGGCCTGGCTTGTTGTAGATGGTACAGTTTAAAGATAATTAAAGCTGTTCTTTTAGTATGAGAACTTCACTTAAATTTTGTGAAGTTTAAATTTGACAAAGAGGCAAAACCCAAGTGGTACATAATTTTTAAAAGGATTAAAGAAAAATAGCTTGAAGGGAAGCTTGGACTAATCCCGTTGGAGGAAAAAATAAAAAGAATTCTCCCTCCTCCATCCCTTGGCCAGCCAGCCCATGCCACAGCCGCTCCTGCAGCCTACCCATGGCCTACCGATGGCTTACCCTTAGCCTGCTGCCCACCCTGCCCTGCTGCCCTGCCCTGCCCTTGTCACACTCCTCTGGTCCCCACCTGAACCAGGCCCATCAGCCCCTCCATCAGGGCTCTGTTTGCTTGTCTGGCGGCCGCCGGACGTTTGTTCCGCCCTCCCCACAGCCAGCGGGTGCCGGTTTTTCTCCCCTGTCGCTCGCCTTTTTTCCTCAGTGCAGGGGGGGCTGGAAAATCGGAAATGATCTTAATTAAATGTTTTCTATACAGAAACAAGCGGGCTCTTTTTGTGCGAGGCGAAGGCAGCAGACCTTATCACAAAAGACAAAGACAAATATTTATCAGGGAACAAAAGATGTCCATGGTTGCTTCCAACGGGGGGGAGATTTTTCTCTCTCTCCTGGTGAAGATGTTTAACGGTGTAAGATGTTTATCTGGACTGCTTGTTGAAATTCTTTGTTTCCCTGTAAGATCTACAAATGAAACTGTTTTTCTTTCTGTGAAGCACACAATGAAATCCACGAGTTGAAGTGCAGAGAATGCAAACACCTGCTTGTCCCTGTGTTGACTTTGTGTTTCCAGAAGATCTTTTCTGTTTCTCACGATAATGGTTTGGGGGCCTTGTTTTGTTTTGGTTTTCATTCCATGAGGAAAGAAATGGTCATCTTGTCTGTCTTCCTTTTGTGTCGCTTCTGAGCCGGCGTTTGTCTCCCTTGAAGGAATACCGGGGTTGTTAAATAAAAGTATTCCTTCTCTCGCAGAGTGGTATGGTATGTGTCATCAAGGGAATAAGCTGTGAGGTTTTACTGCTTTGCCTGCCTGATGGCTGCTTATTTTGTATGCTTAGTTTTAAACGCTCTGATTGATAAGCTACATGTTCGACAACTTTGTGTTTTAAGCTATGAACAGAGGGAGAAAACATTGCAGTCTGTGTAACTCTTTATAGCATTTTTGCCAATTCCCCTGAAATATTTGTAGAAACACTATTTCAGATGTACTCGACTACTGATTAGTTGATGATTTCATGTGCACGTCTTTGATACAAACTGATTTTATTTGATATTTGAACTGTGCAAATGCTTACTTTTATGAGTATTTGTCCCAAAGAGCTAGGTTCATCAGTTAACTACAAATGCTTGCATAAAAGCTCATGATTTTTTAAAAAAGAAAACAATTTGTCCAAGTAGTGAAGAGAGCAGTTGAGATTAAATTTGTTCACATGGCAAATATTCAGCCACATAATAAGTATAATAAACTGATGTTATTGCACAAATTTCTGGCACCAAAACATGTAATTCATATCTGTGTCTGAGCTCCAATATTTGGGCTTTTATTATAGTTCACAGGATTCAAGGAATACTTTAAAATATTTTTCCATGAGAAGTTACAACAGGGATTTAGAATGACGTAGGCTTTTAAGTACAATGCTGTACAGTAAGCCTACTGTGTCATAACAGGAGTATCATAGCCAGTTGAGGTTCTGCTGCTGTTTTAACGTATTTCAGAAACGGGGGGGGGGGGGAGGTAGTCTTCAAATAACTATACTGCAGCTAGTCCTGTTTATCTGATAAAATGTTTTCAAGCTGGTGGCACTCCTGAGAGCAAGCACTTGAAGAATCGACAAACATCTGTTTCATATGCATCATTACATTTTAAATTAGTAATGTAAAATAAAGCTTTGAAATGTGACATGGATGAAAATATTCTGCTTGTTGTTTCTTTGTTCGTGACAGTAATGTTTTTCTCAAACTTCTCAGTCTCTGAAACTTCACTGAACTGCGTGCTTTTGAAGGGTGTGTTTATAAATTATTTACCTTTGCGCAGAATTTAAAGCAATTGGTTTTAATGAAATTAATCATTTTAGTTCACATTTAACAGGAGAGTTTGAAGATAAAGCTGCTATATGATTCTTCATTTACATGTATCTATTTTTATTCTGATTTTAGAGTTTTCATTCTATTAATTCTATTTTTCTTTACTCATTCCAGATAGCCTGACACAATTTATCTTTCTTTAACATTGTATAGAGAAGCAGTAAATTAGACGGTCTAGCAATGTTCTTAAAACAGATAAAATTATCCTTTCTTACTGTTGTTTGGCTTTTCAATTCAGAGCTTTTTCTTTACTTTCCTGTAAGTAAAATTTTTTCTATGGTAATTTGTAAGATTTCTATGCTATTCTAAAACTTTTTGCATTTACTGAAATGTTACAGTGTGTCTGGAAATTAACACACAAATATAATGAGGTACATAGTATTATGATTTTTCGTTTTAATAAAACAAAGTGATTAGCTAGGCTATCTTGGCTTGAACAATTATCTTTTCCTCAGGCTCTTTGGCAAGACAGAAGTACTCTCGTAGAGAGAGATTTATTCTTCTGAAACAGAATATATTCTGTAGAAATATTGGCATATACTTTTGAACTGGTTTTGCCTTCAAGATGAATTTTCTTCTATAAACATAAGCTGGGGCTGCTCCAGCTTTCTTTTCTAACAACATATGCAGTATTTGAGGATGTTATCTTTAGTTTTCTAAACCTTGAAATGAAGTAGTATTACCACAGAAGTATGAGAATAAGAAAGAAGGGGGAAAAAAAGCGAGGAAAAAACCCTAGTATATGCTCACATTGATAGAAAAAGCTCATCTTCAAAGATAACTTGCCTTCCTGTTTGCTTTTATCAGACAGCATATTCTTATCATTCCTTTTATCTGAAAAACAAACACAATAATAATAAAAATGGCTACATGGTCAAGAACTGAAAAATAATGAAAACTGTACTGCTGTTGAAAGTAATTCAGTCCAGCATTAGAAAGGAGTTTGCATTATATTACTGCATTGTTGCTTGTGATAGCAGCACTGACTGTTTGATACGGTGGTTGGTGGTGAAGAAACAGCCTTTTTAATTTATTTTTTAATGTGAGCAAGATATTTAGAGAACTTTGATGAAAGGGAAAGATATTAAAATATGAGTGTTTTTAGTACAAATTTGTACAGATGGGACTGTAATTGGTGACATGGGAATAGTGTATAATAGTGTATTTAAAACTGAAATATTTTAAATACTAGTTCATTTTTGCTTCAGTTTTCCAACTACCAGCTGTAATTATGGATCTCATTTAACAGATGCTAACACGGGGAGTAACTTCACTCCCGGAGTAATCCCGCTGTGACACAGAAGTAAAGTTAAGGCTCAGGTACGAAGGCACCGGTGTGGATACAGTTCTAGGAATTTGCTGGGTGCTGCTATTAAGAACTTTCTAGTATCCAGGTCCTAAACCATTTGCATTTTGAATATATTTTGTTATATGTAAACTGGGTTACTCACTAATTTTCTTTATCAAGATTAATAGAAGCCTTTAGATTAAAGTTTATCACAGGTTACAATCCCTAAAATACAATTATTCTCTGAGGGAGGGGGATGAATCTGAAATATTTTCTAGCTCTACAGATCTCCTGTAAAATTTGAGAGAGAGATTTGAAACGGTCTATGGAATCTTTTCAATTAGTTTTACATTCTTTTTCCAAAGGGCTGCATTAAATAGGTGTGTTTTAATAACCGTGATATTGTCTCTAAAATTCCTTAAATCTTTCTTTTTTTTTTTCTTTTTCTTTTTCTTTCTTTTTTTTTTTTTTTTTTAAACAAACAAAAACAAAACAGGTGAATAAGACATTTATTTAACCTAAGTTAAAAACAAGTGTTCAATTGACAGAATGAACTGAAGGGCTTTGATCAGCATCTTCATTCTGTTAAAATGAAGGAAACCCTCTAAAAGATAATTGGTTTTAAACTAACTTTATTTAATGTTAAAATATAAAAGCATCTAAATATGTAGAATAAAGTTCAATAATTATTTTTGTTTCATAAATATTTATATTTGTGTGCCATTTATAGTTCCATTTTTATTTAATAGAAAGATTGCATTTAACTTCATTGGGAAACACACTGTATTTTTTGATTCCAATCTAAAACTTCATGTTGAACTTTGAGGTCAAATGAAATGTCTTTGTAATTACAAAATTAAATATTATTAATATCCTGAATGACTTCTTCCGTCCCATAGGTTTTTTTTTTTTTTTTTTTTTTCTTTTTTCCCCTAAGGATGTAGTAGGAAAGAATCCAAAAGAAGTTCTTTATAACATTAATGAAAATTACCTTAAATTCTTTGTTTTGTAACAGGAAATATGTTATTTTTGTAGCATTTCATACCTGCTGAACATTTCTGTAAGATTTTTATAGTAGAGATACAGTTTTGTTCTAGTTTCAGAACTTCGAGGACAGGGTAATTTATTTATTTTTTTCTCTGTAAAGATAGAAAACCTTACGGGACAAGGGAATAAAAGCATAAAGGAGTGAACCGCACAGTAGAACAGTTTTTCCTCAATTCCTAAATAGAAAACTGTACTTATTATCTTTCTCTTTCCCAAGTGATTTTAAAATGCTTTAGGAGTTAACGAGAAAACAGAAAACACATTTTGAAGCAGTGTCTGAGAGCTTCACAATAAATGAAAGAGTAGTCCAATTCTGTGTTTCCATTTGAAACTTCAACTTAGACCAAAATATTTTTGTGTGCCTTGAGATGCTTTTTTTCCTCATTGATTTGAAAGCACTGTAATTGAGTAGTGATTTGTTTTGATTAGAGCTAATATAAGTGTAATTGTATAAGGGTGAATGGAGAGGACAAAAGATCGTATTGTTTCAGATTTTCTAAAATATCGAATCATTATTTCCTTTACATTTATGCTACCCTTATGTCAACACAAAAAAATGAGGATGTGATTAATGCAGTACTTAGAAGGTTAAGGTGAAGTTTCAGGCTGGATTCAAAAGCAATAAAAATGTAACAGGAAACTTCATATTGCTTCATGTTAATGTTCAGGGCCAGATCATAACTACTAGGAGGATAAGACAGCGTGAAGTCATTTGCTGTCTGGGTTTACGTGAACATGT
The DNA here is from genome assembly GCF_964035555.1 of Netta rufina. Taxonomy (NCBI): domain Eukaryota; kingdom Metazoa; phylum Chordata; class Aves; order Anseriformes; family Anatidae; genus Netta; species Netta rufina. The sequence goes on from NC_140123.1 coordinate 97,871,667, forward strand.
CTAAAATGGCATCTGCAGCAGGAGGAGGAATGAATGTTCTACACACTGCTAAGGGTTTATGCCTAAAATGAACACACCACCACCAATAACAACAAAGAACCAACAAAACAGATTTATTAAACTTAATAGTTAGGTTGTTCAACATAGCAAAAATGGGGTAGGTACTGTACAGAGATACTGCTAGTGGTGTTCTGCTGGGAAACTGTTTAATACATGTGTATTTCCACTTACAGGAATAATTTTATTCTTGTAAGGTATTGTACATAAACTAGCAAAATCAGGCTTGTAAAGGAGCATATGATTTTGTTAAACAAGTATAAAGCAAGGAACTTACACCATATGTTGATTAAATCTCTAAAACATAGAATGAGTGTTCAGTAATATAACTGTCATAATGGGTAGGTGGCTGACTTTTTTCCTGAAAAATGGAGAAAAAAAAGACCATTTTTTAGGAGCTAATATGGTTTGATTTAAAAAAAAAAAAAAAAAAAAAGGCTCCTTGCTTTGTCAACTGATAGTTTTATTTATTTGATGCATTTCTCAGGATTGTTTCCTGTGCAATTTCAGGTATGGAATATTGGAACTGAAGAGGGTAACTATTCACACAGTTTTATGGAAGATGAAAAAAATAATTTTCAACCTTTTGCCCCTTACCTCCTTACAACTGCACTTTCTTATTTTGAAACTTAGTTATCAGAGCCATGTAGATACATGAGAGAGCTGCATCTTGCCACCAGTGTACTGTGTTTTACCTTATACAGATGTGTTTGTTTGTCTGATGTGAATGAAAGGTGGCAGCAGTTTAATCAAGTCAGTGTATGATAGGCTCTGAGCAGTTTTGACCTTTCAGTCATTCCATGAAAAGAGGCACTGTTCCCATTCCTGCGTGAGGTGTGAAGTTGTGAATGCAATACCTGTGCTGAGTATGCTGTGCTGAGGTCTGGAAGCTCACTGGAGGAGAGGGAATTTTTCGTCAGACTTACCGTTAACACTGTAAAATGAAAGTAGTAGCTGTATGTACACACTATATGTATGATACAGTGTGATAACATTTAAAAATGGCAAGCAAGACATTACTTTTAATAAGGCAGATGTGTGCGTGTATTTATATATACATACATGTATATATGTGCCAATTGCCATGTTGAAAAGCAATTCAAAATTGGACTTTAACTCTGTTTTTCATTATAATTAATGTTTAAGGAATGAGGCTGCATAGGACAGTTTTGCTTAGTGTTGGGCAACATAGCTACCTTTTTTAATTGCAGATTTTGAGCTCTACAACCTTCCAGAAGAGGAATATTATTTGAATGCTGGGGATGCTGGGATGCATTTGTTCATTCATTAGGATGGTGAGAAACACTGTAAAACTGTCTAGGAAGCAACTCTGGGAGTAAAAATATCATTTGTTGTGTTTTGCATGAAAGGGGAAGACGATGAGTCTCTGGGACTGCCCTGTGCAGCCATGTGGGCTGCCTCTCACCTGCCTTCAGCCAGTTTTGACCCCCCTTCATCTCACTCTCTCTCCCCACCCTGTGTCTGCAGCATCTGGATGTGAGATGCAGGGAGAGTACATCTCCTTTTGGTTAAATTTCAAACCAGTCTTGATCTATTTAGGCAGGAGGGAAAGACACTCTGTGTGGAGTCTTGGTGTGGTCTTAAAACTGTTGGGGAGAGATGGAGGGTGATTTTGATGAAGAGCCAAGAAACCACAGCAGGAGGAATTCTAAGGTGGATGCTGATAGCTGTGAGGTGGGCCAGGAGGACTCCAGCCTGTGATATATTGCAAGTCAGACCCAAGCAATCATAAAGCTGAACACTGCATGCCCAATAGGTCTACTTACTATATATTCCTTTGGAAGCACTTTGGGATTGCTCAGGGCGAGATGGAAAGGAAGGTATTTTCACTTGTTTCACTGTTTTTAATGATGATAATAAGGCAACAAAAGGGGATGGATTTGGAGTATGGTTTTCTCTGTATTCTGTGTAGTACCAGAAAGATGTTCAAGTTCTGACTGCTACTTCAGGAACAGAATTAATGTTTGGCTTTAAGGATGGTGCTAGTATCTCTATTGTAGTGGAAGGTATTTGTTAGAAAACTGTATGTTGTGGATAAAATGAGTTTTAAATTGATTTGTTTTGAAATTGGTTTAGCCATTCAGATGCAATTTTAACTAAGATGTTGAAGCGTTTCCAGACAACTTTTTCTTGAATATCAGTATGGAGTTTTTTGGCATTATACCCAAATTAACAGCATGCTGCGTCATTAAAAAATAAAAGAGATGCATTTTTTTTTCTTGGCATAGATTTCTGCAAAGCGATAAAAGACTCCCTGTGTTGATTACAAACACTGTAAAATGTTTACTTTGCTCTATAAACTTGCGGCAGTTCATGCTTGGATGTTTTGTATGTGGCCCCTTAAAATCTTTTCCATTTCTGCTTGCGTCAGGGTTTCAATTCTCATGTTCAAGAGAGATTTCTGAAGCATGCATCTTCTTAAAACAGACATTATACAATTATCTACTTATTTTAACTTAACAGGCAAGTAAAATATATATCAGGCATCTGCAGTGGCAGTTAGACACGAGCATTTCCTGTTCATTGTGCTCATGGCATGTATTACCTTCCTATCTGTAAGTGACAAGGAAAATTTCCTCATCGGGTTTTGAGTCAATAACCAGCTACTTAGTTAATAGGACAACAGAAACTTGCCCTACAGAGAAGGTGAAGGCAACAGGAGCAGTTATAGGCAGGATACATGTTAGTTAGGAGTCTTGGATTTAGTTCTTAACAGTTTTTTACTGCTGGAAAGTTACACAGTTTTCCCCGTGTTTAAAATGGAAATAAAATTGACCTGGCATGTAAACAAGTAATGCTGTTCTGAATTTTTGCATTGGAAATACTAAAATTTCTCTATAATTTCTTTGCTATTAGATGTTTTTTTTTTACCAAACAGGTTTCTCTTCCATTCTAATGCCTAAACCAAGAAATCTCTGAACCTCATACATTGTGGATGTTCCCACGTCCTGAAAGTATGAACTGAAGAACCATGTGTAACTTCACAGTGAGGTCAATGCACTCAGAATCAATCTCTTCCTGCATGATGCTGTATGTGCACAAAATCTGCACAAGTGAGAAGTGCACCACTCATATTTTTTTGAATTGCAAAAAGAGGGATCATAACTGGCTAAAAACTTCTCAGAAGTGTCAGTAAAGTTGGCTTTTGGTATCTCTGTTATAAAAGGTCAGGGCTGGACTGCTGCCTTGGGCAAGAGAGGAGCTGGCATTGGACTTGTACTGCAGGTCAATATAGTGGACCTAATTTCTCAGGTATTAGACCATAGCTACGCATGGGATTGCAGGTCACATCCTGGCCCCTAGAGATGGCTGAAAGCCAAGAATTTAGTTTAATGAAATAGTTTTGTGTTGTTCAATTTTGCATTTCATTGCAAGAAAAGCATATCTTGTCATGCCTTCTGGTAATGGAGGGTGTAGTACGTGGGAACAGGAGAACCCATCCTGGAAAAACTGATGACTGGAATCCCAAATGCCTCTTGCTTGACCTCCTGCATGAATGGAAGCAGTGATACAAATCTGAAACTCCACCTTTGTTTTCTTTCTGATAACGAAGAAGTTTTAATTTCTAATGTAGGTTGTTATAGAAGGCTCACTTTTTTTCCTTGCTTAGCTGAATTTTTGTTAGTAACATTCTGCTGATAGCTTTTATGTCTTAGCCTACCACTATGCAGTATTAGTTTCCAGATATCTTTTATGTGGAATAACACACAATGTCAGGTGGAATTTATGTTTATGAAAAATAGAAATGTGAGTGCTAATGTGAACTGTGAAGTTCTGGAGAGAGTTAGTAACAACTTTTAATCAGCCATTAAATAATCAATAGTTGCTAGTTCATAGAAAGTCTTTCAAAATTTTAATTTCTTTGGTTTCAGGATATTGGAAATTACAGATATCATTTTCAACAGCCCTTAAGGAGTTCGAATTTAAATGTAATTTGAACACTTTATTACTGTAGGTTTCTTTGAAGATTCTAGGGTTAGAATCATGAAGATTCATGGGTTAGATCAATTGTTCCTTTACTACTGAAGGCAATTCATTGTGAATTCTAAATTCCCAGTCCTTCAGAAATAGATGGGTCTAGATAGGGAGAGATGGGAGCTGAAATACCTTCAGTTAAGCTTTGAATTCTTAGAAGACTTTATAGAGGAACTTTTTAGTATATCAGAAGGAGTAAATTCAGTTTCATTTTTCCTCTTTGTTTGTCACCTTTAGGGTCTATCTAATTCTGTGAAAAAGGCCATGTGTTCTGAAAGATTTCATAAAACTTTTTCCCTTTGTTAGTTGCATAATTTAAATGAGAAGTCCTCTGTCCTAGGAAAGATTTATGATGTGAAGACTGTTTTCTTTACTCAAAAGTACATTATTATTATTACTATCATTGTTATTGTTATTATTCACATTGCCAAGAGAAAAAGGTAACTACTATCTCTGTCTTTCTGCAGATATCTAAATTTATCTTTGGGCTTCTATCTTGAAGTGCTCTGGAAAATATGCAGATTGAGTTACCATCCAGTTACTTTTTAGTTTATTTTTAATAATTCTGAAGTTATTTTAAATTTGCTGGGGGAAATGTTTCCAGCAAATAAGCTTTTCTGAGTATACTTGTTACCCTTTCTTTTGGTATTATTTGATGAATAATTCAGACACCCATCTCAACTCTTTGGCTCCAGCTGCTTCTAAGTCGTAAGTAGTCTCCATTGACATCAGAAAGAATTCACATGGATGGACATAAAACAGACTTGCAGAAAAAAATCATCTCTATTTATTGTGCTTCCAGTCACATCATGAAACAATATTGGAGCATGTGAATCAGTTTCATTTCAGCAGAAGCTAATGTGGGAGATGCTCTCCAGTCATCTGTTTAAACCACAGAAACAAACCGGAGTTGAAACATTCATCACAAAGTGTTCATGAGGTCCTTATGGCTGAAATATTCATCAGGTCCTCAGTACCAAGAGGTAACCAGAATCATCTGCAGCCTGGCAGGTAGGGCCTTTCCTTGAAAAGGGACTTGTGTGTGTTGACTCTTTCATGCAAACAAAAGAAATGGCTCATCTCTTTTGATATCTATGCAACTGGTCTAACTATTTGTGTACTGAAAATATGAAAAAAAAGAGTTGGAGGAACTAGCCAACAACACTGTTGCCTTTCCTTTCCATGGCTGACATATCTTTTAAAGAAAAAAAAAAAAAAAAAAAAAAGTAAGCTAAAAGGAAACACTGAAATCAAGCTTCCTGAGTTCTAAATATTGGCTCTTATGGATCCAGGGGAAGCTGAGTTGAGGGTTGAACCTCCAGGTTAAAAAATATGTAGTCCTTGGCTGGATGTAACCTTGTTTTTTCTGGAGTATAAATGGTTCTGACAGTGTCCATAAGGAATGTGCCTGGTCCAGCATCATTACTGGGCAGTAGGATGAGACCTGCAGGGGAGGGCAGTTTTCTCCACTTTGGAAGCATGATAGATCTATTTAGCATGGTAAGAGAAAATTTGTGTTAGGCTTTGAATCTGCTGTAGTAAGCCACATGTTCCCTTGTCAGAGTCTATCATGTAGACTCTTAAAAAGTTGCTAAATGTCCTTTATTCTTTTTGTTCATCTCTACAGTTCAAACTTAATCATCCTGCAGAAGGCTGCCCATTTTGTCAGAAGTTGGCAGGTTTAAAAGCAAAAAGTGGTAATATAAAAGTGACTCATCTCTGAAGACACATTTCCTTTTGATAGTTAGATAACAGTAGAATAATGAAGCTCTTTCAAAGTATTTATGCAAAGCAGCGTATTATTAAGCCACAAATATAGTCTAAATTCAAAAGACAAAATTGGGGTGCTTTAACTTCCTCTGTTTGCAGTCTGTTTTGTATATCATGAGAAGACAGCTGTAGATCAGAAAGCAGGCAAGCTTCCGGAAAGTGATGGGTATATGTGAACAAGAACTTCCTATGAAATATTGACCTGGTCACAGTCAGCTGCTCTGAAATTTGTTGTCTAAGTAATCTATCTAATATGTCTAAGGAGTAGCATATCAGAATCAATCCATCCACATGCCTCAGGCAGATCAATAAAAGGATAATAAATCCAATAATTCTCTGTGATCTGCTCTGGTGTGAAGCTACTGGGGAAGACTTGTACAGTATAAAGATTAATTCTAGTACACATTTGATAAGGTGACAAATGCACTATGGCTTGTGCAAAATTCATTTCAAATTAATTCTCAAACTTTATTTTCTACAGTAATCTGCTGTCATGAAACTGAATGTCAACAAACAGAAATTGCTGGGGACATTATTTTTTCAAATAAACCTGAAGTTTGCAGGAGGAGGTTCCTAGACTTTTCTTTGTAAATCTCCCACTTAATTTTTTATTTTGTGAAATGTAATATCTCTGTCTTTGATATTGTTTTACTTTATAAATCATAGTAATTATAACAATGAGCAGTTCTTTAAGTACAATACAGTGAACACAAAAGCTGAAGGGATGATAATAAATGTATTTGGATGGTTAATTTCCTTACCAGACTAGAAACATTGGATATCAGCCCTTTATGGGAAAAACAAACAAACAAAAAGACTTTGTTTGGGCACAGTCCTGGGAGTCATTCCTTTTTTTTTTTTTTTTTTTTTTTTGTTTCATTAGCCTGTGGTAGGTATAGAGTTGAGTATATCATCTCAGAGATGATGTCATGCGTAGGCAGTTTATTATTTTTCCAGTTGTCACAATGGCTCAAACAAGTTTATGAAAGAATCCTAGCACTTCGGTTTCTGACTGAATGACATAAGAGAAGTGACCTTTCTCAGGGCATGTGGGTACATCAAGGAAATATTTACCAATGCTTGAAAACCTCTGAACTCTATAATCTACATTCTAAAAAAAAAAAAAAAAAAAAAAGTGTTCAAAGATGTGCAGACTGGCTGCATCTTTTCAAATCAACTTCAGAGGCTTTGAAGAGATCAGGAGTAGCACTTCAGCCATATAGATCTTGCTCAGTTAATTTTTTTATTTTTAGTTTTTTGAAAATAAGGAACAGAATGGGTAGGTGAAGTTTCAAACTACAGAGATGAGAGCAGAATAATTATTAATTCACATGCAACATAATTTTCACAATCTGATTCTGCTGAATTGCAATATTTGCATTATAGATGTTTAGAACTTCAGAGATTTTTTTAAAACATTCCTAATTTTCAGTGCACAAAATCTGACCATGCCTTAAAATCAAACAGTACTCTTTATTCTCTTTGTTCATATTGCCTTACAATCATAGTATCTTTCAAGAATCTAGTTAAGGAAAATTTATTTTGAAATGAAGCAGATGATGAAATCTCTTCAGTCACAGGCCCCGGTTAGCAGTCTTGTTCCTGAGAAATGGAGCTCAAACTGCTTGATGCATTGTTAGAAATTCAAGGCAAAAATCTCTTGATGGGTGCCAGTTCTGGGATGCATCTCTGAAGAAGAGAGTTCAGACCTACCTTAAATGCCATCTTTAACCACAGACATTATTGTGGTACACTTTATGCTCCAGAAGGTGATATTATAGTGAAGATAATAGGAGGAGGTATAATTTCATTAAACCTTTGCCTGCAGGCTTCTTGGTAACTAACTGGAGTCAGCTAAAAAGTGTACTTGTCCAGTTTTAATAAAACAGGTATGTTTAAGAAAATTCGTCAATGATCCTGGATGAAACCAAGACTGATTTCAGGCACTAATACTGCTGAAATAAGGAAGTAAAAAGTATTAGTACGTGTAACAACTCACTTCTTGGGTCAGCCAATTTATATTTTCAGTTGTTTTCAATGAAACATCAAAATGACACTACCCAAGTTATTTTGGACATGTTATTGGAGTAGAGAAGTAGTTTTTAATATTAAAACTTCAGGATTAGGAGGAAAGTGTTTCAGGTTCTATTTTCCAGTGTTTCTTATTCTTTAGAGAGAAAAAAAGACAATGGGAAAATAATACATAAAGAAATTAGGACATAGCCTCATAAAATACAAGCTCGGTTGTTTCTTTACTTTCATTACCAGGTTGTAAATTATCTGCTGTCAAGGCATTGATTTCTGAAAGAGTATTTTAGCAACATGTTGCATCAAGGTGGATGTAGCAGTGACATGAAAGCAAGGACAGGAACATTCTGTTATCCACAGAAGAGATACCTGTTTAAGATGTTCAAATTATTCACATACCTACTTTCACACATAACCAAAGACGGTTCATAAAATAGATTGCCAATGGCAAATCTGGATGTTGTGGATTTCTTTTAGCATGTGGCCAAAGGCAGGATAAACCACCGTTCAGGCTAGTGCAGTAGCACTGTTTTGCAAGCTGTGCTTTTGTTAGGCTACAAATTCTTCCAGATCATTAGAGTTCAACTTACCTATATAAGTCTTTTAGAATATGATGAGGTAGCACTGATACAAATTAAGTCAGTAGTTTATGGCACCGTGGAAATAAAAGTTATTTCTGATCAGTGGCATAACACAGCATTTCTCGCCCATAACCTTCACATGGAGGGTTACGTCCTAACCTGTGAGGGTTACATCCTATTGACGTATTATATGACGTATTTGAGGGTTCATGCTTGTATGCAATGTTTCTAATGCTGATAGTAAATAAAAATAAATAAACAAATGCACAAGTAGTGGAGACAACAGAAACAGGGAAGGATGGTGCTTTCCATAACAAACTGAAGTTTCACCCCAAAATGGGCCAAGATCAGGGGTCAGCAGACTAAATTTACATTGTCACTTTCTGCCCACTAATTCTGAAGCTGGGATGGGATCACATTGAACTGATGAAATATTGAAAGTCCAAGGCCCGTTAACAGCACATAAAGCATGCAGTTTATGTACGAGAAAAAGATTGTTTGTTTTTAACAGATTATTTCTCTAAGTAGGATCTCTTCTTTTGAACTTCTTTTTAGTGCCAAAATATTTATAATAAATAGTCATGAGAGACTATAGTTTGTACTCCTATTATTTATGTTTTGAAACAAAAATCAAAGTGACAAACAGTGCTCTTAGCTATAGATGTCAAAATCGGTCACTTGTGCTCAAGTAGTTTTGAATGTTGTGATTCTTTATAGTCATTTGGTGGGTCTTTCACACCAACTCTAGGAAAAGGGGAGGAATGCTATATTCAGTCAATTATGATTGTTCAGCAGTATGCACATTTTATTTTTCAGAATATCCACTTTTCCTGTGTGTCTCTTTTTTTTTTGGACAGACCTATGACTTTCCTTTCTTTTCTGCACAACTGAAAAAAAAAAAAAGAAAAGAAAAGAAAAAAAAAAAGAGTAGCGTCCAGTTCTTCAGGTGCCGCTCTGGTAACTGTCTGCGATGTGGCCCTGAGAATGTGGTGATGGGTTTTAATTTCTGGAAGACGAGATGTGATACAGAACTGGGTCATTACCTTGTCTGGTTTTAGTGCTCAGCTGTGAGCAGAAACTTTTTGCATCTTTCCTTCAGAAAATGGTTCAATCTCTAGAATTCTCAGGCAAGATTTGAAGATTTTACTTAACTGCCTAACTTTTAGTCATTTCCTTTGGTGGCAGAAGGCAGTAGGACACTGATATTTCATGGTAACATGTTCCTATTGCACTTGGCTTAAATTCTTATTCCCTATCCAAGAGAAAATCTGTGGTAGCACTTACTACATAATGCCTCAGTATCATAAGATTTGTTTTTGATATTGCTCTGTTTCTCACAGAGTTTTGATTTGTTTTGTTTAGGAATAAAAATTTTGATTTCTATTGTAGCTCTACTTCTGACCTTCTGCAAAATGGTGATTTCGGACAAGTATGCTATAGTTTTGTGTAAAAGACTTACGCTTTATAATTTTGAACGTACCTTATATTTTCTTATTCTGTGGACTTTGATTCTCTGTCTTTATCGTTATGTATTAAATCCCAAGTGTGCTCTGCTATGAAGTAAAGTGTGCTGGTGGGACCCTGTTTTGGCATACTTAAAGTGGGTCTGACCTTGACACAGATGAATTTGCATCAGGTGTTCTGCATAAATGTTTATCCCCTGAAACTTCTGAATTTTTTTTTAGGGCAGTGGTACATGGTTCAAGTTATTCTCCTATGCCTGTTAAGAAGATTCAATATCACTGTGAAAATGAATAGGGATATTGAAGGAATACTCAGTGTGTGTATTTTTCTTTATGGTTATACACCCTTTTCTCACCAGGCTGATACTATGTGAAGTGAAGGAGAATGTCATACTGTGGTGTAACTATTGAGTTTTATATTGACTGGTTGCTATTTGAGGGATTAAAATTTTAATTTATTTCGTAAGCTGCATAACAAAACCAACAAAGCCAGTGCCTGTCTGTATTAAAATCTCTATTTCAAGGGTTAATAGTGTTACACAAAAAATAGTTGACGCCCACTAATTTTAACTGTGTATGGCTTTGCCTATGGGGATTTCTGTGTATGCTAATAAAGAAAATCAATTAGAAACATTCTAGGCTTGTTTTCTTCTCTGGACCTACTCATCTACAGTATATGCACGGCTGACATTTTGAACCATAGGTCCCTTGAGGTTTAGTCTTGTAATCATATATGTATCCATATAAGTAGATACCCAGACAAGATAAACACAGAGACAAGACATAATTCAACACTCAAGGTTAACAAAGGGGATGTACACTACATTGGGATCATTTACCTTGTATTTTGGCATAGCTAATATGTATATTACTTTCAATCAAAAGAGTAAATTTGCCTTGGAAAAATAATCAATTATGGGAAACATCAATTATAAGGAAAATATTTTGTTTTCATTCTGTAGGTAGGGACTTTTTTTAAACAAACTTCTTAGTTCACAATGTAGGAAATTGTCTGTCTTCAGTTGCTAAAAGCATTTCAAACTGCAAAATACTGTTACAAGACATTTTCTTCTTGCCTTAAAATGATGTACTTCAGCTGTGATCTGATAAACTGTGGCATTTAGTTAAAATAGAGTACCAGTGAGGTTCTGCTACTCCAAACAAAGAGGGTAAGGGATATATGAAGTCACTGGTGTTTTATACAATAAAGGATTAAATTAGTCTCTTATAGAATCATAGAATATCCCGAGTTGGAAGAGACCCATAAGGATCATCAAGTCCAACTCCTGAACTTGTGAAGTTAATTGCCACTCTGTCAAAATTATGTTTACAAACTATCAAGCTATCTTGAATTTGGCTTAAACCTGGCTGTGGACTGAAAAAGAGAATACATGAAAATAATGCTTATAAATATATGTGTGTGTGTGTGTGTATATATATATATATATATATATATATATCTATATCTATAATGGGGTTTGTACTCTTTGTGGTCTTCATTTGTTGTTTAATAATCAACTGCTTCTTCTCCACTTACCTCTGTGTGTTCATATTGGTTATATACTAGTCACGTGGATTTAGGAGTAGAAGTCAATTTCCTATTTGGTTAATATGTTTTCAGGAAAAAAAAAAAAAATCAATAAGATGTCTTTTGCTTTAACATACATAGACATCTTTAGATCACCTATATCTAACTTTACAATGCCTGGTTTCTCACTTACATAATTGTTACATGTTGTGAAACTGTTACTGTGGCATTCAACTTTCTAATGCATACCAGATACCCTGCAATCACATTAAAGTAACAGTAACTTTACTTCTGAATGACAAAAATGAGTTCTTCAAAGTCAGGCCCTTTATGGTATTTATAAATTTGCTCAAGATTACTGAGGATAATGCATAAACAATGTAAACAGGGCAAACTTGACACAGATGAACTGAAGAACAGTAATCTTGGAATTATACAGTGCAATGTTTTTATGCAATTATTGTTTCTGAAAGAACTGTGCATTGTCTTTATATTACAGGTCTGGAGAGCAACGTTTTCTGTCGATAGCAGTTTCTGTCTGGTGTGATGCCCCATTCTTGTGCTGATGCTACATGTAGCACTGAGCAGTACTGGAAAGGGGAAAAGGTCTCTTGGAATAAGGTATGTTTCTTTCTTCTCCACAAGGGCAGGGCGTGATGAAGTACTCCATAATCACTTTTCTATTTAATATAAATTAAGGCAAATAGGTATTTAAATCATGTATATTTGGGGGAAATGTTACTGATCTCACAGCTCTTGCTGCTATTGGCTGTACCTCTAGAATTATCAGCAGAATGTATGTTCAAGGTATCTCGACTGCACTGCAACAAAATTTACCATTCATGACCAGCAACAGAAACTTGTAAAGAGGAGGATGCATTTAAGATCCTAACGTTGGCTTTGTTGTGGGGGGAAAAAAAAATGAGTCTAAAATGAGAATGTTATCTATGATGGAAAAACTTAATTGCTTGTAAGTTTAAAGATCACTGCTATAGCAACAGAAGAAGCAAGTGCACATGGTCTTTCTCCTCCTTTCTCCTCCTTTCTCCCTTAAAATAAATAAATAAATAAAAATATTAGAACAAATTGGAGCTGGGAAGAAAAGAAAGTACATATAAAGAACTTAGAACTGAGAACCCTGGGGAAGAGGCTCTTGCTTGGAGAGGACCTTTTGGTGGAATACCTTGAAGAAGGGCTATAGGTCAGTTGTAGAAGTATGACAATGGAGGGAACAGTTATGAACTTAGTGTTTTGTTGGATCCATGTTTCACTTCACCTTGACTTGTTGTCATTTTTTGGTGGCTTCCTCTGTGTTTGTATCTACTGAACAGAGCTTTTAATGCATCCAAGTGTTATACTGGACCGTAACGTTCTATAAGCTTTTGTTAGTCTAACAGTTGTTTTCCAAAGTATTCTTAGGATGCTGTGAATGTTACCTATGACTGAAAGTATACTCCGTAGTCCCTGTGCTTGTGTTGTCAGAAATAGCATATCTTACCATTCTATACCCAAAGTTCTTTCCTAATAGAATGGTTATAATGAGCACTATTTTGAGTAATGTTTTCATGTTGTTTGTTCACATCATTTCTGGTCAAAGTGCAGTGCAATTAAAGATACTGCCTAAAGGCAGTATCTTCCAGTTTACTATCTTTTCACTGGTAAAAGACATATTGAGGTGAGAGTTTGTTACTTAAACACAGGACTGGTAAATATGACACACAACCTGCATTAGACCCATGACCATCTGGAGCAGCAGCTGAGCCCTTGGCAGGATACCCTGGGGTATGCAAAATGCACTAGTTGCTTGTGCTTAGCAGTTCTATCCTATATATTGGATTTTCATTGCAAGGAACCATAAAACCTAAACTGATTTAGTTAGGATTGTGACAGCCTGTAATCCTAGATTCAGAGGTGACCTAGACAGTATAAACTTGTCTTTTGTAAGTGGGGGTACCTGGAAACTGCAAAGAAAGACACATAGAAATAAAGCAAGTAAGGCAACTGCTATGAAGACAATAGGGTGCTTAATTTATCTTATTTTCCCTAGATTGCTTTTCCTACTTTTCTATTCTTCATTGATAAGCAACTCACCCCTTTCAAGTGAGCAACACTTTTTCTGAGTTGTTCTGTCATTCATTATTTCACAAAAAATAAATGTATTAATTGCTCTGTGCTATAATGCATCTCTTCATTGTGTACCAAATGTAAGGGAAAATATTGCAGTTGGTATCTGACATGTGGAACTAATTTGCCTCTGTTGGAGTTCAGGGAGAGGTCTTGGCTATTACTGTGGAAGAAAATATTACGAATTATAGGCACTTAATGATACTTCATTTGTAGTTTCCATTTGTGGTGATATACTATGAATAAGATATAGGGATGATACCCTGGCCCCACTGAAGGGGTGAGGGGGTTTCTCTTAACTTCAGCTAGGTCATGACCCTGGGAATCACTGCTGGCTCCTGGTGAAGGATTTGTTCTATTTGTGCCTCTAACTAGACCTCCTCTGAGGACTTAGTTTTTAATATTACTACCAAATCTACTTCTTACGTAGTAATTCTCTCATAATGAAGTTTATTTGTACTTGATTTGGCGGATCCTATGCTCAGAGAAAAACACATTTTTATACCTATGTTTTTCTATCCTTAAATATGATGGTATTGTTAGGGGCAATTATAGACCAACTTTCAGGAAATAATATATGATAAGAAGACAGAAAGGACTTTGGAATAATTTCCCAAAGGATGATGTTGCAACCCTGTAGGTAAGATACAGTACAAAACTGTTCTGTTTGTTGAAGGCTATAAAATGGGCTGCAAGAAACAAGTTTGAACTCTGGGAGGAAAGACTTTAATAGCTCTTTAATATCACCATGTTCTGCGATCACAAACTCTTTCTTGAGTTTATTGTGGAATTTTCTTTGCGAACTATTCTTGATTTGATAAGCTTATTTTTTCCTCCATGGGTGGAAGATTCTTTATAAGTATTATTTTTGCTTTAGTAATAGACTCTTTCACATTCCTATAGTTGGGTCACGAGTCACACACATCATTCATAACTTACAAAACATTTGCTTTCATTTGCGTTCTCTTCATGGTTTCATAGTCTGTTACCTTCTCTACTGAGTTGTTAGAGATCTTTATCTGTGATATATACCGATGCTATATACAAGTATATTATATAAATAATAAAACAATATAATCTCACTAGTTTCTATTACTGTTTGATCAACACTCAACAAGTAAGTATTAAGCCTTTACTTTTTTAATTAACTTGCCAAAGCATGCCATTTATTCAACTGAAAGAATACCAAGAACAAGACCCTAGTGTTCTCATCACAGTTGTCCCAGATTTGCAAAGTATTTCAAGAGCCCTGGAGGTAGATAATCTTAAACTAATTTGTAAAGGAGCCAATATAAATAAATCTATTTTTACACAAGATTTGATAGTGATAAGAATGTTTGATGGGGGGAAAATAATTCAGTGCAATTTGTAACTCAGAGAACATAATATATTTGACTCCTCTTTCTGTGTGACACAAAGAGTTCATATGTTGCACAGTGTTCATTTTTAATTAAACATTTTATCATCGCACAGCCTTTTATTGACATTCCTCATAATAGAGCTGATAAGATCTTGACCTACTCTTCAATAAAGCAATGTATAACTCAATATTCTGGCACATGCTGTTCCCTTCAGAATTAAACTCACAATTTTCTGTTTTAATTTAAAAAAAAAAAAAAAATCATGTACTTTTATTCACATTTATTTACTTTAACTTCTCAGATTTATGCTTTTGTTTGAATTGTGCAATTTGGCTGCAACCATTTCTTGGGCTATTATTTCCGTTTATTTGAGCTTTTAGTTGTCTGACCATTTTATTGAATTTTTCCTCCTTTCTGTCTTTTCCTTTTAAAAATTTGCAATAAAAAGTGATTTATCACCTAATCTTGTTTCCTACTGTACCTAAGTCCAGTTTTGATCATTGGCACTAACTTCACTCACAGTTGCCTAAATCATATGGTTACAGAGTTTTTGTTATCACAGAAATTCCTTCAGATAGTACATGAGAATAGATTTCTGAAGATATTCGCAAAGATGAATTTCAAATTTGATCCCTGTCAGTAACCTGAAAGAGCCTTATGAGATACACACTCACCATACTCACCTAAATAGGATTTCCATGTAGAATCACAAAATTTCTAGGTTGGAAGAGACCTCAAGATCATCGAGTCCAACCTCTGACCTAACGCTAATAATCCCCACTAAACCATATCCCTAAGCTCTACATCTAAACGTCTTTTAAAGACTTCCAGGGATGGTGACTCCACCACTTCCCTGGGCAGCCTGTTCCAATGCCTCACAACCCTTTCAGTAAAGAAGTTCTTCTGAACATCCAACCTAAAACTCCCCTGGCGCAACTTAAGCCCATTCCCCCTCGTCCTGTCACCAGGCACATGGGAGAGCAGACCAACCCCCACCTCACTACAGCCTCCTTTAAGGTACCTGTAGAGAGCGATAAGGTCACCCCTGAGCCTCCTCTTCTCCAGGCTGAACAAGCCCAGCTCCCTCAGCCGCTCCTCATAGGACTTGTTCTCCAGACCCTTCACCAGCTTGGTCGCCCTTCTCTGGACTCGCTCGAGCACCTCCATGTCCTTCTTGTAGCGAGGGGCCCAAAACTGAACACAGCACTCGAGGTGCGGCCTCACCAGAGCTGAGTACAGGGGGAGAATGTCTGTTGACTTGCTGACCATCAGGTGTTGCAAAACCTGCTTTCTCAGTAATCTCCTAATCTTTTGCTGTATCAGCTCTCGCAGATGATAACCACTCAACTACCCCACACTTCTTTTTCATGCTTCAGAGAAACAGCTCTGGGCATTTGCTCTTTGTCTTTGTCTTTGTATCCCTAGTCTGTCACTATTCACAGTTAAATGTATATTGATTTTAGCAGAAAATTTTGAGATAATCTAATGAACTAATTTGAAAATACTTTATATAATATATAAAAGACAAAGCAGAAATGCCTTGCACTTTTGGAAGTGTTTGTTTGTTTTTAATAGAGAATATTAGGCTTGACTATTGAAGATATATTTCTTACACCCTCACAAATTTCAAACCCTGGTTTGTCATCATAGCAGAAGTTACAGAATCACATAGGGCCTCTGAGTATGTCATGCTGTGAATATTTGAAAATTAGACCTCTCAAAAAACGTTGCCAACAAATTTCAGATTGTCAAGGATAAATGGGTATATGATATATTGAACCAAGTAGATAATAAAGGCTTTAATTTTCTGTTTTTGAACTGATGTTTGTTTGTTTGTTTGTTTTCTTTGGGAGTTGTTGCTCCCTTCCTCTTCCAAATTAGCTCTCCAGGAAAATGTACTGTCATGTTATTAGAAGTTTAGAGACTTGTATTCAGATACTCAGATTCTTTAGTTGTTGGGAGACAGAAGTATTGGAGAGCCTGGAAGACAGGAAAGCAAGTTACTTGAAAATAAGCAATGTATTGTGCTTTGTGCTTTCTTCTTTTCCTAGCTGTTTAGGAAGAAGAAGTAAATCTAGCAGCATGTGTAGCAGACTCAAGTTGGAGAATACTGTCAAGGCAGAAACAATCAAGGTGTGCTTGGGGTATCTACTAAGGGGCTGGCATGGGTGCCAGAAGCCACACCTTATCTTTCCTGCCACTGCTATCCATGCTTTCTAGATTACGCTAAATGAGGTAAATGCCAACATAAGTATGCCTCTGCTTGCTGTGCAAGCATATGATCGATACATTAAAGATGCGGGGCCTCACCATACTCGACAGAGGAGAGGGAAGGATGCTTGAGAAAATGAGACAGCTGATAAAATTTAGTCATATCCATCCCTGAAATATCAAATGTTAAACCAGGAATAAGCCATATCAGATGAAGCTGCCCATTACATTAGAGGTACCAGACATCACCACTGAAATAAAGATACCTGATTTTAATCAGACAATTCAAGTAGAGAGATTCAATTTATGTGCAGAAGGACCTTGAGACAGTGATGAGACTGCTCATTTGTTTGATCTTCCTTGTTCCTCCCACCCTGGGCAGTCCTGCAGGCTGACATGGAAAGTAGAAAGGCATAGGGTGGGTATTTTGCTTGCTTGACTTTTTGTTGTTTTGTTTTGTGATTTATTCTGTTACATTTTTTTTTTTTTTTTTTTGCCCATGCCTCTGCTAGATGAATAGTCAGTGAAAGCTAGGATGGTGACTGGCATCTTAACAGATGTGTTGTGATAGGTTTTTAAAGGGCTTCTGGAATCAGTAATGTATGCTTTGGGGTTATAACCGTGCTTAAAACAGGTTAGAAAACAAAATTCATGTGTATTTGCTGTTGAACATTCACTTAAATGTCCCCTTGTATGTAGGGAACTAACAAGATTCCCCTCCCACTTTAAATGGAAAGTAAAGTAGCATATTTATAAAAGAATAAAAACCTTAAAATATAATCACAATGTCATTTAATGTAAATTTTGATAAATGAAGAAACGTGTTTTAAAGTACACAATGTAGCATGTAGCAGTTTGCTTTCGTGAGCATCTCTAAATGAAAAAGTTAGACTGTGCTTTTCCATGACCATACTCAAAGAAGTGAAAGTGTTATTTCTCCAATGACAAATATTTTATATTGGTTAATTAAATTTAAAAAATAGCTTGTGTGGCAGTACTTTTACAGCAAGTAATGATGTTCAAAGATATGCCCTTGCTGGGGGGAAGGTGAAAGTGTGGTTTAACTAAATTTGTAATCTCATTTTAAGAGATCTGCATTCAAATTTACATAAGTTAGTATTTAAAGTCCACTTAAAGTATAGGATATAATAATGGTACAGTTGGGAAGCCCGTGTACCAGTCAGCAATGGGACATATTAGATAAGATCAGGATGACCTAGGTAGATAGTTCTGACATTGTAGCATGCTGAATTATCAGCTAAAACTCATGAAAATTCACAAACATTTTATGTAAAAAAGTGTTTGCTTTTTTTTTTTTTTTTGTAAAAAAGTGTTTGTTGATTTGCTTTTACATACAATTGAGACAGGAGGAAAAAAAGGAAAAAAAAAAAAAAAAAGAATTATGTAGCATTGTTATTTATGTGTGTATTTGTTTAATGCTTTATATTTTCCTGAAAGGGAAGGTTCTTGACTGTCAGTCTCACTTCAGTGCCTGGTAAAGTTATGAAGATTATTCTGGGAGTTACTGAAAAACACCTGAAAGATATTATGGTCTTTTGTCTCAGCCATCATTTTATGATGTTGCCCATCCAGGTGACCAAGGGAAGATAGTTGTAGTCTTTTTGCATTTCAGCAAAGCTTTCAATACTTTTTCTCACAGTATCATTCTGGAGGAAATGTCCAGCATCCAGTTAGACAAATGCACAATATGATGAATAATTGGCTGATGGGTCAGGCTCAAAGGGTTATGGTAAATGGGGTTACATGAGACTGGTGGATAGTCATTGTTGGGGTTTCCCAGGGCTCCATTTGAGGGCCAGTTCTCTTCAATGTTTTCATAAATGATGTGGATGTGGGACATGAAGTTATACTAAGTTTGCATACTACACTCAGTTGGGAGGAGTGGTTGTTGCCGTTGAAGGCAGAGAGGCCTTGCAGAGAGATCTGGACAAATTAGAGGGCTCGACAATCACCAAGCATGTGAAGTTCAACAAGAGCAAGTGCCAGATTCTGCAACTGGGAAGGGGCAGCCCAAGCTATGCATACAGACTGGGATGAGAGGCTGGTGAGCAGCCTTGTGGAAAGGGATCCGAACATTTTGGTCAATGGCAAGTTGAATATGAGTCACTAGCATGCCCTGACAGCCAAAAAGGCCAGCTGTACCCTGGGGTGCATCAGCCACAGCATTGCTAGCCAGTCAAGGGAGGGGATTGTCCTGCTCTTATCTGTGCTGGTGTGACCTCACCTCAAGCACTGTCTGCAGTTTTGGGTGCCACAGCATAAGAAGGACATAAAACTATTAGAGTGTCTGAAGGAGGGCTACAAAGGTGATGAAGGGTCTGGAGGGCAAGACGTATGAGAAGTGGCTGCAGTCACTTGGTTTGTTCAGCCCAAAGCAAAGCAGGCTGAAGGGAGGCCTCGTGGCTGCCTGCAGCTCCCTCACGAGGGGAGCAGAGGGGCATGTGCTGAGCTCTGCTCTCTGGGGACAGCAACAGGACTTGAGGGAACAGCATGGAGCTGGGACAGGAAAGGGTCAGGCTGAGAGTTAGGAAAAGGTTCTTCACCAAGAGTGTGGTTGGGCACTGGAACAGGCTCCCCAGGGAAGTGGTCATGGCACCAAGCCCGCCAGAGTTTGAGAAGTGTTTGGAAAACGTTATCAGGCACATGGTTTGATTTTGGGATGGTTCTGTGTGGAGCCAGGAGTTGGACTCAATGATCCCTGTTGGTCCCTTCCAACTCAGGATATTCTACAATCCCGTGATTTTATGACTATGTGTTTTGGTTACATTAAATTGTTTAAAATCTTCAAAAATGGATGTGTTTCAGTTATCAGATTATTACCTGACAAAACAGCAGTTAATACAGAGTTTAGAGAATGTTATTAGAATACTTAAGTGCATCATTTAAAATGAGTGAATAAGCTTTGTCTTGATTTTTTTTTTTTTTTTTTTTTTTGGTGGTATACTCACTGCAAATGTTACTATTCTACAGAAAACAATTTAATGATTCAAGGAGTACAATAGTTAATTGTTAATGTGCTGATATCAAACTTATAAAATAGAAAAAACTTTTTACTAGATGATGCTCAAATTATTAATATAAACATTTAAAATCTACTATTAAATTTAAAAAAAAGGCAACACAACAAAACATCAGTGATTAGACCTATTTAGCTCACAGACTGTCACATAGAGAATACGTATAATACCTAAAACATTTATATGTAAAGAAATTAGAAAATACGTAGATCTCAAGGAAAAATGACTCTTTGAGCATTCAGATAGAACTTGGAAAATACAAGTTTAGCTTGTGAATTTTACCATGCTTTATCTTGATCTGCCTTCATCTCCTAGGAGAAAATAAGTGACAATTTTAGCAGATCATTTTAGTTCATTTTAGTCCAGGTCCTTTGTTGATAATATGAAGTTGATTTTCTACCATTTTTTCCTCTCTTTTCCTGTTGGATATATTTTATGGCAAACATTGGATAAAGAGCAGAGTTTTAAGCCGTGCTTTTTTTTTTTTTTTTTTTTTTTTTTTGCTAGTTATAACAGATATGTCTTAAACGGTTACAGACAAAGAAAAATAGTGAGATGCATATTCTACATTGCACTGAGGTATATGCATATTCATGTATACGATACATTATTTTAATGCAACTTCCCACTATGTGGTTCTGCTCTCCCCTGTATCCACATACACACTGAATTGCAGTTGAGGTCTGGCTTTAATGAAAGAAGATTCTTCTGCTTTGCAGTTGCTCTCAGTTGTTGTATTTAGTGCTCTGATGTGGCAGCTTTCACTGTATCCATAAAATATGAGCAAGCATCAATAAGCTATCCAAGAGAAAGGAGTTTTAAGGAGGTATTTGAATGAGGAGAGGATGACCATACAAAAAAGGAAGGAGAGTTCTCTGAGTATAAAGGCACTGGGGAGAAAAGGAGAAGGTCATTTGGGTGAGAAAGCTTGTAAGCATCTTGTCATGGGGTTAGATGATAAGTTGAAATAGTAAATTCCACACTGCAATCAGTGTGTTCTGTGGGTATGCACCTCTTGGATTAATGAAGGTATCCACTCTTCCTCTGCTCACTGTGCAGCTCTTCAGATACTCATACCATGAAGTCAAAGCCATGGATGTTCACCACTCTTAGATCTGGGGGCGGAGGAAATTGCAGCAAGTACTTGTAAGAGCAGTTGCACTGAAAATCCCATTTGAACAAAGCATTTTAACTCATTCCTTAGTCAGTTAAAAGCATTTGTGGAGAATTAGGGAACAGAAAAAGGCTTTCTTTTCTACACAGCATGGGCTACCAATCAGGGAAAGAGGGCACAATTTTGTGAATTAAATGACTGGTCACGCATCATGAATAACGAATAGTGATTGTTCATATTGGCCAGTTAAAAGTTGTGTCAGAGGGTCAAATATGTTTGCACACACTGCTCAAGGACTTGTGACTAATGAAGTAATTAATAACACCCATGACCTACTTGCAGACACCTGGTGAACAGATTTAAGGGCTCCATCCATTGGTTACAATTCTAATGGAACAATTCCACCAGCTCTAACTAAAATTGTGTAAAATCAAGACTAGAAAATAAACTTTCATGATGTAGTAAAAGTGCCCGTACCTAAACACCTTCTGCATTATATCTTTTATTAATATGAATGTAGCTGGATGGATTCTGTGCTCAGTTGTGTCATCCCACTCAGTCCAAACCAGCAGAAGCCCAAGCCACCAGAACCTTCACATATTTGTTATCACAAAATAACGCATATTCACACATGCGTTATTTTTTATTTAGATTTTGAGTATGACATACTGTCACAATAATTATATTCCTTGACTAATGATATTCAATAATGATTCAGCCAAGCTCTGTCCAGAGACAGGCAAAGGTCTAATCTGCTTTTCCAGGAGTTTGTACTTGGTTCAAGGAGCAAGTCCATTGAGGCCACTGGACAGAAGAGGAAACCTTCGTGAGGGAGGGTTGAAGTGCGGGTCAGGATTGGTCATGGAGATGCAGCTTCCACACAACATTTCTTGTTCCAGTGACTATTGCAAACAGAAACATATTCCCATCCTATTGGGAGGAGGGAGAGGAGGCTGGGGCTGAGAGCAGGCAAAACTCAGAACCACAAGATTTTTAACTCCATTGTGTATTTAGAGCAGTTGTTGTAGTCAAGGGCTGATGTGCTACTCTAAAGAACAAATAAGAACTGCAGCAGTCTCCCTGCATTGTTGCATTTTACACAGGATTTACTTGAATACTATTTTATACTTGTCCCTAAATATATATATATATTATATAAATATATATTATATAAAATATATATTATATAAAATCTTTTTGAGGAAGGAGTAAAGGGGGACACTTTGGTTAGAATGCAGGGTGTAAACTGTAAGACACTGAGTTTGTAAAATCTTTAGTCTCTTTTGCTTTTTGTTCTGTAATTGATTACTAGCACCCCCTTTAACCCACCTTAAAGGGCAAGCAGGAAATTCATGTTTTCGTTCATCAGCCCATCCCTCTGAAAAGCGTTCAATATTAAAACAGTTTGCGAGGAGCAAAGGCAGAAGAAACAAGAGGCCCAGTTAGACCGTGGCAAGGTTAGGAGATGCATGTCTGACGCCTGCAGCAAATATCGGCTCTTGTTCCTGTACATTTTTTGCATGGGGAGACCAAGTTAATTGGGGTATGGCTCTGTTCTTTCCTTTATGTGTGACCTTTTATTATCTCTGTGGCCCTGTAGTTCATGCAGTGTCATAAAGCTGTGGGAAAGTCTTGCAGCTAGTGTTATCAGCTGTTGGAAATTAACTTGAAAAATGAAATATCTGTGTTTCCTTTTGCCTGAAGGTGTCTGGGAGCCTGTAAACTGCTGCAAAGGTGCAATTATTGTGGTTGTGATTTTGCTGTAGCTGAGTGTTGCTTGTGCATCTTTTTCCTTCTTTCTCTCCCCTTCTCTGCCCCCCCCCCCCCCCCCCCCCCCCTCTTTTTGGTGCAAGCTGTGGGCTAGAGATCAGGTGTTGTGCTGGGGAAGGAGGGGGGTTACTTTAGGAGGGGGCTACACGGCATAATTCCCACGAATGTAGGAGGAGGATGAAAAAGATAAAGAAATTTTGTTTTTCTGAGCTAGAGGATTCTCTGCATGACTTCCCCACTGATGGGATCATGTGCTTTCAGGCTGAGATTTTATTAACAATTCAAATGGAAATTGAGGGCACAGGAGGAGCAGATTCTCACATAAACTTGATCTGTCCATGAATGCAGTTCTCTGTTTGCCCTGACCCTGCATGGCTTAAGACACTGCCTGTGAGGCCAGAGTGCCAGACACAAAGAAAGAAATGAAAAGCAAGCACATTCCAGTAGTCTGCACAAAGGCAATGGAGCAGTTTCTAGCCGTCTCCCCAGAGAGAGATCTTATCTCCTTGTGGCTAAAACCCTTTAGCATGTTTATTTGTACTCTAGCACCCGAGGTTTATGAATTGATAGGGATGCCGATTAAATGCTGCAAGTTCCCTCAGTGAGCCTTTTTGGGGGACACGGTGGCATCCTGCCAGTATTTTCTTCCCCACATATGTACCAATATTTATCAAAACGTCACTCTGCTTTCCCGATGAGCCAAGGCAGACAAATGTTGAGGGAGAGGGTGCTCTGGAAAGCACCTTCTGTAACAAAAGTCGTCGCCAGCCTGAGGAGAGTTTTGCAGAACTTTGGCATTGGGATTCAGTGCCTGTTTGTAACCTTTGAAGCATTGGCGCAGATGGTGGCCGAGCCTTGCCGGCAGTCAGGAAGGTTGCTTCCGAGTAGCTGAAGTGATGGGGCATTTTGTGTGTGTTCCACTGACCTTGTGCTGGGGAGCCAGCAGCAGGCAGCACCGGGCAGAGTGAGGACAGAGGACAGCAGAGGCACAGCTGCTGTGGCCACAGCTGCAGGGCCATCACTCTCCACCAATGGCAGGCAGTGGGTGATACT
This sequence comes from Netta rufina, assembly GCF_964035555.1. Taxonomy (NCBI): domain Eukaryota; kingdom Metazoa; phylum Chordata; class Aves; order Anseriformes; family Anatidae; genus Netta; species Netta rufina. Next base: position 97,895,761 of record NC_140123.1, read on the forward strand.
GCTGGCTGGCGATGAGAGCTGGGAGCTGTGGCGGGGCTTTTCTGCTCTCCCTTGTCACTGCACTGAGAGAGGAGGTGGGAAAGGCAAAAGGCAAGGACTGTATCACAGTGCAGAAGTGGATTTCTTATTCCCCGCCGTTGCCTGATGTTAACCTTAGCAGTGCCTGGGAATGTTGGAGATGCCTTAATCAAAATATTAAACACTGATATTTCAGGCTCTCCTAAGCAGACCTCCTTTCATGAAGGTTCTAAAGCTGTAGAAAAAAAAGAAGTAAACAGATGTTTTTACTGTGGTTATTCCAAAGAGTCACAATTTTAATTGCCCTAGTTTTCCTTATTTTCAGCCAAAAAAAAAAAAAAAGAAAAAACAACCAACACCTAATGCCAGCAACTTTTAGGCAGCAAATCATAACCATATGTTTTTCCATTTTTCTTAAAGCATTTAAAGCTTTTGAAACTTCTGATAGTTCTTAAAATAGTTTAATTAGTGGAAAGAGACTAGCACAGGACACTGAGTCGAATAGTTCTGTTGCCTTAATTTTATGGGGGTTATATTATCCAAAATTAATGGTTGTACTTAGGCAAATTGTCAGTAATTGGTGACAAAATTGCTTTATTGCTTTTCTTTCATTTGATGCTAATTAATGGCCCTACATTATTAAGCTCAATCCCCTTCTGCATTTCTCCATCTCCATAAACATTCTTAGTTGTAATGTGTTGGAGTAAATATTTTTTTGTTCAACATATGTAATAATTGCTCTACAGAAATGTTATAACAGACAGATTTCTGGTGTAATATTTCCTGAAAAAAAATATAACTACTCGAGGGTTTGAAGGCACTTTCATATTCCTAAGAAGGAATACCTTAGTAGTATAGAGTACTAATTGATTCATGTGGTAAATATTATCTTATTAAAACGTTACCGAGATACTTTTTTTTTTTTTTAGCAACTTTCTTAGCAGTTGCTGTACAAAATCTAGGTTTCATTTTGTGCAAGTTAAAAATCACCATACCTTCTCTCCTATTATTTTACAGGGTGTTAGATGAAATATTTCTGTTTCACTGGACTTGAATAACCCCACAGAATTTGCAGCCATGTTTTTCACCTGTTAACGAAACTGGCATACAGGGTGGTGAAACCCTCATACAGACTGGTGCTTATCCATGTTTTTCAAATGATATTATTGTAATGCTGTTTATTAAAATGCGTATATGTATGTGAATATATTTTAAAGTCTAGAATAAATGCAATAAGGAAAAGCCACTTCCATTTCTCATACAAGCATTATGGAAAAACAGCTTCTCTGTGTGTGCGTGTGTGTATGGCTGGGGAGAGGAATTTCGTTGTTCATTAGGTAAAAATTTAAGAAAGCATTCGAAATGAATATGTGCCAAAAAAATTTGGTGTATTGAACATATACCAAAGTAGAATAGAAAAGAAAAATATAATTAAATGACTACAAAAAGGGAGTTTTGATGGTGTTTTAAGAAAACAATAATGAAAAAGAACACTGAAAGACATAAAAGATTTCAAAATACAGGACAAAATATTTTACAGTTTCACAAATCATACTTATTTTCATTCTTGTCTAATCCTGTATTACAAAACTCTGAGAACTGCATTTTTTGTTTCACTGATGAAGGGTGGCATCAATGGTGAAATATTGTCTCTGTTCATTGCCCAGATTTATCTTTAATTTTAGTTAAACTGAAAGTTTCCAAAATTATGATTTCTTATTCATTGGCATGCTTATTTTCATGTTTTGTCATGAGTTAGGTTTTGAAAATATTTAGAAATTATTTTTAAAATAAAGTGCATACTTTTATAGAGAGTTAAAGCATTAGAAGATGGTATGTTAGGTAAATTAATCTTTAGATTAATAATTCAAGTTTAATAAGCAAATTCACATCTCTTTTTGATATGTGATTTATTTATTTATTTATTTATTTTGTTCCCTCCAAAATGCAGTTGTTGAGAAAAAGAAGATAAAATTGACATTTGGAGTTAGAAATGTTTATTGTTACGTAAGTACTTTTTCTTGGAATAAAAAGGAAAAAAAAAGTGAAATAAGATTGTTGGCATGTTGAATTATTTTAAATTTATTGAAGAATTTTTACTTTATTTGTTTAAAGGATGCTCAGCTACGAAAACTTTGTGGCAGAGTAGAAAATCATCAATAACTTTGAACTCTGTCCCATCCCCGATTTCCACTGAGTACCTTGTTCTTACACATGGCTGGAATGAAATACGTGGACATAACTTTGTTTCGAAGGCAGCTAAGAGAAACTGTGGCTTTTCAGAGTCCCAGCAAAGAGCCATACCCTGCAAACAGCCTGAATTATTTTATTTTTTTTTAGTGAACTATCTGATGTGAAAACTGCCCCAGCAACAGGCAGGAGGAGGTCAGTGTTTGCCTGGGTTTCCACCCATATTCCTTATCTGGTGTAGAAATATCCTATTTCTTCCTCCTTCCTGCACCATCATGGGTTTTTGATATCTTTGCTCTGACTAGAACTGTAATTTGTATCTCTGTGTACGAGTGCTTAGACGGGTATAAAACATCAGTACTTATATATTACCGAGGGGAGTGCTATATATCACCTCAGACGGTGTGGTGCAAGGGCTCTTAGCTTATTAACAGTAACCCTTGCCTGGTTTCAGGCGTAGCGAAGCTCTGGGCTGTTACAGTGCAAGGGCAGCATTCAGCTGCAGCTCAGATTCACCTGGTTCAGTGGGATGGATGGGAGCTGGTCCTGCACCATCAGCTCTGCTGGCTGCTCCCCACAGAGCATCCTCCCTGCCCCAGCCCTGCAGTGGCCTTGCAGAAGGAGGGCTTGCAGCAGTGCCCTTCTGCCAAAGTGTTGTCTCTTGGATGTCTGTTGGAGCAAACTTGATGGTTCTCACCTGTCAGTGAGGTAACTGGAAGAAGATAGCCCATAGCTCATGCCATATATGCTGAAATTCACTGCAGCAGTAGAAGGGTGAGAAGAAGACTGAAGTCTTGTTTATACAGGAGCACAAGTCACTTACCTTGATTTCTGCTTTTGCAGAGACAGGAGGTGACTCATTTCCCAGTAGGGGTGAGAGTTTGTTTCCATTGTAATTGCAGGAGGCTTTTACTGAGGGACTTGGTGGACCTCAGAAGTTTCCTCTCACTTGGACATCAGGGGACACACACCGCTCAGGCAACCTTGCTTTCACTGCTCACGTCAGTTGGTGAAAAGGCATGACTGAGAAAAAGCTTGGCAGGTTTTCTCACCTGCACTTGTGTGTCTGTGCTTTTGCTTGAATGTGGGGATGTTGATATTGTTGGACTTCAAATGTCTGTTTGTTTTAGGTACTCTGAATTTGAATCACAGAATCACAGAATTTCTAGGTTGGAAGAGACCTCAAGATCATTGAGTCCAACCTCTGACCTAACGCTAACAATCCCCACTAAACCATATCCCTAAGCTCTACATCTAAACGTCTTTTGAAGACTTCCAGGGATGGTGACTCCACCACTTCCCTGGGCAGCCTGTTCCAGTGTCTAACAACCCTTTCGGTAAAGAAGTTCTTCCTAACATCTAACCTAAAACTCCCCTGGCACAACTTTAGCCCATTCCCCCTCGTCCTGTCACCAGGCACGTGGGAGAACAGACCAACCCCCACCTCGCTACAGCCTCCTTTAAGGTATCTGTAAAGAGCAATAAGGTCCCTGGAGGGAGATGCATACTTGATTGCAGTGACAGCAATGAGAGTTTAGGTCCTAAACTTAAATGTTTTGAATTGCCTCATAGATACCACTTTGTTTCAGAAGCTTCTTCCAAAGCTGACCTGAACACCCATGAAGCACACATTTCTTCAGCTCTCAGTTTTAAAGAAGCCTCTCTCTCATGGACTGTGTAGGCACCATGAAGTTGTGGCATTACGACTTCTCTGAAACTCTGGCATTAATACTGTTCCAGTTTACATCTCAATGAGGGTTGCCAAATTTTCTGCCAGATTATGATGGTGATGCCTAGTATTTAATATTGACAGTATTCTAATAAAACATTAGGCATAATGCCAATAGGCATAAGATATTTCATCTCTGATTTCTGTGATAGAAAGGTTTTTAATGATACCCCAGTAATTTTCTGCTTTTTAGCAGTAATTCCATGAGGAATATGTATTGGCCTCAGTTAGTGTTTGAAAAGCCCATTTATTTTAATTTTTTCTGAGGATGACTCTGGATTAGACACTGTTGTGAAAGATGAGGAGAATATATGACAACCAGTCCATAAACTGTCAATAATACTGCACATTTGGTGACCGTTAGAGAGTAACGTAAGGTTCCCTACTTTCAGAAAATCATGCTGTAACTTTGGTGTAATATTGAAAATTAATTACTTTGAGGTCTGTTGTGTAAACACACTTTCTGAAAAAGCAATAGCAACAGAAACTAAAGTTACTACATTCTTAAATTTGCCTAATACTGATTAATTGAGGAATCTTTCTCATTTGAGAGGTCATGAGTATCTCAGCCTTGTACTTACAGCCAAGTAGTATTTGATTACATGGAGGAAAAAAAGGTGCTCTAAGACTAAGTGTGAACATAATAATGAAGAAACAATGCAACATAGTCAACCAGGCATGAAGAATTATCTACTGAAGGTAAGAGGCCAAGTGTCTCATCAGTTGGATTTTAATAATGCCTGGCAGAAGTGCTTATAGTTGTACAGCAATTGTTTTAATATCTAATTGAGTTTCAAGCTGAAATATTACAGTCTGTCTTGAAACATGAAGAGAACATTTCCTGTGAAGCGATGTCTAAGTATTTCTTTAGGTACTAAACTGAGAGCAGAAAATTGGTAATACTTGCTTTCAGATTCCAGGAGCCTTCTAACTATGAATAACTAAAGCTGTATCCTGTACAGTTTTACTATTGTTACCTCTTTCCTCTTCCTGCCTTTATAATTTATTTTGTTTACCATATTCACTTGATGCAGCTTGTTCCATTTTTGTTTTTATTTTTTATTATTTTTATTTTTATTTTTTCTGTTAGCTTTTTGCATTGTGCACTGCCATTTGCTTTGTGGTCAGCAGCATACCGAGGAGGATGTGTCCTGATTCTACCTGGGGAGTCCAGCTGCAATGGCGATGTGGACTTTAAACACAAATGTGACTCCGAAGCTGACATACTGATTATGCTCCCAATAATCTAGCATTACCCTTACACAGTCAGGAGTACAAGATCATCCTAATGGAATGGTAGAAAAATTAAGAATTTTTTTTTTTAAAAAAGCTTATATATATATATATATTTACAGAGCATGTAAGCTGAAATGGATGCAATACACAAAATGTAGCCTTCTTTTGGAATGTTTTGTGTGTGTTATTTTTTGTTGTTGTTGTTGTTTTGTTTTCAGTTTGATTTCTCATGATTGATTGGTATGTGAAGCTGGAGCTTTTCAGGAAAAGTCTGGGATTATGAGCGCGTCAGCCTCTGCTTTTAGCACAGCAATGAGGTTATCAATAATGCATTGGCGATCTCAGAATCCTTGAACATAGGGAAATCACAGCTGGTCTGGATTTATTGTCGAAATTGCAGATTTGCGCCAAGAGGTCACGACAACTGCATGTCAGACAGCCACACACACACTCACACAGACGTGTCTTGGGGCAATGAGGGGGATAATATCTGAAGCATTGCCACTGCCCATGTTATAAACTCCTCATATGCTTCTACAGTCCAGCTTAAAAAGCAGCATATTTAATGCTGCTGGCAGTGGCCTTTTGACACTTTGGCCTTTCCCAGTATTATAAGTTTTATTGTTTTCCTGACAAGTTTATTCATATACTAGCAGCTTGCTTGGCAGCAATGTTCAAGCTTAGTACTTAGGCTTTCTGGTCACGGTGATGGCTAGCAGTAATAGAGAGGGAAAATAAGTGAGTGTGGAAATGCAAAGCTGTCTCTTGTTACATTTTATTGATCACATTCTGGTGTCATTCAATTAAGACAGAAATGTGATGGATAGTGTCTGCATAGATTCCTACTTTGCTTTCCAGCCGTTCCATGTAAAGCTTTTTGGGGGAGGGAGGAGGAAAGGAAGGGTGAGAGGAGGAGGGGGTAACAAATCAAAGATACAGTGTGATTTGAATTACAGATTAAATTTATCTTTTTTTAAAAAATGTTATTCTAAAGGTACCTTGAAAAGCAATATTAGCTGAGCTAGTATTCTATGTTTTCTTGCTAATAAGTATCTGGAAATGTCTGGCCTATCATTCATTGTGGTAACGTTTATTTTGATCTAGATCTTGTCTGTGATTTACGAATAAACACTTGATTCTTCTGAATTTAGTACACAGAAAGGGCTCAAGAAAAGATAGGACTTACTTTCCTAAGAAACTAATCTGCATGCTTTAAGGCAGTAATTCCAGATAAACGTCTGAAGATAAGGGTTGTTCATTTCAGTCTGTTGTTTACTTTAATATGGTTTAAAAAAATAATCATTGAGCAGTTCTGTAAATGGAATACAAAAATCCTGTGACAGGCTCCATAGGTTTAACTAGAACTACATCAATTCAGAACAAGTGAGCCTCTCACCCAGCCTTCAGACTGTGGTAATTTCAGAACTAATTAATTATTTTCAGTCGAACTCATGTTTTTTCTGTCTATAGTGTGAACGAGGTAGCCCTAGGCTTCACCAGCCATTTCCAGAACCTTCTCCTGTTGTCGCACCTGCTGCAGGCTCCATGGTTGGACACAGAAGTTCCCTGGGAGAAAGACCATGGTAGCTCTCACCTCCTGGTCTTCCCAGGGGATGTACAGAGGAAGAGGTTGCAACTTGAAGGGTAATGTCTGTAGCAGGTTTGGGATTTTCTGCTGAAATGGGGTTACATGGGAAGAAGCCAACTGGCCAGAGCCAAATGGCTTCGCAGATGTGTATTGGCTATTACAACCATCTCAAGCAAGTAAGCAAACAAACAAAAACAAAGTCCCAAAACCTGAACAAAACAAATAGATTCCCACCAGCTGGCTGGATGAGCTTCTGGGAAACCTGGTTTTCCGAAGTCCACAGCTGTGCCCAGGCACTGCTGGGCTGGCACTGCTGGCTTGCCAGGCTTCTGTCTGCCTGGCTGGTGGGGACACTTCCTCCCTCGTCGCTCTCCTGCAGATCCCAAAGTCCCCTATCCTGCAGTGGTCCCAGGGGCTGAGAGACAAGTGCAGAAGCCCTAGCAGCCACATTTTAGCTAAGTCTTGGAGCTGTGATATTTAGGGATGTATTTTCCTTGCAACTGCTGTTACTGAATCCGCAGTTAAAGCTGTGGGAGGTATTAATTATTCTGAGAACTAATTAAGTTTTAAGATTTGTAAGTTTTAAGGCAATTAATTTTTAAGTTACATTTTAAATGTGATGAAGCTTGGGATACTTCTAGTTTTATAAACCAAAGAGCACATTTCTAGCCCTCTTACTCATTCTTATCTGGAGAAGAACTCTGAGCACTTATTTGTGATTTATTTATTTTTTTATGTGTCTCAGGTTGGATGTAGTTGTATTGTGCTCTGTAAAGCCTACAAGAGTTATGGACCTCAGGGCCAGGTTGGTAAGCCTGAAAAGCACAAGTCAGGTGGAATTTCAGTTTTCAGAATTGCCAAATTTCAGTTGCAAGGTTGGTAGTGCAATGAACGGAGTTGTCTCAGAATAGTTTTATCTTGCTTGTGTGCTATTAATAAGATGAATAAAATGTTGCTAAAATGTTCGGCAACATTTATACTGCCATAAGGAAAATTTGCATTAATTCTCTTTTTTAAGGGAAACAACACCTTTCTTAGAGCAATATTTGACATAGCAAAGTCTCTTTCTTTTGGGCAGGAGTTCTAGAAAGCACCTGTAACTTGTATTCTGAGGACTCCAGGAAAGTAAGCATACCAGCAAGGTGTGAGTGGCCTCTCAGGCAGGAGGGTGAAGAAGGGCGCCTCAAGTGGTTCCAGCCATTTCTGTTTTTCCACCCAGCAGCAATGCTAGATATATTCAGGATTGTTAGAGTTATTGCTGGAGCTGCTCTACTTGTGGTCTGGTCTGGCACCAGGAGGCTGCTTAGGTAAAGCACAGATATTTAATTCCCTTTCTCTGATGTGCAGTTCTTAGATATTTAGGGGTACTGAGTATATGCAGCTTGAATACTTGTTCCATTTCCAGTATCTCTGGAAGTACCTTTTAAAAAAAGGCAGTAGGGTGGACTCATCTTATGTTCCTAACCTCTAAAATTGCATTATTTTTGTTTAGTGACGGTTTGCTGCAGTGTAATTGTTACAGCAAAGACATCATTACTTGTGATCCTCTCTTTAATTAGGAGACTTTCCATACTCTACCATTTCATAAATCATCACTTCTGCATTTGTCATTCAGATATGAAATTAAAATTATTACTGCATGAATAAGGCAAACTGTGTTCCACAGATTTTATGAGAGGTCACAAAGCAAGTGCTTTGGGTGCCAGTGCTCTTTGGACAGCTTCTTAGCATGAAGCAGTTAAAGGCCTTCCCTGTTTAACATCCTGCCTAGGCCCAGGTTTCTGTTTTTTTTTTTTTTCTGCACTCCAAAGAAAGGACTTGCATTGCTTGTTCCTGGCTTTGCAGGCTGGCAAAACGTAACATATAGAGTCATTTTGCATTTTTAAATAGTGCTGATTTATCTGCATGATGGAAAATATTTGTAGCATAAGAAAAAGGGGGGGGGGGGGAGGGGGAAGAAAATATTTTTTAAAATATATGTGACTATGACTGAACAGATTGAGGGACCTTTCTGTGGCCATATGAAAAATTTATAACTGAAGTAAAGGTTGACCATGATTTGTTCTGTATTTCATTCAATGGCACATTTAAGTATACAGTAGGTCTCAAAAGCCATAATAAGCTAATAAGAAAAAGAAAACAAACCAATCTCCAAATTCTGCTCTACTTGATAAGCTCTACATATTCCCTTGTTTAACAGTTAACGCTGGAAATCTGTAGGAGAAAATACATATTTTCTTATATCTGTTCTTTTGTAGGTGACAAAAAGATAGAGATTATTGTGGTTAAGTATATTACGTCCTGCTGTCCTAGCAACAGGGCAGGCAGTGGCAAGTCAAAAAGCTTCTCCATCATAGTTTATTTTGTATTTTGTTTGTATGTAGTCCTAAAAATTTTGTTTCTTGTCCACTTAAACTATACTCTTTTAGGTTTCACAAAATCAATTTCCAGGCCTGGTTAAAGGCTATACTTCCAGTGAGATAACTGTAGTAAGATTGATAACATATAAGACTGCAGGGTCAGAATTATAACTCATATTATATTTAACTTCTGCAAGCATGGGTTGGTTACTTAAGCTAAGAGAAAAAAATTACATCTGTCATGAGAATTATTTTCTCTGTATACTACGTGTGTATTACATACTTAAAACATAGTTAGAAAAGTGTTCATATTCTTGTAAGAGAACAAAATGACAAATGGAAGGGAATAGATAACAATTATCTCATTTATAAAAATGTAATAAAGTGGAAGAATGAAAAATAATAACTTGTAAGAAAATAGGAGGAAACTTGAGGGAAAGATTAATCTGAACATTTTTCTCCTGTTGTGAATATATGCATGATTTTGTTGTCTTTCAAACATTTCATTGATTTTTGATAGCATAAAAGTGAGTAACTTACTTGGCCAGTAATTTCTACTCTGCTTTCTCAAGGAAGCTTCTACTCTACCACAAATTTCATCTTTCCCTGACCTGCTGAAAGCTCATCAGGATGTACTTTTAGATATCTCCAGCTCGCCTACAGATAACCCAGACCTTATTTTTGTAAAAGTTTAGTTAGAGTTAATTTTTACATATTTTTTTTTAATGTCTGCATTTCATAGTGTCAGAAGTAGTACCACAAAACTAAGGCTGCTTTTTTTTTTTTTTTTTTTTTTTTTGGTGTAGTATTTTAATCTCAGAAGAGAAGGGCTTTAATAGTACATTGTAAATTTGTCGTCTTGAGATGTCCACTTGAATTTTGAGTTTTGTTTCTAGATTTTAGAAATTCAGAGAAGGTGGGGGAGAGGAGAGAAGGCAGAAGGGTTTCCTAAGCACATAAGTGGTTATGGCCTATTGTACTTTTTTTAGAATTGAAGTATTTCAATAGCTTGAATATGAGCCAGACAGCCTGTGTATTATGAACAGGGAGTGGGGGGAAGAAAAAAGATAAAAATAAATAAAGAGCAGCTGCAGTTCTGTTAGCAGCACCACAGAGTTAAAAGGGATCTGCAAAATTATAACCGACATTATGTATACAAATCTAGGAGAAAAGAACCCTAAAGTATATTAAACCTTGTCATATTCTGTTCTAGTCTGAAGACTTAGGGTTCAATGTTTAATTTATGTGCAAGGATTTTTTCTCCTTTCAAGTGCTTATGGAGAATTTGAATTAAATATTTAAGACAAACATTAAGTCAGAACTTCTAATCTAATTATAGTCAGATATTGCCTTTAAAAATAAAAAATAAAAAATGTCTCCCAATAATGAAGTTTGCTATTTTCTTGACTATAGCAACTACAGCAAGAAGTTCCAAGTTACCTGTCAAACAAAGTTAGGGTAGAAAATAATAGTGTTGATGTAGAAAATAGTATTGATTATAAAAAACATATTTTTATTTTGGCATTATTTTTGGCATCTCAAATTCCTAGGTTTTGCTACTTCTTGACGTTTAACTGTAGGTAGATTAGTAAAAATCACATTTTTCCTGTGTGGAATACCCCTTTATGATTTCAGTGTGCAAATAATGTGAAGTATTTTCCCACTATTTTGTCATTAAGGTCTTTTTTAGTGAGAAAGACAGACAAGTGATCAGGGAGTAGTTGAATTTTGAAGACAGTTGGTTCCAGAATATGGTGAACATTCATTGAATCTGTGTGTGATGGTGAAAAGAAGAGTATTTATTTTCTTTACTGCACTTTATTCAATAAACTAAAGCTAGTAGCATAACCCTGTTTTTTGTTTTGTTTTAGTTTGTTAGTTTGATTGATTGATTTTTTGGTATTAAATGTTCTCTCCCGTTAATGAGAAACTGAACAGTCTTTCATAGACAATGTTCCAACGGAAGAGGAATCAGTGATGTTTTTATTTTCCTTCCATCTGAAGCTCAGTATTTAACTCTTCTACTATTTCTGGTTGTCAGTAAATGTCAAGATGGTAGATATAAAAGGAAGCATATGCCAGAGAAGAGTCAACTGAGTTTCATCTAGGAAACCATCAATAAAAGAAAGTGGAACACATTATGAATTTAGTCACAATAATGATTAGATGTGTAGTAGTGATTACCAAGATTTTTGAAATACGGTCAGTACTACAGTCACTATAAATTACAGCAACACGAATAAAGGCCTCCTCTTCATCATACAATCTATTTCTGGTTTGGAATAATTGAAGAAAGCTCTTTACAACTGATTGTGTTTGTACAATTTTAAAAAATTATTCTCTTAATGCCAGTTAATTTGGAAATAGAGAGAAATTGTGGGGGGAGTCACGTTAATATTGTGGACATTGATTGTGATTTTGGGAAATGTAGCAGTGTCTTACCATCCTCTGAGTAAAGAATTTCTTTCTTATATCTAATCTACATTTTTTTAATTTACAACCATTACTTCTTGTTTTATCATTACTCTCCCTGACAAACAGTCCCTCCCCAGCTTTCTTGTAGACCCTCTTCAGGTCCTAGAAGGCTGCTATAACATCTCCTCAGAGCCTTCTCTTCTCCAGGCTGAACAACCTCTCCATAGGAGAGGTGCTCCAGCCCCTTGATAATCATTGTGGCCTTCCTCTGGACCTGTTCTAACTGTCCATGTTCTTCTTGTGCTGGTGGCCCCAGAGCTGGATGCAGTACTCCAGGTGGGGCCTCATGAGTGCAGAGCAGAAGGAAACAGTCACCTCCCTCTCACTGCTGGCCATATTTCTTTTGATGTAAGCCTTTGGTTGGCTTGCTGGGCAGCAAGCACTCATTGCTGGCTAATGTTGAGCTTCTCATCAACCAATATGGGGGTGGGTTCTCCTCAAAGGTGCACTCAATCCATTCTCCTCCCAGCCTGCATTCATGCTTGGGATTGCCCATGGACCAGTATCTTGCACTTGACCTTGCTGAACTTCAGGTTTGCACAGGCCCACCTCTCAAGCCTGCCCAGGTCCCTCTGAATAGCATTCCTTCCCTCCAGCATGTTGACTGTACCACACAACTTGGGGTCATTTGCAAACTTGCTGAGGGTGCTTTCAATCCCAGTGACTATATTGCTGACAAAGATGTTAAACAGTACTGGTCCAACACCAACCCCTGAGCAACACCACTCATCACTGATCTCCACTTGGACATTGAGCCATTGACTGCAACTCTTTGAGTGTGACCATGCAGCCTTACCTATTGAGTTGTTCATCTGCCAAATCCATGTCTCTCCAATTTAGAATAAGCTGTCATGCAAGACAGCGTCAAATGTTTTGCACAAGTCCAGGTAGATGATGTCAGTTGTTCTTCCCCTATCCACCAATGTTGTAACCCCATTGTAGAAGGCCACCAGATTTGTCAGATGCTGTCTGCCCTTTAGTGAAGCCATGTTGGATGTCTCAAACCACCTCCTTAATTTCCATGTGCCTTAGCATAGTTTTCCTGAGGATCTGCTCCATGAACTTGCCAGGTATAGAGGTGGGACTGACTGGTGGGTAGTTCCCTGTGCCTTCCTTAATCCTTTTTAAAAATGGGGATTATTTTTCTCCTCTTCCAATCAGTGAGAACTTCACCATACTGCCACAACTTCTCAAATATGATGAGCAGTGATCTGTCATCTGTCGGTTCCCTCAGCATCTTGTGAATGGACTTGTATACCTTTAGGTTCTTTAGGTGGTCTTGAACCTGATCTTCTCCTATAATGGTCTGTTCTTCATTTCCCCCAGTCCCTGCCTTTGCCTTTTGGAGCTTGGGATCTGTGGCTGGAGCTCTTGCCAGTGAAGAACGAGGCAAAAAAATGTCATTGAGTACTTCAGCCTTCTTCATGTAACATCTCCCGTTTCCTTCTAGAAAGGGCAAAAAGTTTCCCTAGTCTTCCTTTTCTCAGTGATACACCTGTAGAAGCTTTTGATGGCTTGTCATTATCAATTTTTCGGTATGCTTCCCAGAAAGAAAGACCTTCCTAATTTCAGTTTTGTAAGACCATCCTTTAAACATTTTAAGCTGGGAGTAGTGAGCTGCTGTATGTTTTCAAATCACTTGCAGAAGGACCACAATACTTATAACAAAAACAAAAGCACAGTAAAAATTAAAACCTTGCCATGTCTATCCCTGAACAGCAAACATCTTGTTTGTTCTTAGAAGAGACAAAGAGATGAAGGCATCTTTGCCCTGTTGGAGGAAGACCAAATATTTCTTTAATTTTCTTTCAGAGAAGAGAACTTGTAATTGTCTTTTTTTCCAAAATCATAGCAGTCTTTACAGAACATTACGTGATGTTCTTGCATGAATCCTGCTCACTGTACTTCATCTTCTACAATGCTGTGTTCTCTTAAATTGTGTAACATCAGACCCAAGGGGACACAGGGTAACTCTGTTAGTAGAAGAATAGCATTGCATAGTTCTGGAGAGTTGTCTGAAATTACCACAAAGTGTTGTTTGTGCCTTTTATGATTGCCCAATTCACAGAAATGCAGGTGTTTTAGATGCAGTGGAGGAATGATTGTACCTTGTTGTGAATGTGGGCAACCCTAATGGCTGTTGCTTAATGGGGCTACATTTCATTTTCTGTCTCCTGAATAATATCATGGCTTCCCCATTAAAAGTCACACAAGAGCTGGAATGGTGCAGCCAGACTGCATGCAAATATTTAGCATTTTGGAGTAAAGAGAATACACAGCTAATTGAAGGGCAGCTCCAGCCTCACCAAACCCTGTTGAAATGAAGGAGTATTTATTATCTGTGGGCAGAAGTTGGAGATAAGTGCTGGAAGTAAATTACAGCTGTTTCCTAGCTGCTGTCAAGAAAGAGATTTTTAGCCAAAGGCTGTGGGTTTCTCTGTGGAGAAGGTCAGTGAGGGATTTTTATATTTTTTAATGCAGTGTTGTGCCACTCTGGCCTAGGTTCTGTCACTGCTTGGTTGGTGGCCTGTCCGTAAGCTGGTGCGATACTTCTGTCATTTGTAATGTGCTTTGGCATTCACTCCAAATCTGTTTGTGTCCTTTAAATTCAGTCTAAATTTTGAAAATTTTGTCTCCATGAACAGTGTCATCTAAGTAAGTTATTCTTGCTCATTTCTTATTGGTGGGAAAAGAAAAAAACAATGGCCTTTTACTTATCCTGCTTTCCTGTTTGGCTGCGCTAAAAGCAATATGCGAGGAATCCAAGATCGTTTTCCAAGAATTATAAAGAAAAACAGTGTGTTTTTAATAATCACCTCTTATTTGGAACAATTTCCTTGAAATTTCTGGGAGTAGAGATTCAAATTGCTTTTAAAAATAAGATTCTGTCAAACTGCTAAGCTAGGTAGACAAATACATTCCTGAAAACCTCCCATTTTGGTCATGGACTACATTAGTTTTTCTATCTCGGCATGCGTTCTAAATGGTTCCCTTAGGAATATACCAAAGTATTATATACTTTGCAGAGAAAGGAAATATTATTACGTACCTTTGCAGAGAAAGGAAAGCATTAAATTAAAATAGTTCCTTGTGCTCTCTTTAACTTACAGGTTGCTCAGCCTGTGTACATTATCTTTCAAGTATCTTGGGTTGGTGGACAGATGGATGGACAGATGGGTGTACCTATGGATACAAAAATGTGTTTATAGGAGCATAGTCAATATTTTTGGACATGAATGTCACACTTTTTTCACTTTATTTATTTATTTAATTTATTTTTTAATCTGTATCTCTTTCCACTTCATGCAAGGGTGAAAAAATAATATGCAAAACTTAGAATAGCAGTCTTAAGAGTTTCTGTTCTTTTATGTGTGTGAGAATAAATAAGTTCCCTCAAATTAATGAAATACTTGAAGTCTATTTGATAGTAAAATTCATGTTGATGAAACTATAGGGAGGCTGAGGGTTCAGTGTACTATAAAGGTGAGCTCAGGTGAATCACAAACACAAAGACTCAGTCCCTCTCAGCCCTTCCTCTTTGCATTATTTATTCTATATACTTTAGGTGATGGTTAGCTTTCTGTATTGTAAAACTGGAAAATCCTCAACTAGTTATATTTAGATGTAAAATGATGGGATGAAAAATCAAAATGGTTGATCTGTAGCAATCAGACTCAAAAACTTTATTCTAGTCCTTGGGGAGTGAGGAGTTTGGAGCTGTATATGTGTATGAAATAAAATTCATGGCTGTTTCCAAAAGGTTGATATTGGAGCAAGAATCCAGATGCTGATACCACGAGGTACTACAAGCAACAAGGGTATCAGAGCTCTGGTCACCCTGTTTAGTGCCGGCAAATTTATATCGGAGAGCCTTAAATGTTGATCCATGTTGTTTCTTTTGTCAACCTTTCTCTTTTCTTGAGCAATTGTATATATGAAATAGTCCTTGACTCCCAGTGTGAGCTTTGTAATGGAGTTTTAAAATGTCTGTGTACAATCAAAAATCATTAATGTTTGTTTAAGAAACCAGATAACACTGGAAAGTAAATACTAAATAATAGAGTACAACATGAAAAATGACTATACAATACTATCTCTAACAGTTTATGAAAATGGCGCACGAACAGATGAGACAGAAGTTCAAAGGCCCAGGGTTCCAGCAAGTGACATTATCTTTGTGGATTTCTGTTTGGATTCAGAGTTGGCTGAATGAATCTAGAAATATGTAATCAGATATTGCTCTACAGCTGCTCCTTCCAGGAAACTCAAGAGCGTATATTTTCTGACTTTAAGTGGGCAATAAATTATTTTCAGCAATTCCAGCTCTGCTTGTTTCCATAGGTAGCAGTGGAGCTTTTTTTGTATTGTTTTGTTTTTGTTTTTGATCAGTTGTTACCTGCTTATCTAAGCCATTCACCACTGACACATTACCTGACTTTTCATCCAATACAAAAGTAAAGTGGGCCTTAACATCTTTGTGGTGGTGATGTTTTGACATCCGTGAATTTGCAGCTAAACAGAAATGTCTCCTTACCATGGAGGCATGCTTCTCATGGGTCAGCAGAGATCAGAGGGGAAGGGGGTTTCTGCTGCTGTAGTAGTTTGTGGCTGCTACAAGTTTTTTGTGATGGCTCCAGCCATCAAAATAAAGTAGAACATTATAAAATGATCATCATTTACTTTCATTTTTTTTGAGGACTGCTATTTATCACTCTTGCTGCCTGCTGATGTGTGCTTTTCTGTGTTACCCCAACAAGCTTTCCTAAAATAAGGACTGTATTCTGCTACAAATGAGTTACTTTGTACATATAAAGAGAAAAGGCTATGATGGTTTGAAAATGGCTTCTAACCTGGAAGGATAACTAATGGATGTAGAATAGAGTGGAACTTGCTTTCACATTTATTTTTAAAATACTTCAGAGTGCATTAGAATAATGAGTTAGTTACTGATAATGGAATGAGAATAAACAAGGCCCGTTTGTATGGTATGGCAAATTAGACGTCAATTATGTGGCAAAGCAGCACTGAAGGATGTAGCAGACTGGGAATTAAGCTGTAGTGTTAATTGATTATGAAATCATTTGATAGCCTTTGGTTTTATTGAAATGATTCTGAGAGTGCATCATAAACTTAAAATCCATTATGGCAGAAGTGCAGCACTTTGTACGGAGGGTTGCCTCAGCAGTGGGCCAGCCTCTGAGAACAGCGAAAAACTTAGTTCAGTTTTGCTGGTCTTTTGCATGAAGTAATTAGGGGGTTGAGTAGCTTCCTGACCATAACTGCAATTTGGATCTACATCCTTTAGTTTTGCAACTCGAACATCTTTGTTTCAGCTGTTGGCATAACTAGTTAAATGACAAGGATGCTCTTAATCTTTTATGTATATATATTTTTCTTCCTTAAATTAGAGGCAAGTGTGCCTGGTGCTTCTACTTGAAGAGGCAGATGCTACAGAGCTATCTGATTAATACCATCCAAACTCCACACAGGGCGGCTGCTCCCAGTTTCTTTTGGATGTGGCCTGTGTTGTAGATTTGCTCTGGTTTTGTACCCCTCCCAAGGGTTTTGCTCTCAGTCCCTGCCCTAGATGACTAGATGGGCCACTGGCAACATACTGTAAATTAGGATGTTTTAAACTCTGCCCCTATGCCAACTTTGGTGCCTGCCCTGCCAGACTACCCGCTCCTTTTTGTGCTGTGTTTAAATGGGTCTTATTTTGTCCTCTGCCCCGGTTCAGCCTGTCTGTGTCATCTTTTTCATTTCAGAGTTGCACCAATTGCCCTAAGTTTGTAACGCTTAGATTCTTAGTGTCTTGTAACCTTCTACTAGCTCTCTTTTGCTACTCTTAGTGCAGGACTCCTGGACTTTTGTTACCAAATGCTCTTGGCAGTTTGGCAGCCATACTCATTTGACTGCTTTTCGTCCACCTCGACACGATCTCTTTTTGGTGCTTCCCACTTTCTTCTTCTAAGGGCAGGAGACCTGTGTCTGTGGAGAGGCTAGAATGTAAAGATAAAAGGAAGATGAGTTGGGAAAACAGAGTAGTGTGAAGTACAAAAAGCATAAAAAGGCAGACTATAAATCTGTGGTGCAGGTTGGGGAAGACACAGGTGCATTATGTGGCCATTCAGGATGGCTGCACTGTTGTGCTCCATGCAGTCAGAGTTTTGCCCTCTCTGGTGACCTTTGGCATTGCTTTATTTCTTTTTTGAGAACAAATGTCCTAGACACCAGGGATCACCTTCGTTTTGCTGGCATATATCAAGAGGCTTTAAGTGCTTCTCGGGCAGCTGCTGAGACTGGAAGAAAGGATTTCGTTTTAATGACTAACTTGAAGAAAGAAAGAATCCCTAGCAAAAAAAAATACCACCACCAGAAGATTTTGCCCCCCATAATTCCACTGAATTATGTTACCTTTGCATATGAACCTGTGTTTTGAAATAAGACTTCTGGACATGGGATGAGATGGAAACCAATTGAGCCAGTCTGACATTATTTTGTTACTAGTGCATATAAATACTGCTCTAGTGCCACTTATACATAGGTACCATGCATATCTTTAATGGTATTTAATTGAGATTAAAGAAGCTGTTGGAGTGGATGCTGTGAATGCATATTAAGAATATTACTTAAAACCATAAGCCTTGATATGATAAACCATAACAAGTCTGAAGGACTCATAATGGCTTATCATGTCAATAAAATGCACTTAAAAATCCCCGAGTGATTAGAAGGAGCCATTTCAGTCTATTATATCAACAGTTATATGCTGAGAGCATATGAGATTTATTTTTCTTTTCCATCCTCTGTTTAAAAAAAAAGAGAGGAGGAAATTAAATCATAATAAGCTATGTTCAAATAGAATCAAGGTACTAAAATAAACCCACAGAAGGCGATTTACAAATCAAGGAAGGCAGTGAAAAGTTCTCTCCAAGCAGAGAATGCTCTCATGTTACGCTTGGTCTCTGGTCCTGAGCGTCTCAGGGTGGTTAAATGCTGGGGCATGTGCTTGCACTGGTGCTGTTCCTGTCGATCTGTTGATCAGCATGAACAGCATGCCTTGTGATGAGAAAGCAGAGGTTTGCCCCGTGTGCTAGTGATGACCTCCAGCACTTCCACACGAGGAAGGTTGAATTGCCTTTACTACCCCGTGTACATGCTCAGCACAAGCTCTAGCAGAAGAGAGTCGCGGTGCTTTCCTCTCTCAGTGCTTTTCTGAACATCTTTTCCAGGAGCCAGGCAAAGAGGAAGGAAGTAGCACCCGAGCCCAGGGAATCTGGGATCCCGGGGGTTTTCGGAGGCCATAATGTTTGTAGGTATCACACTACCAGAGCTTCATACACATCCAAGAACTCTGTAGCAGCTGCTAGATAGTATGTTTCTGTACGGGAGACCAGCTGTCAGCCTTTGTTTTCTGTACGTGTTTCTCTGCCTTTTGTCTGCTTGCTCTTTGTCTCACCTCAACTGGCCTGCAAGGTTTGTGCAGACCCAGTAGGCTCTGGGAGATGGCAGAAGGTGCTGCCATAAGAAATGTCTCCTTGTCCGATGGTGTAGGGAGGGAGGAGCTGTTTTGGCAGGTCTGGTCTGGTGTGACATGGAAAAAACATGCTTGTTAACTTACACAGTAGGGTCAGGAAATTTTGGGATTGTTTACTGCTAAAAACGCAGGCAGATATTACATTTCTCTGCTGCAAGAAAAGGCACCCCTCCTCTAAGACGTGAGTTTTACTCATCCCTGAAAAGGGGTTTCATCTCTGAAAAAGATGCCCTTGCATCGTGCATTTTTTGTTTCCTTGCTGCCACCAGAATTCATGTAGGGGTGAGGAACCAGTGT
Source organism: Netta rufina (assembly GCF_964035555.1). NCBI lineage: Eukaryota > Metazoa > Chordata > Aves > Anseriformes > Anatidae > Netta > Netta rufina. Next base: position 97,915,191 of record NC_140123.1, read on the forward strand.
GGGTTTCTTGCACGGTTTGTTTGTGGGCTCTGAGCTGCATTATGTGGCTGCTCTACAGTGTTTCCAATGACCCTGAGCTGGTTCTCTGGGGCCAGCTTTGCAGGTCAGTCTGGTACAGCCTTAAAATTGCCCCCAGGGTCAGGTTGCTGCTAAAATGGGTGCTGTGGCTCCCCAGGGAGCAGCTGAAGGGAGCTGGGGCTGCTGAGCTCAGTGCCCAGCTCCCAGCTGGTGAGTGTGACCTCTGTGGCACCCACGTTTTGGCTGTTTAATGTCTGGGTAGGTGTAGGGTACTCTGGGGAAAGGAATTTTCCTCTCTCTGCAGCTCCCTGCTATCTTGTGTGCGGATAACTGCGTCTTGCACGTAGTGCAGCCCTCCCAGGCAGCCTGGCCTCGTATGGCCAAGGCCTGAGGCAACCCAGTCCTGGCAGTGTGGTGTGGCATGAACCGGCTTGCTCTCGTGCCCTGTTCACACGATCAGGATGCCCCTGGGACTGCGGTGAGCAGGGCTGCAGCTTTTGGGGGGTTCTTCAGCGCCGCTGCTGGCAGACAAGCAGGAGAGGGAAAATAAACAGGTTCAGGACATGGGGAAAAATGAGCTTGTGGAAGCCAGGGGAGGGAAGCAGTGGCAAGTAAACACAGCTGAACAAGAGGAAAAAGATGTTTATGTACGCTTATTTAAGGTTTGCAGCAGGGATAAACGCGAGTCTGTCAGGAGAGTTTCTCTCCTCTCTGTGCTGTGAACCCTTTGTCTATTTATGTGCCGCTATATGTGGGCAAGAAATATGGCATTATGCAATTTTCTCTTGGCCGGAATGCATACTGTGAAGTTTGACAATTTGACTGGTGGATGAGAGTTGCGGTTTGAACCTCAGCTGCAACAACAAGCAGAATGCACGCATTCACATGTTTATGTTCACGTGTACGTGTATGTGTGCATGCCGTCTCGTTACCCAAAGAGAGGATGCTGCTAATTGGTTCACCAGTTGGCAGAAAAAAAAATGATTTAAGGTTGACTTAAAAATGTACACTGGATTAAAACAGAGATGACGCCCTAAGAAACACACACAGGTTTTCTATCATTGCCATCCAAAATGATCAAAGCTGGGAAAATGAGGGACATCTGAATGCAGCTTCAGCTGTGCTAGCAGATATCCCGCTGCACACTCCTGAGCAGTACACCAAGATTCATTTTTCATTTTCCCTGATATGTTGTTGGAGAGGCAGACGTGTAGTTGAACCAAGTGATCAATAAAAGAACAAATAAGGAACAAATGCTAGGAATATTCAAGGTAGGGTTTTTATTGAGAATTGCAGGCAGCTTTATTCTGCAGAAATCTCTGAACATAATAATTTTCAGTCTATTCCATTCATTTACAGCAATATTCACTTCACAGACCCATGTTTCAGGCAGGAAGAAGGAAAAAGTAATATTAAAAAGCTACAAATACTAAGATACACACAAATATAAATTAGGAGCTAAAACCAAATGAAAACATGCAAAGGAAACCTGAATAAACTTACTCTAAGTAAAACTACACTTTGCAGTTTTACAGTTTTAAAATTTGATATTATGACTTGATTTTGATATACTGATTTTGATACATTGAACATGCAATGTCTTTATAAAAATGGCTAAATTGTATCTGTCCAAGTGATACTCAAGTCTTTGTGTGTGCAGGGAGATGCATGAATAATATTTTGCAATTTTTAAATGCTGTGGCTTTATGTCCCTTAGGACCCTCAGAATAGTGTTATGGGGACCAGAAAAATGAGAGAGACGTATTTACAAATATTTGTAGATTGATAAAATACACCCTTTTAAGGAAGACTGCTTAAATACATTATCTACATTCATCGTGTATGTCTATATGCATGCATGTCATGTGGTTTATCTAGCATGCAGTCCTGTTTTATTGCAGCTGTAGAAATTATCATGACTGTGTGACTTAGATACTTTCATCCATAAGATTGTTCTTTAATAGATGATTTATATTATTTACTGAAGAGCAGTACTTATGCACCAGTGCTACCATCAGTAAATTAGTGTATGCTTTCTTTTTGTTTTGCTTTATGCTTTGAACTAAAAACAGACGAAGCCAGGGTAAGTTTGTTTGTGAAAGCTTGTTGAATACTAATGAGAAGAAAAACCATCCCGGTCATACTGAATAAATTCTGTAGCTGGTATGAAGGATTTTCAGCGATCCATATTGTCCTTGGACTTGGCTGTTGCATTGTACTTTAAATGGAATTGATTGTGTGGTTGTAATGAAAGTAACAGATTGATTTCTATACAGAGTTACACAGAGTAAATAGAAAAATGTTCTTGTCTTGACCTGCATTCATAAACTAAAAATCAGTGGCTTTTGACCTAATCCTTAATAAAAAATGGAAATGTAATCTAGCAAATTGGAAGGTTTCTTTAATTCTTAGAAAATTTACTGTTTATTGGGTTATGCAGGCCTTGGATTTTAATTGATTTTTTCTAATAAGTATATTGTGTTTTCTCTTTGAGGAATTCATACTTTTGCTATTTACATCTTTTGGGAAAATAGATTTGTTTCCTTCCATATTATTCCTTTACTTGTGCCTTAAATATATATGGCATTTTCCTTCTTTATCTAGGTAGAATATATATGATTTTCAATATCTTCAATGTTAAATGTTGTTAGCGTAGCATCTGTGCTAGTAGTGTATGACCTATACATTTTTGGGCTGCTATTGCAGTCTTCTCTAGTTTATTTCTAAAAGATGATGGTTTTGAACTGAATGTGCAGATCAATAGTTTTATGTTGTGGTAAAAGGAGGAAAGCTGTAGATGGAAGTAAGGTTCAGCATTCTTTCTATGGGAATAAACCCCGACAAATGCGTATATTATTGCAACTATTAGTTCAGTAAAAGGCCACAGAGGTATTTGTGAGCAACCTCTATTACTCCGCTTTTGCGTGGGTGAGACTGCGGTTCAGGCCCCAGCCAAGTGAATGATCTAGTGGGTAAAGCCTTTCCTCTGACTGTAAACTCAGGCTCCAGTGAGGAAGATCGGTGTTACTGCACTAACGAGCTCCTCAGTGAATTTTGCAACCTCGGTTTTGGCGCCCGGAATTTGTTCTCTTGCTGAAGGAAAGCAGCACATTGTGAGGAGGCGCAAACACGACAACCAAAACAATAGCGACCCAAACGCACCGACGGCCACCGCTACTCCATTGTAGCTTCCGAAGGCCCTCTATTCTTCCCAGCCCACTTGATATCCTGCAGGTTGTGGCAGTACAATTCACAGGAAAAGCTTAGACATTGAGCTTGCACGCTTCTTGACTCCATTTTAAAACCTTTGTTCACACCAGGGTGGCATTTTTTCACACCACATGTGGCAGCTTTGACTCCTATCCAGCTTGTCGCAAAGAATCAAAGTCTGTGGTTTCTTACATTCCCAGCGCTGTCTCCTGAGCTGCTGTATTCTTTGTAGCTTCCAAAATATTACAAATCTTAATTTCATTCACAGTTTTTTAAAGCTCTATAGGGTATGGACTAAGACCACTCCACCTGTGCACCGAGATTTGGTTAAAATCAAAGCTGCTTGCGGGGCAGGGGGAAGAGCTCTTTTCCTTCTCCTGCTTTTTTAAGAAAACCTTAGCACTGGCAATTAAAAATGATGGGGTGAACTTGATATACATCCAGCCAGCCTTATTTATATTTTACAGAAAAGAGTTAAAATCAGCAAGGCTGATGTGTGTTTTACAGAAAATAATCAAAATAACATGTAATACTTGTACTTTTAGATTTGCAAAAAATATGAATGCTCATAGTTTGATTCAGCATTAAAACAGTGTCTGTTAATCTTGAGCTGTGGCAAGATCTGAGATACTCCTTTTTCCTGCTTTTCCTAAGAAAACCTTCGTCTGCAATTTTACTGAGTTTTATGTGCCATGATGTCAATAATAGATTCTACATAAAGCTAATTTTAAAAAGAATGCAACCAGTCTTCCAATACCAATACACCTCAAAAATACGTCTTTTGAAAGTTTATTAGAAGAAGGTATGTTGCTTAAATTAATGTCATTCAGTGTAGCAAAGACACTGCTCAGCTCCTTAAACATGCTTAAGTATGTATTTCTTACTAAGAAACTTTACAATGGATGGCAAGTACAGCGTGACATGGCAAGAATAACATTTAGATTAAAATTGTCACAGGAATTTAAATAACTTGTATTTTACACTTTTTGATATACTTTTAAATGATCAACAAAAATTAAATGTTTGTGATTTGAAAGAAACATTCTCAGTTCTGTATATATTTATAAATCTTTACATCCATTGTTAGTGCTTCACTCAGCTGAAGATAATAGAATAATTTCTCCTTAGCACATATGCTAGCCTGTACATTGACATGACACCCTAATAAATATTTTGACTCCAGAGCTGTTGTTTGTTGCTATTTGTCAGGTGGTTTGAACTGTCTTTTGGCTGCTGTTCCCTTTGCGAACTAAAATATTAAAATGTATGCTTTCAATCTAGCAGTTTTCTTATTGTATTTTGATAAGTTTTCTGGCCGTTCATACTTTCTTTAAGAGCACAGTACAGAGGTGTTCTTAGTTCATGCTGCTTACTCACCAAAATCTAACTGATTATTTTTAGTGCTTATGAAATACATTGGTTTTATGCGTACTTTTAAGAATATTAAATAGTTCAGTTATACAGCCTGTAGAAAGACAAACCTTCCGTGTTCCTTGTTGATTTAGAAAATGTAACTCATGATTATTTCAGATGCATATTTGAATGCAGTTTCCTTGCTATCTATTTATCTAAGATTTGGTTTAAGTTAGTAAACTGTCTTAGCAGGTCTGATATATAACAACACTTGAATAACCAAAAACCTGTTCCAAATAATCTTTTTTTTTCGTATTTCAGCCCAAAATCAGAAAGGTATCAACTAACCCCAGCAATAATTTATTTTCACTTAGCAGTAGCTTTATTAGTTCTGACTACTAAGCAATTGTTTTGTAATTAAAAAGTGAAAATGTATAAAAACAGCTCATGAGTTTTGTTTGGTTTGTATTCTGTTGTTTTAAAACAAAAAAGATGAAACACTTGAAAAAGACATTTAGAATCTATCTAAAAATGGTTTTATTTGGCATACTAAATTATACAGAATGTATAGAAGCATTCTTTGAGATCAATGATTACTTTATTAACACTTGTATAAATACATATATTTAAGTTGCCTTTTACTTAAAAATATATATGTATATATATAAATTAACATATCTATAGACAAAACCAGATACGGTTTACTCCTTTTGCCAAATGCCTTACCAGTTTCTGCAGTTTATCTACCTACACATGTCCAGACATTCTGAATGCAGTTTTAAATCATACACACATACACGCACGCACAAAAGTTGCTGTATGAAAGCTGAGACAGTAAAAAAAAAAAAAAAAAAAAAAAAAAGTCTTTTAGAAGGTAATAAAGAAATTTATGCTAAGTCCTTCCTAAAGCACACTTTAAGGAAGCAAACATGAAATACACATGCAAGCTTGCCTATTTACTGTTTAAATATTAAAGCAATGACTCAGCAAAGCAATGTACACATTTAGCAGAAAGGTATTTAACAGTAACACTTATCTATATCTAAACTTGATATCATGCAGCATTTTTAGAAGACTCAAGTATGAATTTCTCGGAAGCAATGCAAGTTCAATAAGTGTATCAAAATTAGTTTACCTACTTTCACAGCGCATATTTACTGAAGAAATAGCATGATCTTATTTCATTTAAGTGCCATGAAGCAGAGATATAGAATAATCATTTATCAATATCCATTCCAGAAAATCCCAACTTTTATTTCTCGGCAATTCTTACTTTTCCCCATGTTTCTTCAGCCCCTCTTCACGTTAACATTTCTTCTGCTTCCAGAAAAGAGTGGAAAAAAAACAACAACAACAACAACAACAAAACCCCCTAAACAGTCAGCAAAAACATAATTGGTTTATATTGCTTTTCAGCTTGTGGCCTGTCCTCATATTATTAAATCAGATCATACATACTCCCCTAAAATTCAGCTTGGAGTAATCCTCTGCTACTTAAGGCTGGATGAAAAGAGTACTCATTGTGAATTATGTTTCATCTGTCACAATAACCTTCTTTATTCTTTAGTGCACCTCCCCTTTGCCTGCAGCAATTAGAGAAAATAGGTATGCCTTGAAGTACGAGATAGTGGTATCTCAAAAATATATATACTGTATATATACAGACAACGCCGGGTAAGCAACACCCTGAAGAATATGCCCTTTTTGATGCAATCCACATTTTATTAGAACAGAGTAGAGGCAGGCATATTTTACAATGAGTAGGTGCTGATGGCTGTCACTAGGTTATTGTTTTTTGACAGGCAGCAGTCAGAGAGTTTGCTGTTCTGTTAAAAGAAGAGTAAAAACTTGCTTACCGATTGATTTCAAGAATGTATCATTTTCCACATTAACTACATTTCGGTCTTTTCTGTTCTAAAGTGTTAGAGCATCTTTTTCTCCCCACCTCCCCTTACCCACCCCCCAACACACACACGCGCACACACACACACACAGACACAGACACACATACGCACACCGTGATTCCTGGAGTCCTGTTGAACTCTTTGGCTGAAGACTTCAGCTGTATTTCCTCACTGTCTTGGCAAAATTTTCAGAATTTCTTGGTGTTGTTTGGACATTTATCTATATGATTTTTAAAATGAAATAAGTCTTTAATAAAAAAAAAAAAAAAAAAAAAAAAGCTGTCCAGTGATGACTGAAAATATTTGCACAAAGGTACAGGAGAATAAGGAGGATTTTAGAATTTCCATGGTATCGGATGTTAATTTTCCAAATTATTTGTCTATCTAGTATATCTAGGGAAGAAAGGAGATGTGATTCTTTTAGGTTTTACGTCACCACTTCCAGGTCATTAGTCTATTTGATGCCTGTCTTTTCTTACCACTATATATATATTTTTTATATTATTTATCTTATATATATATGTGTGTGTGTATTTTTTTAAATGTTCTTTATCTGCTGGATTTTATTTATTTATTTATTTATTTACTTATTGAATATACTTTGGAAGCTTTCCAAGTTCACTTTTTGTTTTTCCCCTCTCTGTTGTTTGTACTTCATTCCTTATGGTAGAAAATATTTAGTCAGTATTTTGTTTTGGAATCCCTCACAATTCTGGGGCATTCATACCGATTCAGCCTCCTCTTGTACTTTTAGGAGGGCTGATGTTCACCTGGGAATGACTAAAATAGAAAGAACCTTTTAAAAATTACCCCCCAAATCAGTAATGGCTACATCAAGCAGAGTTCAGGAAGAAGAAAAAAAAATCTGTTGTGAGGCTGGTCTAACATTAGGACACGGTTGCTTAAAGTACCTAAGAAATAGGTATATTGCAAAAACAAAACAAAAAAAAAAACAAAAAAAAACCTCGGGAATAAAAGAGGAGAGTTTGGCCCACTGCATAGGTTTGGGCACAAAAGTGCTTGCTAAGCTATCTATTTCACACATGCAACGACAGAAGGTTCGATATTCATTCGATCGATGACTGAAAAGGCACAATGGCAAAATCGGACGGACTTCTTTTCAAATACAGATCTCCGATGTCCCCCTACAGTCTGCAGTCGCGCGGCTGGTGGTGTGGCACAGACGGAGCAAGGGTTACATCAAGGCTGTTCTCTGGACCGTGCAAACAGTCTAGACCAATGACCTGAAGCATCATGCCCTTTGAAGAAGAGGCAAGTTCGGTCACGATGAAGAAAAATCAAGGCGTACCCCTTTTAACAATAGGGAGCAGCTCGTGGCTGCAAAGAGGTAAGCAGGGGTAAGCAAAAAAGGCATCTGCTTCCATGGTTACAGGCCAAGCATGGGAACCTTGCTTTTGAAGAGGGACGGTTCTCAGGCTCCCTCACAGGCTATGTCATGCATTATAAGCAAAGGCAGGTTGAGCTGAAATCCGGAGAGTTATTTCAGAGTAAAATGATACGCGAGCACATGGCTGTTAGCAAAAAAAAGAAGTCACATGACTGTTTAGAAGCAGGCTTGCACTGTTTCCGAATCGAGAGCCTGTCGTTTGGGGCATTTTCTTCTTCTTCATTTTTTGTTGTTGGATTTTCATTTATTTATTTATTTATGGTATTTTGCAGCAAACTATGAGAGTTGGGAGAATGTTTATGCAAAACAAACATTCGCACGATACACCAGATTCTGGCTGTTCTCCTACTCTAAACTGAAAAAAAGGTCAAGGGTCAATGTTTTTTTCGTGACAGGGCCACAAATCCTTTTGTTAGCGTAGCTTTAGCAAATGCCATTTAAAATAAGATTTTGCTTTTCTTTCTAAGTGCATATTATTATAAGTTTGACAGAGCATGAAAGTAATGAATTTCTATATCTCTGCAATAACTTTTTTGTTCCAATCTTTTGCCAGTTATTTCTTCACTTTTTTTTTTTTTTTTTTTTTTTTTTTTCCCTTTCTGTATCTACAATGCTAATTTTTGAGATTTGCACTCCTAAGCTAGACAATAAAAAGTGCCCATGAGTCATGAGTCAGTACATACTAACCTTACCTTTTCAGGAAGAAAAAAATATCTGTAGGTCAGAGGTAGTGAAAATGTAAATTTAAGGCAGTGGTGTAACCGTTAACCTTGGGAAATCATTATGATTGTACTTTGTTTCTTTTTGCTTTGTTACTCCTTCAGCAGCAGCATATTGTATTTCCTCTTGAAAAATTAAAAGATGCAGTGTATTTGCTCCAGTATAATCATGCTTCTTTTATTAATTGTATTTATTAAATCTCTTCTGTGAAATTTTAACTGTTTGTTGTAGTCTGGGAACTTTGAGTATTATTTTTACTAGAATTTTACTATTAAAATGTTTGTTTTAGGACCAGTGGCTTCTGCTATGTACCGCACGTGCTGTTTTGTTACCAGCTACAGCAATTGTGTTCTTATTACTGGTGCAAAATTAATTTTATTCCACCTATTCTTGTTAAAATTGAAAGGACGGGCAAATATCTGGAGAACTGTTGAACAGACTTTGAACAGTTGTTGAACAGTGTTTCAGGAATTCTAATAATTATTTTCCTCATTTCCAGTTTAATAACTACAGTGTTTTGTGGTACATGGTAGAATTTGTATTGCTATGCTATAAAAGTAATTAATATTTACGAGTGTATCAAGTGTAGTAGTTTCTCCGTATTCTGAAGTTATGTTGATCTACAGGATGATTTGGTTTAACTGGAGACTGAGCACTGCGTATCAGAAAGGAAAGTGTATATATGAAGCTTTTTTTAAGGGAGAAAGAAGAAAAAAAAAGTATTTGGGGATTTGGGGCTATACTGCACACTTATGTGCCAAAGTTATCTAAGAAAGGAACAAAAAATGTGTAGGACAATATAAGCATGCCATATAAGCAATTAAATATTAATAAGAAAAATAGGAAACCCATTATCTTAAAATGATCAAGATCCCGATTCATTGGATTCATTCTGGATAATTTATATCCTGCATATTAATTTAGTTTTCAGATTGCCTTTGACATGATTGCAAATTGTTCCTTTTCTCCAGAAGGTCCATTAGCTAGTCCCATTAGCTTAAGAGAAAAATCTATTTGCTGGTCTTTTCTGCAGGCTGTTACATGTAATATGACATTTTGGTATTCCTGCTGAACTATAGATGCATGTTAATGATGACAAACACGTTCATATAATGTCTGTAGTTTAGAAATTCATGCAAGGTACAAAAATGCTGTGCCTTACATTTTATTTAGACTGTTAGATTCTCTTAATTTTTGTCTGTTGCCTTCAACAATAAATGAAAAGATCCATCTTACATGGACAGCATAAACAGTGCTGAATTCAGTGCTGGTGCATTTGGTATCCAAATATTGCTTGAAATTCAGCACTGCAATGGCAGCAATCACTTATGCTAATAACAAAATGAGTTTTATTAAATAAAAAAATTAAAAAAAAAAAAAAGGAAAAAAAAGGAGAGGGAGAGAGAGATTTGCTCTTGGAAGGAAGATTTTTTTTTTTTTTTTTTTTTTTTTTTTTGTAAATAAAGGCCTCCCTCTTGTTCGTTTTAATATAATTGATAGGAAAGTCATCTCTAGATTCACAGCAGTTTTCACAGTGTACCAATGGGAGGATCTGATCTTAATTATGTTCATGATCATCTCTTGGAATAATTAGTGTTTTCCTGTAATGAGCTGAGGATAGAGACATATAGGAGAAACATCTCTAGGTGCATTTCTATTAGCAGTGAAAATATGATTTTGAAACCGGTATGTTTATTGTTATTGTTGTAGGGTGGATTTTACCATGTGTCGATGTGCTGCTCCAAAGTATGTACACTCGTGGCCCACTTCCTGTTGCTGATGCTTAAGTTCTAAAAACCCATTGGGTTATACTGGGCTATTGCTTGAAATATGTGCTAGCTTTGCACCTAGCTAGTTCAAGATAAAGTTCAGGCTGCCAGTTGCAGGCATTTCAGTTTGTTAAAGCCAGCGATGACTGTGAGACTGATGCTTCCCTTTACTTGACTTGCTCCTTCATTTAGAAGAAGGAGCAAGTAGCCTAAACTTAGTATTCCCCTTCTTGAATACCTGGGCTCTAAGAGTTGCAAGAAGCAATACTATCTTACAAACTCCGTTGTGACAAAGAGGCCAGTTCATCACTTCTAAACAAAAGGAGTGCATCATTGGTTGTGAGATAGGAAAAAGGAGGGCTTTTTTTTTATACTAGAGATGCCTCCCAAATGTTGTGAAGGGTTGTGATTTGCCCAAGGATTATCATATACATTTTCCTTCATATTCAGTGTAATTTATGGACCTGTTGTCTGCACAAATAAATCCTTTTTTAAATTTATTTTTTCACAAGAGAGGTGGACAAAGATTTAGCACAGTATGCTATGGGCAAGGTTTGCTCTGTCATCAGTTTATTTTAGAGGAATTTTAGACTCAATACCGCACTTGAATCAAGAGAAGTACCAGTCCTACCAGAACAGTTTATCTACCTTTTCTTCCCCCCCATTTTTCCTACCCTAAAGAAACTGGGGAAAAAAAAAAAAAAGGAAATCTGATAACATAGCTGAACCAATGTGGAACATCTGGCCTATGAGAACTCAGGAAATTGAGAAAAAGCTTCATAACAGGCTCATTTATTTCACAAAAAGTCTTTTAATTGGAAAACAAACAAACTACCACCACCAAAACCAAACCAAAACAAAACAAAAACCAAACCAAACCAAAACAAAAAACTCTGAAAAAGTCCACTCTCTTCTTCCTCCATGGAGATAAGGGTTCAAAAGTTTGGTATCATCTTTAAGCAATTTGTGCATCGTCACTTTATGATTATATGCAACCTTTCTGTAAATCTTCATTTCAAGGAGACGATTTTGTCATGCTGCACATCCTAAGAGCTACTAGATGAAATAAAGGCAGAAAAACACAGAAGAGAGCCTGGGTTATGGTTTGTTTGGTGACTCAATAGCAATTATAATTGCCTGAAGTATGAATGGAAATATATCTTTTTAATTCAAGGTTTCTAAGCGTGCTTAGAAATTTAATCTTCACCAAAAGTCCTTTGGTTTGCTTCTCCAGGATTATCCTCTTCCAGATTTCCTTAACGACAGAGAATATTCAACCTTAACTGTGGAGTTGCTGAGAAAAAGGACTTAGAGAACCCAATTTAGCAAAGAACCATCAAAATCTAAAGCTGTGTTGACTGAATTTTAGTAGTATGGGAAAGCCTTTAGGCTTTTTCCTTCAAAACCAGTGTACCTGATAGGTAACTTAAGACAGTAACAGGATACTGCATGTGGATTTGCTTTATTATAAACTTAGACTGATTAACTGCATCAACTTCAATTTAATATGCAAAACCAATTAAATCTCTCAAGCTCTTGAATATTCTCCTTGGTCTATAATCACCATCACAAAAAGCCTCGAAAGTCTGCTGGAGTCCTTGCTCCTTATTCAAGTCTCCTTCCAAATACTTTTGATATGAATAACAGATGCAGGATTAACTCTGAGTCAAATGACCAGAAAGACATATTTTCTCACTCACTGGCATAGTTTGATGATGTTTTGTTCTTGAAATGTAAGTTAGTCTGATTCCAGAAGCATCTGAAATATGTGTGTTCATTTCAGTACTGTCATTTTCCAAGTCTTTCATATTGATAAGCAGAAGTCCCTTTAATGCTTATGTTCTGTTTATAGAAAGCAAAGCTTCAGCATTGCTGATATAATGTTAATCTGAATTAACCTGGTATTTCTTGTAGCTTTTTAACAGACAGAAGTAGAACAGCAGCAACATTTTCATTCTTGTGTAGACCCTAGCTAATTTAAGGCCAAAACTTTATGATATGATCCCATGGCAAAAGTATTTCCTGATAAGAGCTGGTCATGCCAAACAGTTAAAAGATGAGTTGTCCTAATGCAAAAAACAAATGTTTCTTTAAATAAATAAATAAAATTGTGGTTAGCTTGATTTTACCTTTTAAATATTTACAGAATATTTTTTCAGCATCCTAGAGGTACTTTTCATCAGAATGTGTTTTCCACTCACCATCATCTTGTATGCTACATAATGACCTTATGGAATATCAAACAGGACTTATGAGGGACAAGAGTGTATCTAAGATACTGTTGGACCTGCTTTTAAAACATTGCATTGTTTGGGAAATTACTTTTTTTTTTTCTCATCTGATTTCTTCTGAAGAGATAGTCATGAAAAAGGGAATTCTCAGAATAAATATTATATACAGACATGTCTTTGATAGAATTATTACATCCTGTTCCAGCATTTGGGCTAGAAATTTCCCCTGTATTTGTATCTGTTGAAGAGCTCTGGAAGTTTTACATTACTGACATGAAAGAATTCTAAAGAAATGTTGTAATACTAGCATGCTCATGAGTAAAGGATCATGAATACTAGGGCAAGTATAAAAAGTTTTCAGTTAACAATATGTGAAAGAATACATAGCAGAATGCAAAATGAGAACAGTAATTTCAAAAAAGAGAAATTTTGAAAAGGTCAGCATATATGCTTAACAAGTGCCACTGTCAAGGACCTGTTTGTGAGAGCTCTGGCCAAAGAAAATAGAATATTCCTAGAGAATGGAAAATCTGATGATTTTTAGTTTATGAGGGGCACGATGACTGATTGTCATTAAAATAATAAATCGGAAATTAGTTCCTAAGAAAATCTTCCATATTTCTGTGAAACACCATATTTTTTATCCTGCTATGAGTGTGATTTTTAGGTCTGAATGAGTGTTTTGTGACAATCTTAACAGTATCCATTCACTTGTTTATTCTGACTGTCTCACAGTGTTTAAGAAGTTTAAACAAAGATCTTTTTCCCACAATATTACCTGAGTTTGCTCAGGGTGATACTGGAATCCATCTGTCTTGTGCTCATGTAACAAGATGATTAAAGAATGCTCTTGTTGGCTGGACTAATAGTCCATCTATCCTCTTGCTTCTTTTATGAGAGGGCATGCGATTCAGGGAGAGTGCATGGTCCTCTCAGCTTTCCGTGGTCCGTTTTCCTCTTGGCATCCGTAGTTTTTGAGATAGTGATATTAGAGGGAACATCCCTGCCCTCACCCTTCAATACCTGTTTATGGCTCTCCTGTCCAGAAGTTTGTCTTTGAGCTTATCTGGAAGTTAATCCTTTTGGTTGAGTAGTTCAGGAAATGAAGTCATTAGGTGTTTACATTTCAAAAACTTTCCTAATGTTTAGTGTCTAAGCACTGTGTAAGATGAAAATCATACATAATTGCTTCAGATAAAGTAAATAACTCACAGTAATTGTTTCAAATATACGTTATTGTGTGTTCACTAATCCTCCAAATACTTTGAAATTTGTATTTAGCTGGGGATTGGCAGTGGTTTGTATAAAAATTATGCCCAGTCATCTCCTAGCATGTGGAATTTTATCCAAACACTTGTGTCACATGAAGCATTGTTTAAATCTTAGTATGCAAGCAAGATTGATGAGATGTGAAGAAAACTTTCATGAGTACCTGTTGGTCAAAACCAAAACTCCTGAGACATTCAGCTCAGCCTATTAGATATTGCAAAACCCGTGAGATAAACATATTTATCCATACTGGTACTTCCCTCAGAAACGAAAGAAACATTAATATGGCAGTAACACTTTCTCCATTGCATAGTTTGTATTTTGAGGTTTTGAGATGAAGTTTTAAGATTCAGCAGTAGTCAATTTTTTAAATATTAAGCCATTGTGAGATCATATGGTATGGTAACTGCATGGATTTCTCTGTGGAGGTAGGGGAGAGTATTGGTTACCTTCTGATTTCCATTTTTTCATTGGGAGGTAAAATTATGTCATTTTTCCATTTGCGAATATGATAGAAATATGTATTTGTACTTCTTAGTTTGATTCTAATTTTTATCTTTAACTTTTTTTAAAAAATAATCCAGCCCACTTGCTGAGAAGATGTAGTTAAGGAGCTTTTATAGAGATAGGTTGACAAAAAAGCATCCTACCTACTTCCCCACATCTACATCCCTTTATGTATGAGGTGAAAATTTGAACAAAACTCAGCATCTGGTTTTTGTTTCTGAATATTACAGCAATCTTGTTTCCTAAAATACCTGTCTCTCTTTTCCCTGTCTTGAGTATCAGTTGTGAAACTATAATCCTGTCAAATCATTACACAAGCAATTGGTTTTTGAGGGGAAGTTGTGCTACCTGTAGTTACAGTTGTTTTAAGGTGTATTACAAGAGTCATTTTTGGTATGCAGTTAAAAAGTACTGTCAACTCAGAAAAAAACAGGGAAACCATCACTACTCAGAGACTGGGGGGAACAGAAACAGGGTGGAAATCTGAAGTGTAGAACGCAAGGTTGTACCTGCGGTTAGGGTTACGTGTTCTATTTTTTTCATATCTCGTGATTTTAAGAAGGAAATAAGGAGCTGATTATATTAATAAACCACAAAATAAGTTGTTTAGCTGACCAGTATAGATGTCTCCAACTGAGATATATGGTTAGGCGTGGTCAGTGAAGAGTATTTCTAGGGCACAGCAGATTTCATCCAGTCAGAATCCCTAAAAAATAGATCAGATGAATCATGCTGTAAAATGTCTGTTTGATTATAAAAAGGGCCTGTGTTGACTTGCTCAGAGGTGCTGCTTAAAACTAGGGAAAATTAATGTAATCCAGAACGGTTGAGACACCAATGTGATGTGTCTGTAAACCAGATTTATCCCATTTGAAAATGTATCAAGTTAGATGTCTCAGGAAAAAAAAAAAAAAAAAAAAAAAAAAAAAAAAAAAAAAAAGAGAGAGAGAGAGAGAAAATCATTAACACTTCCATGGGAGGCACTGCAACAACCTGGCTAGGAATTCTGCCCAGCATTCCGAGCGCCCAGGCATAGGAAACACACACTCATTTGGAACAAGCATAGAGGAAGGCTACTAAAATGAGTGGTGGGAAAGGGGAGATTATTATGAGGGTACTAAAAGTCTAACTTCAATAAAATAAAGCCAAGAGGAAATAGATGCTGGAGGCAGAGAAGCATTACAAGCACAAAGGAAGGAGAACAATCATTTAATCTGAAGAACAGAGCTGGGACAGGAAAAAATGGCAGAAGATCAGACTGAAAGTTAGATTTCCAGCCAATAAGGCAGCAGTGTTCTGAAGAAATCTCCCAATAAGGTTGTGGGGCTCTTTTTCCACACACGTGTAATTGTTTTCAAGGAGGAAAAGGATACATTTATGAAAAGCAATGTGAAACTTGGTGGCCTCTGAAGGCAGGAGACTGGACTTGGTATGCTACCACTTTGATCCTAGAAAGGGATGTGTATGCATGACTGCACTTATTGAAGTGACAGTAATTATGCTGTAGATATGCCTATACTATCAATGTGAATATATTGTGGCGCTTCTTTAAACTCGTAATTAATACTAATTGAGCTTTTAGAATCTAAAAGGTTCCATTCTTAAAAATCCTGTGCATTTGCTGAAAATAACAACAGTTTACTAACATCCCATATCTTGAAAAAATCCGTATTAAGGAAAAGAGGGTACTATATGCAAACAAACAGCACATAGAATTTTTTACTGCATAAACTAGAGATCTTTTGACAGAATACTGTTTCTGCGACATGTGTTTTCCCTTAGTATTGTATTCATTGTACTAGAAATGTAATTATAGATTAATACTTTCTCTAATATTTTCTACTAAACACTTTTCTTGCTGTGTATCGCTGTTAGTAGAAATGAGAAAAATCGTACTGTTTTGTGCATAAAAGAAAGAGTAAATTCAAGCTATATATATATATATTTAACAATCTGTAAAGAGGAAAAAAATCAGATCCTATAATACAGTCTAAAAATATATTGTTTGCCAGTCTACTTATAAAAAAGCAAGAGTATATTAACTTAAAGCTTAGTTAAGTAAAAGATTTTAAAGTTATTCTTAGCATTTCTAAATTCCCCTTTTCCTGCATTCACTCTAGTCACGTTTCTGTGTGCCCTCTACTTGGTATTGCAGTGATGTGTCCAGTTTTAGTTCCCCTGGGTAAGCAATTCTAACAAATGGCAGAGGGTCACTAAGACCTGGGTCAGAAAGCTTGGAGAAGAGAGAGCACAACAGGACCCAGCTGGGGTTTCCTCTGTCTACTGCCTTGGGTTGTAGAGAGGTTAGAGTTGAAGTTTGCTGAGGTGCTTGATGAAAGCATGAAAAAAAAGGTCACAGGCTGCAGCAAAAGGAGTTCTGATGTAATATCAGGAGAAAACAAAAATTCATCATGATGACGGCCAAGCAGAGGGACAAGTCATGAAGAGAGTCCACATGTTCTCTTTCCTTGGGGGTGCTCCAAACTCAGCTGGATCAGGTCCTGAGCCACCAGACCGGCTCTGGAGCTGCTGCCTGAGTGGGAGGTTGGACGGGGTGACTTGAGGTTTCCTGTCCCACCCTATTCTCTTTTCTAGCTGAGTCAGCTTTTGCTGGCTCCTAGGACTTCATTATTAATAAGTGGAGATATGGTAAATAAGCTGTCCACCTTGCAAAATTAATATGTACCTTTGTGTCCTGATGTATCTTCGTGTCACAAAATGTAATTAAATTGTGACTTATTTGCATACATAGCTCAGCACATGACTGAACACGCAGCCTGCAAGATTGCCCCCAGTTTATAATGTGATAAAAGACTGCAGGGCCTGCAAGAAAGAAGGTGGTGAGGGAATGATGAAGTTCTCCTTGCTGCTTGCTTGCATCACCACGGCTGTGGGACAGTGGGGCTGGGAGTGAGACCAGCCGAATCAGGTGCAGGTGCAGCCAGGAAGGCTGTGCAGTGGCACCGGGTCATTGGATTGTTGGATTGCACATGGTGGTTCCCTGGAGGCCAATAACTTGCGGAAGTTCATCAAGCCTTGGAAAGAAAAAAAAAAAAAGATAACGTTTCTCTCTTTTGTTGGTATATTTTGTAATTAGGTGATGTAACTTTATGTGTTTCTTTGTGATGGGGTTAATTTTAAAATAACCAGATGAAATGCAGAAAGTCAGCTGTTTTATTATGCAACTCCATTATACTTGTTTGATGTGCTGTGTTTCTTTCAGGTGCCTGCCTGCCTTTCAGTTTTGCAGCAGAATCATTGATCATTCTTACCACCTCACAACCTACAGGTAAGTCTGAGATCATTATTTAAAGTTTCCATTGCCATGTAACCACTGACAAATTCAGTGGTGCATGGACTGCAGGCAGCATGGCTGCTTGCGACACAGCAGTGGCTTTCCTGGAAAGGGGATGGGCGAGGCTCCCGCTGCATCCAAAATGGCTCCCACCAAGCGCAGTCATGGCACTCAGCCTCACCACCTGGGACTGCTGGCAGGATGGGCCCACCAACATGGTTGGCATCTGCGGCCCTGGTCTGGCCAGGGTGGTGCTGTGGGTTTGTCCTGGTGGGGATGTAGCTTCTCACTGGCAGCACCAGAACTGAGCCTGCAGTCTCTGAGCTGTTAAATTGGTGTGAGTTCTGTCACAGTCTTCTTCACTGGGATGAAAATTTCACCTCGAGTTTCTAAGAAAGTTTAAATGGCTACCTTTGTGCTTGTGGGAAGGCTGGGATTGTCTTGGTATGACTCAAAACATTCTTCCTAACAGACATCACTAAATACCTGTCTTTTCATAGAGAGTAAGTGTTTAAAATCAAAATGTACTATTGGGCATGTCATTTAAATACTTCCAAGTCACAAGTTTTTATATTTTGTGTCATTAGTAACTAGCATTTTGTCTTTCAAGCAGAAAAGGATTTATTTTTTATTTAATCCACTATTTCTCATTATAGCAAGAGTGATTAATTACCAAAACAAACTGTCAACAATTGTGTCTTTTACCTGATTTAAATGCATCTGGCTTCAGCTTTTGGCTATTGTTTTCTGCTGGCAAATATAGATGGTAGTTGTTTTCCATAGTCACTGCTACATATTTGTTTAACTCAGCTAAAACAGGTTTGATATTTCATAAGATTCAGTGTAACACATATTCTTCAGTAGTAATCTCTATGATTACTACTCCTACTGTAGCTGGAGCAAAAAGCAATTGTCTGTAACCCCTATTTTACTGGCCCTTTTTATGTCACAGTTTTGTCCTACACTTTATAGGCTGGGGCCTTGATGTTCTGTTTCCCCTGACACTTCAGCAGTGCCTTATTCAGTTTCTTTCTGATCTAAGGATGATTTTTAATTGTGTGATTATTCACAGGTTTACTTTCTCCACTTAAAGCCATTTTGGCTAGGTTCATACTCAACGTTCCTTGTTACTTTTATTTTTTTTCTTTCTTCAGATATTAGGAATAACTTGCTTTTATGGTGGATTCTACTCATACTTCCAGCTGATGTGGATGTGTGAGGTCAGAAGAATAGCAAGACATAATGAAAATCTTATGAAAAGATCTTTTGAATTATACTATATCTACTGATCATCTTCAGTTCAAATGATTTTGATTTGGGATACAGGGCAACTAGTACACATCCATTTGAATTGGACTTACGGTTTTGTTTTACATAAAGGCATTGGTTATGGAAAGCAAAATATTCAAGATTATTTGCTGTGTGAAGGACCAGTATGGCAGACTGCTTAATGTTGAATTAGTAGAAAGTAGTCATTTCACTGTATTTCCAAAAAGGAGCAAGCCACCAGCACATTTCTGATAAAGCAGGTGATAGTAGCCTAGCATTTCTATTAAATAAACGTTTGTCTTCATTGTGATGACACTCCTAAAGCTAGGCTTGATGGCAACACTTTTTGACTTTCCCTCACTTTCTTCCTCTCTCATCCCAAAGACTTCACAATCATGGTTTCTTTTCCTCCTTTTACTGTGAATTTTGTTAGGACTTGTTCCCATTCTTTCATTTTTGATTTTTCTATGATCAGATCTTCTCTTTTTCTCTTCTTGTTTTCTTATGTATTTGTATGTGCCCATAAAATCCAGATCATTTATGTTACTTTATTTTTTGTGGGCTTTTGTTTCTATCACTGTTCTTATTTGTTTTGTATATCTGAACAAAATTTTGTTCTACTTTGTCTTTCTACCTAGAAGCTATAAAAAGTATAAAGGACAAAATAATCTGCATCTGTACTTGCAGGATAGTGGAAGCCAGCTGTCCAAACAGACTGCGTATTTGGTCATAAATTTATTGGAAGATAAGTGTGTTTTATTAATAAGAATGTGTATTTTTGATATTTCCTTTGCAGTCAGCATAGAGCTGAATATAAACCCACTTAATCATTCTGAATACTAGTACTGGTCGAACAGGAGTGAAGTCCTCTTTTTAGAATATATGACATTTTCTTCTGAAAATTTTCTTTCAAAAATAAGGAGAAGCTAAAGAAATAGGAGGTAAAATGCTACATTTTGGCTGCAACTATGAAGGAGCCACTCCTAAAAATGTGTATCCTATAAAGTAGTCCCCATCCACCAGGTTATTTTCACAGTTATTGGACTATGCTGACAAAATCTCTCCTCTTACCAGCAGAAGTGGTTGTTAGCTTCCATACTGAAGAAAACGTAGCCTATATGCAATGTTTGCCATCTGCATTATTTTTGTGTGGATGATACCTTGAATTTTTTGCAAGTCAAGAAGTTTGTGCACTCTGTATATTTGTCAAACCAGTATGCAGAAGATATTTTCAATTTCTTTCTCTTCTTTAGAGTCTTTTAGTCGTTTTAATTACTAGCATATATCATAAAAGTTTAAGTTTATTATGCTATTGAATGTTACCCAGTCATTTGTGATTGAAAATTATTCTTGGAAAGATACAGTAGCTTCAAATAACATCTGTATTTCCCAAATTTTACAACATTGCAGTATACTGAAAAATTAACAATATGGAATGATATGTTTTCTTAAAAAGCTTGTAGAATACATTGATCAAAGTTGACCTTAACTTTTAGAAAACTTTATACCCTCCAATTTTTCATTAAATTGAACGAATATGGAATAAGTCTATATGTTGGGGAAAAAAAAAATAATTTCCCTCTTAATGAAAAACCTAAATATAAAGAATGCCATTGTTTGCTGCACATGTGGCATCCAGTCTGGTTTATATTAAGTTGAAGTTACTGCCATCTGGTGGGGAAAATAGTATTATATCGGTAAAATTGGAAGTAATTCCATTAGAATCTCCAGGAAAGAAAAAAAACAAACCTTGAGAAATGAATATTGTGTGAATGTGTGTGTGTGTTAATGTGTATATGTGTAGATTAATAATATATAATCAGGTAGAAAACTTTTCCCCAGAAGATTCCTCTGTACAGCTGGAGATTTTACATTTCATGCATTTTATTTATTTATTTATTTTTTGGTAGCACTTTCTATGGTAGAGATTACCACTATTTATTGCTGCAAAAACATCTGAACTAGCTCTGCCTTAGTGCAGCATTCCTAGATTTTATCTTTGGTGCAGCAAGTGTGCTCCTCCTTGAATCTTTTGTTAACTTTTGCCTGATTCCTAAGGGAGCAGCTCTATAGGAACAGATCTATAGTAGTGCATGTCAAGTAGTGCATGAGGGCAGTCTGGGGGGCATCTTACACATATAAAATTAATTGGGTTGTTTTCTCAAGGAGCTAACACTCTTATGTTGGATGCAACAGTGCAGTGAATGATAGGCAAAAATGGTAATAGAAGGAGAGGGATTCAGTTGTTGAAGACAGTGTCAATTAACTATCCATAGTAATAAGCTGCTCAGTACCATATAAGAGTAATAACTTGTATCCAGAACATGTTCTTATTTCATTGTTATAGTGTCAGAAGACCCCAATCAAGATTAGGTCTCCTTTATAAACAAGGAGTTTTTTGCTTGTAGAGAACAGTAGAAGGGGTCTTTTGCTCTTAATCTGAGTGTTTGCTCTTAATCTGAGATACACTATCAAAAGTGTATCTTTTAACTGACATTCTCTGATGCTGAGATTCAAAGGAAAGTTAGGGGGACCCAAATCTCTTACATGGTTCATAGTAGCTTAGTCAAACTCTTGGCACTCCTGCATTGGCCACAGCCCTCTGGCTGCATGCTTAGCCCCTGATGGCAGCCCAGCTTTTATCAGCAAGCAAGTGCTGATGTTGGTTGAGGTAAAGCTAGAGGACACACAAATAGCATCATCATTGCTCAGGCATGGCTGCCTCCGGCCCTCAGTGGTGCATGGAAGTGCTCAGCAGAGGGCTTGAGGGGCCTGGAGGCCCCTGCACTCTGAGTCTGGGTAATTCTGGTCACTGGGGAGGCTCGCTTCGTACCTTGTGCCAAGATGGGGGGCAGAGTAACATTAGAATCTTCTTTGAAGGGGTAACCATATGCTCTCATCCTCTAATTACGTACAGGAGGTATATTATTCTGGTGATGCCATCTATATAGTCTTATTTATTTTTGGTCAGGAACATTTTTGTTCTGTGTAAATCATACTTCAGAGGGCTTTCTAACACTGTCATCTACAGAAATATTTTGTTTCTTTGTCTGCTCAATGGCTTGAGCAGTGACATCCCAAAGAGGCCTCATGCTGAATGTAGGTTACATTCCTTCAGACTCTCTAGTTTGAATTGCAGGGGCTCACTTGGTTGAAAAGATGTGGAACTCTGCTTCCTATATAGAGAAAATTTCCATTCCTGTCCTATACAGGGCAGCTTATGTGATTCTTGGTTTGTACGTTTACAAAGTGCATGATCAAGCCTGGTTGGTGTAGAAGCCAGATCCTTTTTGTTCTTACTGATGAAAGTTATGTTTTCAAAAGAGCAGGTGAAGGGGTCCTACAATTTTGTGAATGTCTTCATCCTTGAGTTTAATTAAACAAACACACACACACAAAAACAAACAAACAAACAAACAAAACAAACAAAAAACAAACTGATGATAACTGGTTTTCTGCACACCTTTTAGAAATCACTGTGAATGAGTTAAGTGTTGTTGCAGAAAAAGACATCTCTCATCATTCTTTTTTATTTTGTTTAAAATTCTTTTTTACTTGGTTGGTTTTTGCTGCCTGTTGTAGTTTTTTGTTTGTATTTTGTCTTCTTCCTTTTTCTGAACTCTCTAGGAGTCGGAATCCTGCCCAGATAACATCTTTCAAAAAGAAAACCATTGACCTTGTAATCCTGTCATTCTGCTTTTGAGACTATGTTGCACATGCAGGTGTCTGATTTCTTCATAGGTTTTAGAGGAAGTATTTTTTCACGACTTTGCTGTGTAATTGCCTAATTGTTTTTCAAGGAGGCAGACACTTTTTTCACTGTAAGACTCTTACTGGAAAGGGTTACCCATAATAGTTAGAGCACTGGGCGGCACATGACCACATATTAAGGAAGTCCTTCAAACTCAAGCCCATAACTGCTTACCAGAGAACTGTACAGAGCAAAGAACTCTCTCTGACTCAGGCACAAGGCAGAAAAGTGAAACGTAGTTTAGAAGGAAAGTAATCCCTGGGTCCCTCTTCCAGCCTCCAACTCTCAACATAAAGTGTATTTTGTACTGTATAACATAAGTACCTAGTTTGATTAGCTCTTGATTACAAAATTGACTCCTTTTTTTTTTTTTTTTTTCTTTTGGTTGGTTGGTTGTTTTTTTTGTTTTCCTCACTACTGCAGATAAAATAACCTGCATTTAGCTGTTTTTCGAAAACTTGGTGTCGTTGAGATTCAAGCTTTCTGGAATTTCTTTTCTCCTCTCCCCCCACAATATAGCTTCACATATTTATTTATAGTCCCTTGGGTTTAATAAGTAGTTTGATAGCTAGAAGGTAATTGCTATCTGTGCTGAGGATAACTGAATTATAAAAGAGAAGATTTTTGTAGTGAAAGATGATATAATGCAAGGCAAGGATAGAGGGTTGTATCTTCTGAACCAAAAATGATTACCTTTTAGACAGTTTGTTACTATGGGATAGAGATCAATCTTATATCACAGGAATTAATTGAGAATGTAGAATGCATTAAAATCTCTCAAATTTCAACTCTTTAAATCAAAATTGACTACATACTACATATCCTTACTCAATGAGACATTGTTGCAGAAATGACTCTTCTACTTCATTATGCAGGAAATCTGAAGAGTGTCATAGTGATCCTTGAAAGTCTATGAGCGTATGGATGCTTCTCTCCAGGAACAATCTGCTAGACGTGATATTTGTATTTGATATTTGAATCACCATCCTTGGGAGTTTGCAGAATTTAACAAGACCATAAAGAACATGCTCTCATTAGATCTGCTTTGAGCAGGTGATTGTATTAGATGACGTCCTTTGCAACCTCAATTATTCCATGTTATGAATCTACACTTATAATGATGAAGGTGTTCTCAGACAACAGAGATTTAAGCTCAAGATCCTACTTCTTAGCTTGAAGGTGATAGGTGGATGAAGTTGCTTTAAAAAAAAAAAATAAAATAAAATAAAAAAAAAGCCTTAATTCTGAAGTAGAAAATCAATATAATGAACTCAAGTTTATGAACACCAGAACTTTTTCTCATCTTGTCTGCTCAGCCTTTCAAAGGATGGTTCAGGGTGTTGTGAATGACTTCTTATGGATCTTTAATTCCAAGGCACAATTATTTTACTTGTCTTTGTTTAACACAAGCATAGAAATATGTATACACATTTATTCAAATTATAAAGTAAAATAAACATTCTTAAAATATTATGCTCTATTTTTCATCTTCCCTTTAGGAAAAGAGGAAATTAACTAACCATGGCAGAAACTGCTTCTAGCTTTTAGATTACTGAGGGTACTTAGATAACCTGGTGCTAAAGACAGTAAAAAAATCATATACAACTAATAGGATACCAAATACCTTTAAGGGTGCGTTATTTATTTTTTAAAGCCAAATAATTTTATAACTTTCAGATTACCAGTTCTGTTTCTGAAAATCCTATGTATTAGTAAGCTGAAGGTCAGTAAAATGCAAACAATACATTCTGCAATTGTTGTGCCGTCATCTCTGGTTTAGAGGGAACACCCTCTCTCTGGGGTAGAGAAGTGATTTAGTCTAGGACACTAAGCAATTTTGGCTGTTCTTGAACAAATATCCTCAAATAAAACAAACTTCTGTGAACTTCATGCTGTTCTTATTCCTATTTACTAAGAGAACTCAAAACTCAAGTTATTCGGAAGTGTTGGTTAGTTGAATTCAAGCAACACTTAGTAACTTGACATTCTGTTTGCTAAAGATGTGGTTAAACTGTATTTTGGGGAACATTGGTTTCAATAACATACCACCATGTTGAAATTCCTTTTCTTCATGTGTTATCCTTCCACTTAGAGAGGTATGCACGACTGATTTACAAGAAAGCTGGCCCATCATATCTTTTAATATAGTCTTTAGCCAAGACTATAGTCTATAACTATATGGCTATAGTCTATAGACAAGAATGAGCTTATTATGAGCTGTATAGTGCTTAAATTGTGCATAACATAAATTGATTGGTTACAAAATAAGTATCTTTTGTGGTGACTGCTCAAGTTAGATGGTTGAGATTCAGTTACCATGCATTATTATGTTGTCATTTGGTTTTTGGCTTAACTATGACACAGATACAGACATGTTTTTGTATCTCAAATCTCACTGCTTATATTAATGTGGTTGTATCAATTACAAAACCAGCTTAAGTCCACAGAGAGATCAGCTGGTTTTCTGCTGCATGGAACTCTAACTAGTAAACCCTGTATGAACCTATCAGGCTCCACGCAGAGTTAACTTGGATGTTACTATATATGGTCTTCATTTAGAGGAACATAGAAAAGTTATGCAGAGGAAAGTCCGGCAGGTATTATTAGGTTGGACTCAATGTAAACTGTCCCAAATCCACAATGAGTCTATTTACTGTCACTATCACTTCCATTTCCAAAATATATTAGGACAGGTGTAGCTACCATGCAAACACCAAGAGGCAGCACTGGGCTAGATCTGGTAAACTCTAACAGATCTGACTTCACTGCAGTGCCTTCTCTCCACAATACCCAAACAGCACGAGATCACTTGATAGTTTGAACACAACACTGAACCCATGCTGGCAGTCTGTTTGAATTGCATGATGCCTGTCCCTTCAGGATCCAAATGTTCAGAGCAGCACTGTACTGTGGGGGATGCTGAACTAGAGCTTTGCTGAATCACAGCCAGCTGCATGCCTGCCTTTGCAATGTTCTTCCCATTCTCTCTAAAACTATATGTGTTACCTCTCCACCATTCCCCTTTCCTTCTTTCCCTCTCCAGTTTCCCAGTACCCCCCAGTTTCTGGGGAATACAGACTCCCGTTATCTTGGAAAACAGAGAAAGGATGCTGCTGCAGTGAGGAGGTAACTGAATGACTGTAGTAATGCAGCATAATAGTGAAATGCTTATGTTTTTAATAACTACTAAGGTTAAAAGACTATGGGATAAAAAAAAACTAAAAGTCAAAATTTAAACTAAAATGCTTCATTCTTCATGCTTCATATCAGTATTTCATTTTTGTAATGCTTTAAAACTGCTGAAGAGAAATACAGCATTGATTGCAACATCTTTTACATAGGCTATATTGCAGGGTCTGTAGTCTCTTTTTTTTGTGATCTTATTTCCCTTCAGAGTACTTAACTTTTTAGTTGTGTTCAGAATGAGAATTACCTCAAAGAGCATTTAAAATAGGCAAGTTTGTTTTTTCCTTATGTTTTTTTGCTACTATTTAAGGAGTTTTGAAATCTTCTGCCCCATGTTGGAGCAAATATTGTAGTTCTCTGGAATTGAGTTTCAAAAAAAAAATCAAAGGTAGACACCTTGTTTGGAGTGCGTTTGGTGTGTTGGGTTCACAGCTGCACACATCTTCTCAGGAGTGGGCTGGCAAGGGAGCAGGTCAGGCCTCCTCAGTGCCAGCTACTGCTTCACATCCAAGATCTCCACAGCATGGCAGCACATCTTCCTTGTTTGGATCTGACCTGCGCTTGTCCCACAGGAGGAAATTGATCTGTGCTTAGAATTGGTGACTGGTGTTCTGGAGAACCAGGTCTTCTTGCTGTGCCTGCCACATCACTAAGGTGGTACTCTGTGTATGTACCCCTGCTCAGACAGACATCTATCATTTGTTCCTTGTTTCCAGAGCACTTAGGGGAGGCACCGGAGATTTCCAGTGCAGCACCTCAAAGCTCCAGCAGAAGACAAAAGGGGAGATGTGTTTTGAATGTAAAAAAATTACATAAAAAACAGGTGCTCTGAAAAACATCAGTCCACAGGAAGCATATTTTGCATACCCAAATTAAGCTGACTTTGACAGTTTAGTGCCTGTAAAATAGAAGTAATACTACTGGTACTTTTCCACTCTAGGGTATGTATGTGTTGTATAAGTGATGAAGGTTTATGGAGCACATGGATAGTATAATATTTGCCAAAATAAACACAACTCTTTTACAAATTAATAATGTGATAATAAGTTTTAGGTGATCGGAATGAGACAAAAAGATGTGCTGAAAGGCTACTTAGACATTGACAACTGTCCTTTCTGAGTGAGGCCTGTTCAGATTTTATATTGTCATATAAAGATTGCTCTGCAATGAGAACATAAAATAAGACTAGCTGTCCAGGATTGTTGCTTATTCCTAATGTGTTTTCATTGTAGAAGATATGTATATATTAAATATATATTAATGCCTGTGCATGTGAAATAAAATCCTATATTCTGAACTTATGTTGAGGTTACAAAGTTGAGCAGAATATATTTTATAAATGCACACATCTGGAAATTTATAGATAGATTTTTATTAAGATATTTTTATGTTTATTTGTATGTGTTTTTTTATGTTTATTTTTCTTCTGATAGGTACTATATTGGCACTGCTTGGATACAATTTTTAAAATGTTCAGATACAAAGAACATTTTTCTAACAACTTTTGGAGTCAGTGGTTTTGATCTACTTCTCTAAGCATGCTTCATTTTGGGTATCTTTTTACAGAAATGATGGTTGAATATGATGTCAGATGAAAATTTGGGAGAAAACAATATTATTTTTTTTTTAGCACTTTCAAGTTTTCCAGGAAATTTTTGTGTTCCTTAGTCAAAGGTTTTATATTTGGTTTTCTGAATCATTTTTAAAATTTGGTGACAATTCTGCTCAGTATAGTTGTGTCACAATGGACACCAGTAGAGTAACAGTGACAGGCATTATTAATTTATTTTTAAAGTGATGTTTTCAAAGTCAACATGATTATACAAATGTATGTCGTAACATTAGTAACACTATTAAATCTCTACAAATAAATGCATCATCATTTTCATTGTGTTATGGTTCATCCAGTGGCATATATCCTAGATTTTGTTTTATTCAAGAATGATCAGTGTAATTATTATTGACATGGCATTCCAATTTTGCAAAGCCAAAATTGAGATTGGTCATCAGGAAAAATGAGCAACCATTGACAAGAGTTGGACATGGGGAAAAAAAATCAAGGTATTTTATAACCCCAGTAAGGTGACAACTGCTAACTGGCTATGTAACTCATGTGCCAAAATGTGTAATTTGTTAACCTTTCTCTCTTTCATCTTGTTCACCAAAAGGTCATAGTACAGAAAGAACAAGAGATTTTGATTATTTCCCTGGTTTTGCTGAAGAACCATATTATGGAAGACACCCACATTTACAAACCTAAAGGCATATGGAATTAAAAGCTATTTAAGTAAGAATGAAATGTAGGTGGAAGAGGATGTATAGCTGACTATGTGTTAGTGGGATAAGCAGACAGAGCAAACGATTGGTGCCATTGTTCTCATGTTATTTGTAGTTTTGGAAAGTGAAAGCAGACTGAAAAACAGTAATGCTAATTCCAAAGTGTACTAAGAACATGCAGGCTGTCAGGATAAGCCACTCTGGAGGTCAATATCAGTGTGACCTTGTCTTAGGTGATGACCAGGGAGCTATAAGAAAGGACAGCATGAACAAACTCTGGGCTAGGAATATTACATCTGCAGCAAAGGACTTGGCCAGATTTGAGCACGTCAGGGTAAAGTTTGTGACATCTAGAGAAAAATTCCTTGACATAATTGAAAGGTGGTATTCTGGAACAAGATGCATTGAGGAAATAGGTGGGAAAGGTTATACATATAGCTGATGCATGAAGGGAGATTATATATGAGAGTGTCTATGGAAGACATAAAGGGGAAGTCTGTGGTCCTATCAGTGAAGGCCAGATGTTAAGTGTTTTAGAAAAACTGGGAAAAAAAATCTTTGGTGGGTATTTTTGTGAAACAAAGTCTGAAACTTTTGGTTTAGCCATGCCCAGCTTGAGGTGGTGACCAGATGTTCACAGAGAAAAAATGGAAAGGCAGTATGACAGTTTCATTTGGATAAAAAGAAACCAAGATTAAAAAGGATGTGGGATGGTATGAGTACATGAGTTGTAAATTGACTGTCTCTGTGTACATGCTATGGAGATGAATGGTGTTTGCTTTTTCAGTGATGTGAATCACATCTAGTTCATTTCTGATTGATCTGCTTGGAAGCCAGGTGGAGTTTGAGAGACATCTAATAAAAATGGATTCATCAATACTCGTATAAGCCAACAAGTATTTACACTGGGTAAAAAAAATAATAATAATAAAAAAATCCCCTCCTTAATGTTAGGAAGCCTAGACAAGGCCATTTGAGTAAAACTGTCTCCTTAAAGAGCAGAGGCTATTACAAAAGAAATTCTGAAGAACTGCTAATTAGAAAAGACATAAGATAGTTTAGTTTTAAACCTTTTGGTATTTTTCCATTTCACTTTGCAATCATCTTCACTCAGAGCTGTTGGGGAGTGTTACAGACAGTGAGATGTGGGTCAGTACTCAGTGGAGGTTTGAAGAAAGGACAGGGCAGGTAAGTAGCAATCTTATTTACAAGTCATTTTGTGTTTTCATGAGGATAGCCAGTCTTGTTGAGAATGGTAAGATTGCGTGGTACTGACATTTATTCAAACCTTTCAAATGAAGTACAAAAGATTGCTGGTTGCTTTGTTGTTGTTTTGAGGTTTTTTGTTTGTTTGTTTGTTTGCTTGTTTGATTGGTTTGGTTTGTGTGTGTATGCTTGTGCTTTCCCCAGATGATGTTAGCCTAAATGTTAGACAAGAGTTGCTTGTCTGTTTTCAGCAAAATTCATTTTCCAGATCTGAGCTCTGTTGGCTTCAGTTATTGGAAGCGCATACCAGATAACCACAAAAAGCACAAGAATTCAGTCTTTTATAAGAAATCATTTAGCATTCATTTAACTGCATTTGGTTTCATTTAAGTATATTTGAAAACTTTGAAGCTGAGGCTGATATACCAGTACCAAACTATGAATCTTGTTCATCTGTGTTAAATGCATATAACCTATATATAAAGAATTGGACTTTTGTGTGTTTTTTGTTTGTTTGTTTGGTTTTGTTTGTTTGTTTGTTTTGTTCTTTCTTCTTTTACCCCTGCCCCCCTCTCCCCCCCTCTCCCCAGTGATGGCAAAATGTCCAATCTTGGCAAAGAATTAGAAGATTATTCCAGTCCTTATTATTGCTTGACTATCCAATCCATTCTCCACATCTAACCAAGTATGATATTCCACTGTAGCAAAGAAAATAACAGTCTTAGCTGCTTCAATGACATTTTTGCGTTCCTTAATTCAAAAATATTTTCAGTAGGGTACCATAGAAATAGCGGGAGTTAATTTACATATGTCTCCTCCTGTGACTGTGCAGAAAACAATTGTCATAGCTAGGGAAATAAACTGCTTTTATAGCCTCTGTTTGGTTTATGGGACTCTGTTTTCAGAGGCGGGCAGTGCCAGCCGGGATGCTCTGAACTCAGTAATTACGGAGGCCAGGTCTCTAAGGCAAGTAGTGTAAAGACCATGTTGAGGAGACAGTGCAAACTGTGAAGAGTCAATATAAGATGTCAGTTGTACCTAAGATGTTTTTAACTTGTTTTGTCACTGTGCTGTGACATCATATACAATTTTTAGCTGGGTCAGTTGCATCCTGCAATCTGGATTTGGCATGGGTTATTGGAGGAGTGAGTCAATTGCAGTCACCTGCATTAAAGAGGAAAAGACCCTTTGCTGTTCTGTGTGGGCATTAGGACATACACACAGGCCAGCACGCTGGGGGGCAGATAAATGTGTTCTGGACCGCCATGTTTCACACAGCTGAATATTGAATTATTCTGCTTTTAATTTTGGTTCATTCCCTGTCTTCTCAGCTTTTTTTGTATGTGCAGATAGCAAATGTTGTCCAGAAGGGCTTTGGAAATATGTATCATCTTTGAACGCTTTGTTGAGTACTAGATCGTCATCACCTGAAGCTGAGTGTATTAAGGTTTGATGGATAAAGTCTTTAAAAGGCATAGTTACTAAGAGGCAGTACTAAAATAGAAAATACTTTATTCAAGAATTGTGTAAATGTGAAACAGAAATAATATCAATCATGAGGAAACTCCTGTTTAGGCATGAATGACATCAGTGCGGATAACCAGGGCTAGAAACTAAAATGTATAAAGTGCTTGAGATTGGGAACAAACTTAGAGCTAGGTCCAGAAGAAACAGAAGAGTCCCTTCCCCTTCCCCTTCCCCTTCCCCTTCCCCTTCCCCTTCCCCTTCCCCTTCCCCTTCCCCTTCCCCTTCCCCTTCCCCTTCCCCTTCCCCTTCCCCTTCCCCTTCCCCTTCCCCTTCCCCTTCCCCTTCCCCTTCCCCTTCCCCTTCCCCTTCCCCTTCCCCTTCCCCTTCCCCTTCCCCTTCCCCTTCCCCTTCCCCTTCCCCTTCCCCTTCCCCTTCCCCTTCCCCTTCCCCTTCCCCTCCCTTCCCTTCCCTTCCCTTCCCTCTAGAGAATGCACAGAGAACTGCTGACTGCCAAGACCATATTGAGAAAATGGTAGACTAGGCAGAAACTGAGATATCCCTCCTATCATATGAGGAAGATGAGAAATGGACTGGCAACCCTTGATACAACTGTTATGAAATATTTCTCAGAGCAGTATGGCAGTTTGCTGTGTGCTGCATCTTCTAGACTTTTGGTGAGGACAGGAAAGTGTTGATTCCATTATATAGAAAGGGGTCTCCTACTCTGCACTACTGGAGCTGTTTGTGTATTTTTTTTCTATATACACTCCTCTGTAGGACAGGATTACTAGTTCCATTTTATCAATATACAGAAAACGCAGACAGAAAGCAAGCCCAAGATCTTCAAAAGTACCGAACTTCTATCAGAAGGGAGTTTGTATCTATCTATCTACCTATCTTTTTTATTTTTGGTGGATTTGTGGGTCAGCTAAAGTAAAGTCAGGTAAGTAAAGTGATCTGGGGATCTGGGCTGCAATGAAGAATTCCATCTACATGTCCCATTTCAAGGCTGGTACCCTTACCAATGGGACTTCTTTTTGAATTTTTGTGGTGTTGATTATATCTTCTTCCTATAAAGTGAGTTTCAAAGTGTTGCAATTGCCATGCAATAATAGTAGCCTTTTGATTTGGCAGTTGTTTTCTAGCTTGATTTCACTAACATATTCAGTAGTTGTTTTCTTAAAAAATTAATTCAAGAATATGTTCACACATGAATACAGAAAAAGGAAATCAAGTGGAGAAAATCAGATGTTTTCTAAAAATAAACTCTGGTCCTTTCATATTCCTGACTGTCCAGCTCATTAATTATTTTTTTAGAGGACAGTGTAATGTTATTCATGATGAAACAAATGAAACTGCCTAACTTTTCTGTTAAGAGGTTGTATAATGCAGGCAGCTTTTTTATTGTTTTGGAGAATAGAGAGCAACTTTGCCATGCCTGTATTGTCTGTGAAAAACACAATGTTCAAACTGTTAGGTGTACACCTGAATCCACTTTAAATTCAGCATTGGCCCCTTTATAATAATGATGACTTAATATATTAAGTTTCCTAGGGCAATTTCTCCTGAAGTGTGATCATTATGGATAATAGTGATAATTGCAAAATTTGTTACATTAGAAACACTAACTTTTTGTATGTAAGTTATTAAAATGCCTTCTGTAGTATTTATGAATTGTAAAGAAGGATCACATAACACACCTAATAGCTATTTAGTTGCATTACCCAAGAAGAGATGTAGCCATCTGAAAAGGAACTGCAGAATTCTAATTTTCTTTGTTCATAAAGGTTTTTTTGTTTGTTTGTTTGTTTGTTTTGGTTTGGTTTTGCTAGACCAACTGAGCCAAATTATTACAGTTTTATTGATGCTGCACGACTTTCCACTTAATCTGTCTTTAATAAGGAGACACGGAAGGATTGAAACAGTTTGATGAGACCTGCTGGGCAGCAGATACGATTAACTTCTGGGGCCTTTATCTAACACTTATATCTTCATCCTCCAGCCCAAAGTCTTCATAATCATCTCTGGTATGCAATTCGTCAACCAGATATCTGAACTGCAAGCTTTCATCCAGACACTTTAGAGCAGAGCCAAGAACAGATGCAATTAAATAAAATGTGTACTTTTAATTAAAATGCACATTTCTGAAACTGCATAGCACAGACTGTGGTAAGTTTACATACCTCACTGTAGAGTATCTGTAAAAAAAAATAGCATTATATAATTGTGTGTCTGCACTGTACAGACAATAGTCTTTTCCTTTCAAAAGTGTGCATTTAGTTTATCTAATGTGAGAAAACGTCTTTTTCAAGACAAATATGCAACTGCTTGTATTTTGAAAAATACTCATTGACGACATAAAAGGGTGCAGAGACTGTTTTTTCAGCATAAAAAAATTTCTTGTTACGTAACTTCTTTGCCTTCACAAATCAGGCAAGCTGTTTGGTTCTATACTGGGATTTTGAACCTGCTAACTCTGACAGCTTCTTTTAGCTGTTGTTCAGTGGTATTACAGCAAACCTCCCTGCTTAGTTTACTTTACCCTTGTCCTCCAGGTGAGATTCAAACACTTCCTCTACAAAGGTGAATCTGCCAGAAATTAATGTGGAAATCATATTTAGAGTGCTCCACTAGAACTGGTAGAACATACATAAATACACACACACACACATATATATATTTGTTATGAGTGAAAAGTAAGATTTTGAAATAATGAATAAAGGGACCAAAAAGAAAAGAACATTTCAGAATTTTCTGTGTAGAGATTTGCATGTTTTTATTTTTATTTATTGTTGTTTTGTTGTTGTTGTTGTTTTGTTTTCCAGTATAATATAGAAAGTATTATTGAAAAGTGCATACAAATTTGATAAAAGTTTGTAAATGTTTTTAAATAATTTTCTGCTGATTGCCCTAAATGTCTGATTTTGTATTTTGAAGAATACAAGTATCCTTCTTTTCCAAATAGAGCTTCTGTGAAATATTTCTTATATGTATTGGGTGGGGTGAAGGAGAACCTTTTTCTGTTGTGACAAAACTTCATTTTCTCAATTATTTTTAACTTCATTTTCTCAATTATTTTTTTCCTTTTCTTTTTAAAATGTGCTCTAAACAGCATTTTATTTGCATTTGTGTTGTATAAAATCATAAAACTTATTTAAACAGCCTACTCTAGATATCAAGCAAATTTTTCCTTACTCTTACGTTTTTTCCAACACTGAAGCATGATTTGCTTTCAGATCCTTTGAATACAAAAGCAATAAGTATACTAATCATAAATCTTAATTTCAATGTTTTAACATTTCCCATTTTATATGTAACATTTTTAAACTCTCCTCCACAATTTGACTTCTAGATATTTTCTAAAATATTTGGTCAGTATCCTCAATAGCACTGTTTAGTATCTCTGATATGTTAAAAAATTGGAGACCAAGTCTTAACTTAAACACAGAAAAAAAATATCTCATTAGCTAAAAGTTTTTTTTTTTTCTCTGGTTTTAAACTGACTTGGCTCTTCCCGTATGGGTGTGCCTCTAAATCTCTTCCAAATTAAACACAAAAAACAGTATTCAAACAGCAGTAAAAGTGCATCCTATTTATCTCTTCTTGATTTTTACTCATGAGAATCCTTTAGTGTGGCCTTCATTCTAATCTATAAGAAGGAAATATGTTAAGACGAACAGCCCACTTTCTCAAGTGACCTGGATTGATTACAGTTTTAAATGTAGTCATTTAACAGTAGAGCAATGGATTCTAATCTTCCTTGAAGATGTCATCTTTGGAGGGAGCCTGATTAGAAGCATATTTTCTCCCATCGGTTTGTTTCCCCAGTTCTGAGGAAAAAAATGTAAATTGTAATTTAATCTGCTTTTAGGACTGTTTACATTTTAAATTAAAAAATAATTATCTCTTAATAATGGTAGGAATGCAAGTAAGACCCATTTCAAGCCATACCGATCTGTACACATCCTTTTATAGCTTCTTTATACAAAAAATTCACCCATGAAATTGTTAATTAACTTCAGAAAATGAGTTTTAGTTTAGTCTAACTGTAATTTCTCATTGCAACTAATATTAAAAGTGTGAAATTGATTATATTATTTCCAATATTTACATACGTGTATGTATTTGTCTGTAGGCACACCTATGTGGCAACTGAAGGTTTCCAAGGCTTGAATTACTGTTGGTTTTTTTTCTTCCCCTCAAATGTCATACAATCAGATTGTATAATATTGAAGTTTGGATGAACAACAGTGAGAAACAGAAGCATTAAAAAATGTTGATGAGCACGTAGAAGAAAGGGCAAGACCTAGTTTCCTACAGTGACTGCAAAGATTTCACAGTCTGGTATACAAGTGGTTTTTGGTAGACTGTTTACAGTTGACACTAGTTAAGAATGAAATCACACAGTATTCCCAAATATTATTCTAAACCCTTCAAATGGTATAGTACTAGCCACAGTATACTGGAAGGAGAAGGTGAATGTGCATTATACGATTGCAACTTTTTCGCAGAAACTGCCTAGAGCTGACAAAACAGATTGGTGGTTTTTTGTTTTTTGTTTTTTAAAGAAAGTGAATACAGTTAATCTGTGTATACTTTCATTGACAAGGTTCTGCACTTAGGAGTACAGCACAGATGGTGTAAGCAATGAATACTTATGTCTGACTGTAATTGATCCTATCAACAATGACATACCTTTAACTGCGTTGTATCACTTTACGTCACATATGGTTAATTAAGTAAGAAGGGCCCAAATACACTAAAGAGATTTTTATGTTTATACTTAGGAAAACAGTCTAGACAGGTGTTAATGTAAATGAAGTTAGTACTTGTCAAAGGTGAAATTCTCCATATGTAGCCCTGTTTCAGTCTCCAAATAAATATAGTTTCGGCTATGTCTACATTAGCATGTAGTGAGGAGCAATAGGAGCTGATCTGTAGAGTGAGGCAGTTGGTACTGAGGATCCCACTTCCCAGCTGTAGGGATCTGGGGGAGCAGGGAGGTTGCTTCATACTGGCTCTGTTCTAGTCCCACTGAATGAATGCTCAGAAGCAACTGGAGGACACTACTAGGTGTAGTCCTGGAGGGATTCATTTGGTTTAGATTCATGCTTTGTATTAGTACTTTGCCATGTATTTTAGGGAGCTACTCTTTGTTACCTGTAATACATTTTTTTTCATTAATTTCCAACATCCTTCAACTTCAATTACAAGATATTTGCTTCCTTAGATAATCCCTTCTAGGATGCTTCCTGATTAGCCACCAGTCATGGGTTATTTTTAAGTACATGAAGACATCTGCCCTGCAACAGTGTAGCAGAGTATCATGAAGTACTCTTTGTGGAAAGTTTTTATATATATTTATTGTATATGCATGTATTTGGTTTGGTCCTCAGCTGGGTAGTCAGTCTCTTGAAAAAAAAATTCTGGAAAATGGTGTCCTAAATGCTTTCTTGTTACAGGCTGTACTTTCCATTGAGAAGCACACCTTCCCTCTCCTTTCTCCAACATGAAAATTGATATGATGAAACAGAAGTCAGTGGGGTATAAGTTTTGGTCCTCGAGGTCTTCATAGCCCGAGGTATGATTTCTTTGTATCAGTTCTAATCTTGGTATTCTATCTTTCACTGAGTGCTAGTCTTAAAACTTTGCCCAATAATTTTACCTTCAAATTACTGAATGTGTAGTTATATCAGAACCAGTGACCACCAGCAGGTGTCCAGAAGCAAATCTTAATTGTGTTTTGAGATTCACTTGCAATAAATGCTCTTGGGGTTAAATGACTGCTGAACTACATGTTCTTCTGGGCTGATTGTTCTTCTGAAATAGGTATTCCCACAAAGATTCTTTTTGTTTTGAGGGAGGGGAAAACAAAGGAGAGGGGTATTCCTCAGCAAGAAGCATTTACTGAAAAAGGAAGGAAGAATGATAAAAAATAGTTAAAGATAGGAAAATTATTCAGGACCTTTCAGACCTCACATTACCACTCTTGAAAGAAGAATTTTTCAAGCCTCCGAGCACTTTTCTGTAACTATAAATGTTTTTGTTTTGTTTTGTTTTGTTCTCATATTGGTTGACAGCATTTTTTTTTTTCTCTGATAGGTTCTCCCTCTTTCAGAGCAAAATCTTGTTTCTGTTCCTCTTTATCCCTAGCACAACTGTATGTTGTGAAGGAGATCTTTTTACCTCATGTGATTTTTATCAGCTTCCCCCACTTGAAAATATCACAGCTGCTTGAAAGCTCTAATTTGTCAGTGCTAAAACACGTACTTTGTGGATGTCATACCTAAACTTTCCCATCCATCCCAGGTGGCTTTGTGATTTCTACTTTTTGATTAGTATCATCAGTCTCAGAAGCAGAAATGTTGATGTCATTTCTGGGTTAACATCATCTTAGTGATAATAATCATTACCCTGCTACCACCATTCAACTGGTTTGCTATTTCTTTGTAAATTATCAACTTTATAAATTAATGTGAAAACTATGTTCTAAATTTTTTTTTTCCTAATGCCTAAACAGTCTGCTTCTTTATAAAGTGAAAACATACACATCTTCTTGGTATGAAACTGGTTATAATTGTGTTTGCTTTTAATATATAATATCAAAAGCATTATAATTTAGGACACAGATTATTGTGTAACATTGGATCTTGTGTATATTAGACAACATCAAACTAGCTAAATAAAAACCAAACAAACTCCTCCCACACTTTAGGAAACTGACATTAAGTCATTATGATAATTAGTCTTGTAATGGAAGGTTTTTTTCCAAGTGTCTTTTTTTTTTTTTTTTTTTTTTTTTTTTTTTAATAATTTCATATGTTGAAAAATAGTTGGATTCATATTGCTTTTTAATTTAGTTTAAACATCGCTGATCATTGGTACATGATTTAGAATTAAAAGGAAAAAGTAAGTCCAACAAATGGAGCTGGTACCTAAAGACACATTTGATTCCTGCTTTAGACAGCTTTAGATTTAACTCATTGCAAATTGTGGTGCTATGCTAAAAATTGCTTCAAAGTTATGTTTTTCTATTTTTATGTAAAAATATCTGGCATTTTTTAAAAATATCTGGCATTTTTAAAAAAGTTTTTAAATAAAGTTAATTTTTTTTTTTAAGTTTTAAAAATTTAAAAAATGTTGCTTAGTAAAAGAATAGCAAGTATTGCAAGCTACAAAAAATATACTGAGCAAAATATATTAGCAGCTTTAATTTCCAAGTTTAGCAGCTTGTTTTCATATGTTGTTCAAATATTTTTCAGATAGCTTCTAACCCGTTCTTAATTGGAGTACTCACATACCATAAAGCATGTAATAAAGTATCTTGCTAAATCAGAATTTAAAATAAAACTTTTGGAAGCCTGTTAATTAGTCTTGAACTCTGAGTATTTCAAAACAGCAACAGAAGTCCCAATTCTAGAAAACACTTCTTGTATGCTGTACTGCTGTAGCTCCTGCAGTTCTCCTGTGTCTTGTTCCAGCTGAAGAAGTAGTTTGTCTCCACTCTGTTTCAAAATAACTTAAGCAATGATATCAGCTAGTACATGGGGTATAGTACAACTTTATTGCTGAAAGAAGGGTTTATATACACTCATAAAAGAAAAATAAAATCTGGTATCACTTTTGGAAATGTACTTTGGGAAGTACTTTTCTTTTCCTCCTTAAAGAGGACTACTTAGTTTACAAGTTCTTTTAATTTGTGTTCTTTAGTATAAGAAATGATGGAACAATAAAGACACATGGGATACGTTTCACATCTATATGGCCACAAAAATATTTTACTTGTGAGTAACTAATATACTCTCCATTTTATCACATAGTATAAAGAAACTAAGAGAATGTTTTCAAATTTGAAACCAAGCTTCACTGATACCAACCAGAATACATGATTTTATTCATAGTGCTTATGAAGATATGGATATAAATGGTGAAATAGAGTGCAAAAGGACAACAGAAAAAATCCTACCAAGCTTATTTGTCTATTAAGCATATATTATAATTAATTTATTTGATGTAATTTGATAGTTGTGTTTCTATGACCTCGAGTTAGAAAGAGGGGAAATCTGAAAATTAAGTCAATTCTGAAAAAAAAAAAATAATAATGATCTTCCATGTACCTGTTAAAGATGTAGTTGATATGAAATCAAAACAAAGCAATGAATTTTGTTTTTTCATATTTTCTCTTTTTGCCCATTCCGTTCTAGTAAAGATAGGAATATTTTCACAGTATTATATGTATATTAATAATTAGATAACCAATAGGGAATATTTTTATATATTCTTTTGAAATTACATGTATAGTTCACTCATATACCTTTTTGTACAAAAATATTCCACCTAATTATCAAGGGACTCACATTGATCAAAGAAGGTTCTTTAAAGAACAGATTAAAAAAAAAAAAAAGAAACAAGTAAATAGAAACAACTAAGAAGAAATATCTAAAGAGCATCTAACATTTGTAGTCATTGCTTATCAGTTCTGTCTAGAAAAGAAACTGATTGCAGTTTGAAATCAAAACAATTTGGTTAAGTATGAAATATTAACTGCTTAGCAGACAAAGAGAAGGGCAACAGTAATTCTTCAAAGCTAAAATAATATTTGCAAGCATCTTATCCTTATTCCACTGGCAAATCTTTTATGGTCATTTTAATGTCAATTTAAATTATATGAAAAGCAACAACAACTACAAAGCAAATTAAAAACAACCAACCAACCAACCAAAAAATGATGAACTGTGAAAATTTTCCTAGACCTTTATTTAACACAAATTTAGTTATTGTCAGGATAACAATAACAATTTGTTTGTATTTGCAAAAAATGACACATCAGTTCTCAGGCTCCTAATTCATTAGCTTCTTCACCATTCTAGCCAATTATCATCGTGAGTCATTGTACCTTGCTGACATTTTCCACCTTTTTGCTACATATAGCAGGACACCTTGTTCCCTCTCTTAGTGCGTTATACTCTCTGCATTGCTCCCTTTCATTAACGAGAATACTAGCCCTATGAAGGGCTAGACTTACAATCTCTTATCTGAAATACATTAAACTCACCAACTGAGCAACCTCCACCAAAATGCATAATCTGATTTCAAATATTAAACCATTATTTACTGCAATGTTTGAGAACATTTTAACCTATTAATTCTGAAATGGTTGGCTTTATAACGTTGTGAATTGTGATTTGCTGGGAATAAAATTAAGTTGCACATGGAAAATGAAGAACCAATCTGATAAACTTCTCCCTTTCTTGATTTCAACACAAAAATTTGAAATTACTTCCTTTTGGTCTTCCTGTTGGTCTTGATTCTATTCTGTGACCTAGTGATTATAAGCAGCAATTAAGCCTACTTGACTTTGGTCTGTAGCAATGGTTCTTCTCTAGGTTCTTCAATGCTAGGCTTTTCAGACAATGTTAGACTTTACAGGACAACTTCAGTGTGTCCTGTTAAAAGACTTCATGTTAAAAGACTTCATCTTCTGATAAGTAATAATTTCTTAAATCCTGTTTACAAGACCTGGCTGATAATCCATTATTTCTGGTAATGAAACTTGTATATTTTACAAACAGTGAACTAACAAAGTTTGCCACAGAACTGCCTTTTCAACACTATATGTCAATGAAGACCTAGGTCCTTAAACCTTGCTCCTTAAAAAGCAAGAAATCCTCCATCTCTACCAACTGCTTTCTAGGTTTGAGAAGGAGCTGGTTCCTTGACTGTTGCAGAAGAAAACAGTATATCATATAAAGTTGACTAAATTACTAAGATTTCAGCCTAAGCACATTTTTTTTATATGTGGAAAAGTAATGTTTGTTGTCATGCTAGTATTTTCATTATACGTGATTCTTATTCCTGAAGTCTACCCTGGACCTCTGTCTTTTTTAAAGTATCTAAATGAAAACTAATATAATCTAGTACTGAGTGTAGTGAAGAAGACAGTAATACAGCATTTGGAAATTGAATTTAATGTTATTTCTTTTCATTCTGTTCTCTTCCTTCCTCTATTCCACCTTCAGTCCCAATTATAGTAAATTGTTTATTGTTAGGTATAGAACAGTTATTGTTTATGGCTTATATATAAATTTCAGTGAGCTGATAACTATTTAGAAATTCACACTTTAATACATAGGTTTTACATAAAATCTATAAAGTATCTTTTCATAGAATCATAGAATCACAGAATATCCTGAGTTGGAAGGGACCCTTAAGGATCATCAAGTCCAACTCTTGACACCGCACAGGTCTACCCAAAAGTTCAGACCATGTGACTAAGTGCACAGTCCAATCTCTTCTTAAATTCAGACAGGCTCGGTGCAGTGACCACTTCCCTGGGGAGCCTGTTCCAGTGTGCAACCACCCTCTCTGTGAAGAACCCCCTCCTGACGTCCAGCCTAAATTTCCTCTGCCTCAGCTTAACCCCGTTCCCGTGGGTCCTGTCACTAGTGTTAATGGAGAAAAGGTCTCCTGCCTCTCGACACCCCCTTACGAGGGGGTCATCATATTGTTGGAAGAGTGGTCCCAGGACTGTTCAGTATCGCTATCTTTGTATTGTAAAATTTTGTTTGATAAAACCAATAGAGAACTTTTTTTTTTTTTTTTTTTTTTTTTCTGTTTTATTTGGGGGGCGGAGGGCAATGTTGATTTCTTTTTTTTCAGGCACGGTAGTTTTGTTGGTGTAAAAGCAAGAAATACTCCCCTCCTTCCCTCCCCTTCCCTTCTCTCTCTCTTTTTTTTTTTTTTTTTGTTTGTTTTGTTTTGTTTCCTGGAAATTCCTATGCCAATAATTTAATTTTAAAACTCAAATACAGTTGAACTATAGAGACTGCTGCATATGAATTTTGTGAATCAGAAAATCATGACATTAGTTTTAGAAATATAACTACTTCTGTTTGTAATGCTTTATTTAATGGACTCTGTTTCAGCTTCCATTATAAGATGTATTTGTAGATGTTTAAGAATTTGACTGAAAAGGTTTGCTTTGTGCAGAAAATTAATATTAATGCTCTAGTGCTTGAAATAAAGTTGCCTTTTTTTTTTTTCCCCTAAATTTTGAAAAAGAAAACTGTGTGGGCATTAATTCTGTACAAGCCCAGGATGTTAGCTGATATTTCTGTAATTCAGACAGACATTTATGAATTCTTTTTTTTTTACTTTTTTTTTTCTTTTTTTCCATTTGACATTTCTTCCCGTTTCACTCAGTATGTTGAAGAACCATTGGTAGCAGTGGAAGTTCCATTCATAAATCAAGGGAATGACAGATTTTAATGTTAAGGAGATGGTTGCCAAGCTATTGGAAGACTGCAGTAACAGAGTCATCTTTTCTTCTCCAGATATATTTGTTACCCATAACAAATATCATCTGGACAGTCAAGGGTAGAATGCTCAG
The DNA here is from genome assembly GCF_964035555.1 of Netta rufina. NCBI lineage: Eukaryota > Metazoa > Chordata > Aves > Anseriformes > Anatidae > Netta > Netta rufina. The sequence goes on from NC_140123.1 coordinate 97,957,420, forward strand.
AGAGCTGACTGTTCTATTTTTTCAGCTGCATTACTGAAGTAGGCCACTCTTTATACGTCGAGCAGGCATAGCATGTTGGGGATGATGTGTATCAGACCAGTGTAAAGCTGCCCAAAGTTGGGTTTGACATCCTGGGAGGCAAAGGCAGATCCTAACTGCTTTTTCACTTACAGCACCACGATCTAGCCCTTTTCATTTTTCAGCTGAGTCAGTTAGGCTGGGTTCTTCCATGGTGAAAAGCAAGCAGACAAGTAAGTCAGGAGAGGAACAGAAAGGCAGCTTTATAAATTGATTTCTACCTTTTCATGAACTACTTTACCTCTTCTCTTATTTGGCAGTGTTTGATGACTAAAGAATGTGAATCATTTTGCTGGCAGGAAGTATAAACCACTCTTATCTTTATATATTACAGAAATGTTAGTGCATTGGTAACACTACTGTCATGTATTTTTATTAAATCAGTGCCCATGAATTCTTACTTAGGAAGTCTTTATGGAATTTTTTGCTTGTTTCTTCCCAGAGAAATTAACCATGAGTTATCATTGGAGTGTTATGTACTAAAATGCACATTAAATTCATAATAGAAACTAAAAATATTTCATATATTTATTTTGAAGGGATAATCTTTATGGCAACATTTTTGAAGTCTAAAATTCATTATTTTTATGTGTTTACTTATTAATTTAGTTGCTGACCTTCAAAATATCATTAAAACATCTTCTATTAAGAGTAATATTCTGTAGTAATCAAAGTGTCGCTTAGGTTGGCTTGTTACCTCTATTAAGGGCTTTTTTAAGTTTTAACTTCACAGTCTAATCTTTTTATACATGACGCTGCCATCAAGTGGCTATTGAGTAAAACCTCTGTGTTATCTATCTTTAATTTAAATGTTAATTTTGATTTTAATTAACAGTTTGGGTGGAAGGAGGAACTATCCTACACTTGTTAACTGACAAACAAACTCAGCTTATTGCTCTCTAGACCAAATTTGTAGAGAGAACTGCTCAAAGATACATTGAAAGAAGCTTTAAGAGAATGGGATTTGAGTGGCATAACACTTTGTTGGCATTGACTTTTTTCACCAGCTTCAATTGGTGTTAGGAACCTGTTTTCTCTGGCCGCCTTGTGAACACTACTGCGTCCACTTGTATTGTCAGACACCTAAATATGTATGAAAATATTCATTTTTAATGTCTTATTTTTATATCCATTCTACCAGAATTCTGCAATATACATGTAGACTGCAGATTTAGGCAAAGATTTTAAGATACCAAATTTTAAGGGCCAAAATTAACACGGACCCCAAATTTCATCAATTTTTCAGTCAAATAAAGAAGCTGTTGAATAAATAAAATCATATCTTTGCAATGGACCCACAAATTTGTCTTTTAAGGTAGATAAAAACATGCAATTTTCAATTTCCAGGAAGATATTGATAACACCTCAGCACCAAATGACTCTGCCATCCATCACAACCCATATATTGACGTTAATCAACTACTCTCGGTTCACTTACATCAGTATAGAACAGTTAACCAATTTTAGACAAATAATGGTAAACATCCCCATTCTCCAGAAGATCATTTGCCTTCTTTCACCCTCTGGAAATGATAATAGAAAATCATGTGTGCATTTGCATTTGTATTTACTGTGTTTGAATTAAAGCTGCAAACAGCTCTGATTCACTAATAACTGATGAAAGTGTCTCATTATTGAGCTACAAAACCTTCAACAAATTAATGGAAATTGCAAATCACCTTGAAAATTGCAGGCTCTTTAGTCCTATATTGAGTGCTGAGACAACTGCATAAATCTCTTTCTTTTGAAAAAATAGCTTTCTTATTACCTTGGTTAAAAAGCATGACTTACTAATTAAGGCACGGCTAAGCAACATCTTTAATTTTTTGCTATGTTCTGTTTTTTTATACTCAAACACCAAACTGTATGCTACCTTTTTATGTCCATCCCTTCCATATAATATTCAGAATCTATTCGGGGTACTTTTCTTTTACAGACCAAATTACAGTATAAGATTTGGGATGTGCTGGTTCTTTTCAGTATTGAGATAATGAATTTTGAAATATATATTCCCATGATGTTTTCCTCCAAAATTAAAGAATAGAATAAAAAGAATAAAAAAAAAAAAAAAAGAAAAAGCCTTGAAAAAACAACAACAACAACTAAAAACCTATTTATTAGTTTGTTCATTATTTCTTCGATTTTTAGTGCTCCTGAATAACTCTGAATCTAAAACTAGTGCATGTCACTTTATCATGAAGAAATATGTATGGAAGCTGACCTCCAGCTGGCTGAAAATTCCATAGCCTTATTGTCATTGAAATCTCTAGCAGAGTATCAGATGCATTTCTCTAACAGGTAGAGTAATTTCTACAAAGTGCTAGGTTCTCTTACGTCCCACAATCCAGCTAGTTAGCATCTCTGAGGTAGACCTGATTGATTTAAAGGAGCATATTTCAGTTCAACTTAGATTCAAAATAAAAATCAGTGGTTTGCAATTTTGTCCATTTTTGCTAGTGCTTGAGTTGTCATTAAGCACATGCTGTGTGATAGTAAATGATAGTAAATGTTTGTTTTACATGATAGTAAAACGAAAGTGTTTTACATGCAAAAGTGCACAGCATTTCTGCTAGTGCAATGCATCTACAGATTTTGCATTCAAATACATAGTTCTGCTATATTTGAGGTCACTTGACCTCACGTATCTTGAATTGGAAGGGACCAACATGGATTATCTATCAGGTCCAGCTCCTGGCTCCACACAGGACCACCCAAAAAATAGACCATGTGTCTGAGAGCACAGTTCAAACACTTTTAGAACTCCAGCAGTCTTGGTGCTGTGACCACTGCCCCGGGGAACCCGTCCCAGTGCCTGAACACCCTCTTGGTGAAGAACCTTTCCCTAACACCCAGCCTGACCCTTCCGTGTCCCAGCTCCATGCCATTACCTCTGGTCCTCCCACTGTCCCCAGAGAGCAGAGTTCACTGCCCCTTTGCTCCCCTTGTGAGGGAGCTCCAGGCCACCATGAGGCCTCCCCTCAGCATGCTCTGGGCTGAACTGAACAAACCAAGTGGCCTCAGCCACTCCTCATACATATACATCTTGTCCTCCAGACCCTTCAGCATCTTTGTAGCCCTCCTTTGGACACTCTCTGGTAGTTTCATGTCCAATATTACGTCTAGTAGTTCTGTCCTACAATAGCACTGAAAGTAGTGAAGAATGTAAATTTCTGTTTGTCCTGCTCCATGGTTACAATCTTGATGAGTAAGAAAAAGCAGTCCCTTTCATTTCCTCTTCCTCTCTTTATTCCTTCTAACCCATCACACTTTTGTTTTCCTACTTTCTTGGTATTATTATGAATGTATCCATGATTATTTTGTCTGTGCTGTATCATTTTCATTCCACTCCACCACCCCAATTTATGTCCTTTTACCCATAAGTGCCATACTGATGTTTGATAGCAGTTTGTCTTTTGCAACAGATCATGAAGTTTGATGAACCCATTCCTCAGATATTTACTCTTTAAGTATTGTGGTGTTGTAGGACTGATTACATACCAAGATTCTACGTTTTAGAAGTACACAGAATAATAAACAAAAACTTTGTTTGATCATTCATGATACTTGATTACTTACAAGGCTAAGCTAAGAATTCTCCATCAGTACTTGCATACAGCTCTCAAGTTCTAATGAAAAATGTATGTATTAAGCACATGTGAGAGACCATACTCATGATTTAAAAAGGGTTTCTGCTTTGCAAGGACTTCTCCATAAGTGAATTCCAGTTTCCTGTGTTTCATGTCAGAATAGTAATTTAACTTCATACAGTGTAAATGTAAACCAACTTTTGATGATGTGACTAACTGAAAATTACTTTTCATAACTGTTACTGTCTCAGCTGGGATGCAGAAGTTGCCTTAGATTAAACTGGAAACTTCTCCAGTGACAGTAAAGTGCTGTCTAAAATAACTGCTAAAATGCATCTGGAGCTAGATTGAAAGCTGGTTTTAGACACATAAGGAGGCATTTTATCAAAAAGCCATCAGGTAGTCTCTGTGCAGTGTGAGAAATTAGCATTTGTATAAAAAACTGAAAGGTATTGAATAGGATTTACCTAATTTAATCTAGGCATTTGATTTCATGGAACTTTTACTTGACAGGTATTGTCAGTCATGAAAATTTAGAACATCAAAATACCGAGACAAAATTGAAAAAAAATATTTTCCAGTTTTTTGTTTGTTTGTTTGTTTTGATTTGATGAAAACAGTGATCAAATACATTGGTCTCCTCTAATGTGTGTTCCTGTTGGATTTACTCTGCTATGTTCCAGGCCTCCAACCAAAACTGTGTCAAATTATGGCTCTTAACATAAAGAAGGCAAGAGGTCCTGATGGTCCTTTCTCTTGGGACCTCATATATTTGCAGTGATAACTGATTATAACTGAACTTCATCAACTGAGCTTCTTTGTTTAAGTGTCTGTTTGACTGGTTCAGAATAAATGAGCCTAAAGATGAGTCTTTTGTGTCTTACATTGAGTTTGAAAGGACAAAACTCTAGACAGATGGATTTGCAGGGAGAACACAATAGTGTTGCATACATTGTTTCAGTTGTGTGCTAAATAGATAATAAATGGATTTATAACACACAAGTAAAGGGTTTCATTTCCAAACCTTCTGATGTAATAATTTAGAAACCCAGCTATTTTAGTGCAGTATGCACAAAGATCTGAATAACTTCTCCCATAAGTTTGTTTCTGTTGTGTTTAACAATGGAAATGACTGCTTAGTAGGATTTTGAAATCACTGATGTACACAAATCCCACCTGCCTCTTTTTTTTCTCCTCCAGAACTTTGAATAGAACCAAGACATAGATTTTTAGTTTCCTACTGTAGCTGGTGGACTCTCCTGCTTCCCATTAATGGTAAATACCATCGTGATTCCTATGTGGAGCAATTTCAACTGTAAGTCATTAAAAGGCTGGTAAACAGGCTATCCCTCAGACAAGAGTAATGCATGCATCTGTGCTCTGTCAGCTGTACTTAAACAGGTGAGACTGAAAAAACAGAGTGGTAACTTCTCTCCATTTTGGTTGTGTAGGGTCTTTGTTCTCTAAGAGAGATTTTTGTCTGAAAAGTTTATATTAAAAAGTGAAAATATTTAAAGAGTCAACACAGCACTGACTTAAAGGCATATACATTGGCAGAGTGATTGGTTATTTAAACTTTGCAGTGAAGCAGGTAGTTTAAACCCAGACATTAGTGCTTAGGACAATCTTTGTGAAACATGCATTGAAAAACTGAATTTAATGCTCTGTCTCTCCAATTTACATAAAAACAGCACTTAATCTGACCACAAATTTATTCCGGATATTCAATAGAGACTTGTTTAATATTTATTTCTACTGTACAGGAACATTACAGGAATTCAGAAATTGTAGTTCAGTTTATATTAATTTATGATTATATGCTTTTCTTTGACTCTTCTACCATTGCTACAATGGTGGATCTCAAACCATTTAGCAAGAATTAATAATGTTATTAATATATTATTAGTTACTTAACAGCTAGTAGAAATATTATTTGCCAACTTAGAAAAAATAGGATGGGCAAGTCCTTTCAAATGCCTTTTAAGTACCATGAATTTTATCAGTAGAGATATGGAACAGAGAGGTTAAGTAATATACCCAATGTTACACATTGAGCTAGAAGCAGGGTCAGAAATAAACACCGAGAATCCTGATTTCTAGTCCCTTTGAACCTCTATATCACATTCATTCCTAGATGTGCTAGAATCTCAGTATTACCTAATACTATAAATAGTATTTCTTTGCTGTCCATCTCATTTTTGTAGTTAGTGTTATTTATGAAACAAGAGTTAATATTTGCCTAATGTTTGCAAGGGTGCGTTACCAAAAATCTTCTTAATTATTTTCTTCTTCTTTTTTTTTTTTTTTTCTTTCCTTATCTTTGTTACTTCTTGCTAGAAAAAATAATAGAAATTAAATCAATTGGAAATGGGCTTTACCCACACAGTAAAACTGGGCCATCTATCTTCTCTTCTTCAGTAGTCAGAACTACAAAGAGAGATTATGGTGGTGGGAGAAGAGGGAGAACTGTCTGTGAGCACAAGGAAGAGATCTTATGTATGAAGGCTGCATTTGACTGACAAAACAGTAGGATGATGTTTGAGGCAAGAACTGCCTTTTTGTTCAGCAACACAATAGAGTTCTCTTCCTTCTCAGCACTACTGAGTATAATAATATGATAATTGGTCCCAAAGATGGAATGAGTAAGATTGGATGGTGGTCTTTGGGGCCCAGTTATATTATATCTAATCTAATTATGCCTGATACTGACTTTTAATACATATGGTAGCTATTTCCTTGGCATATAAGTAAAGAGTATATACAAGCTTGATGTTTGCTTGGTCTCTGTTCTAAAAGCACACAAATTTATTCTTAGGAGAAACCCCAGCTATATCTGTCTCATGTCATGCAGTATTCTAATTCAAAACTAAAACTGATTTGTTCCAGAAGATGTCTTGAAGCATAAATATGTTGTGGTTTGTGGAAATGTGGGAGGTGTGATGGAAAGAGCAAATGTCTATAGATTGTACTTCAAAAAACCACTGCAACTTGCTACAGAAAAAGCATAGTAGTTATTGCTGCCTTGGAGCAACAATCCACAGCAGGCATTCACCCCTTTGCATGGGACAATATAAACATTTTAGTGGATTTATGAGCATAAAGGAGCATCTGGAGATGATGAGATTGTGTAAGACTAATTTTAGAGCCTGAATTAAACTAATTCCATAGCTGCAAAAGTCACTGCCATGTTCTATCTTCTTTAAACTATGTCTATGGACTATGGCAATACCAGATTTTCCCAACAAAATGCAATGGAAAAGTCTAATGTGCTACTGCTGGTAGTGGTGTGGTGGGCATTGGCTCATTCAGAGACTTATGCAAATCCTTCATTAGAGATATTTATGCAATCAAGTTTCTGAGGCAAGTTGCTTTTCAGCAGTTAGCATCTGGCTTCCATTTTAACATGAATAGGTGAGTGTCTCTTGAATTTATTTCCATTTCTCACTTTTTACATAGAATGTGCAGCATGCTTTCCTGCCTTTTATTATTATTAATTTAATTTAATTTAATTTTATTTAATTTTATTTTATTTTATTTTATTTTATTTTATTTTATTTTATTTTATTTTATTTTATTGTGATATTTCACCATTGTCTCTCAGCTTAAAATATGCACATTAAAAATGAGAATATTAATAAAATCAGTGGTGCTTGATGTATTAATGAAGTAGGCAGGGAAATAAAGTTGCATCAGTTTTGGCTTTGAAGATCTGACTTGCCCATTTGAAATACCTGAAACACTGAAACAAGAGTTTTATTCTGTGTTTATTTATTATTTATTTTTTTTCTCCTGCTCTTCCCCTGCCTCCTCAATGATTCTTATTGGTGAAATTACTATTTATCATTGAAGCCTAGCAGCAATACTTGCTGAAAGTTCACATAGTGTAATGCTCAGTAGGTGAACAACACAGAGTATTGTAGGAGCTCAGACTCTCAAATGCCAGCAATGGCATATATGACTTGCAAGGTTATGTCACAGTTTTGGCCCATCATCCCTTGCCAAAGTGGCTGATGCACAAGTGGAAGTTGGAAGCAATAAATCACCTCACAGTGCTAGCTGCACAGTGCTCTACATGCATCCTGTTATGGGCCCCTCTGGCAATACGCTTATGGCTTGGGTCTGACAAGGATAGAATCATGATTTCTTTGAAATTAGTTAGAATTTTAGAACTGATTTGAAGTGAGGAATCATTTGGCCATAAGTTAACAGGACAAAATTATGGTACCAAATATAGAAGAAATGAGGAAAGAGAGAAGCCATTCTACCTGAACAGCTGAAACCAGAAAACAAAACAAAGAAATGGCTGTGAAAGATGCCCTATATGCTGGTCAGCTTGCCAGCAAAACAAAGGCAGTTCATGACCCCTTTCCTATGCATTCATTTCTTGAGGCTAATTAAGCTATGATATCTGAAACAGTGTTGGGGTCTGATAGAAGTTTTTGGTATGAAGCACTGAACCAGTTAGAATATCTTCTAAAGATCTTCCATATTTGCTTATGGGGATGCTGACAGACTTCCCTCATCTATTCATTCAACCTCTGTTTGATACAGGATGGAGATCTCAAAGCTACCGAGTTTCTCAAAAATACACCTGAAACCTCTGATCTTAAATTTGACCAATAATGGCCAGTAATTTTAGGAGGTTTTAGATGGCATAGATGCATACACTGTAATCACACACACACACTGAGGTCCTTAGCCTCAAAATCAAGGTAAAAAGAATGAATGCATTATGTCTAACAGAGAACCCTTTTAGAAGTAACCAGAGATTTTCTACAAGAACAGCAAATATGCTTAGCTGTACTAATGCTTCATTTATAAGATAATAAGAATTTTAAATGATTTTCTAGAAGGAAAGAGAGATGTATTCATCAGCAAAGTGCTACTAGTTATCAATTCCAGTGCTTCCCTACATTTCTTCATGCATTGCCCAGGGCTGACTGAAGTTTGATTAAAAGGGAAAGAAATGCCACATACCACCTCCTTCTCCCACAACCACCCTGGAGCAATTATGACAAGAATATTTAACTTACAAATCAAAATGATGCTATGAGAACACACTCTTCTGGTACCTCATACAGGACCACATTTTTGATTAGCTTTCCAAGAAGGCTGCATGTACTTTCAGTTCATTATACTGAATTTGAATGAAAAGCCTTTTGTGTTCCACCTTTAAATGTATAGTCCTTTTTCTCTCTCTCTCTCTTTTTTTTTTTTTTTTTTTTTTTTTTTTTGTCAGTATTTCAAGTGCCTTTCCACCAGAGTTTATCCACATCCTGATCTTGTCAGGTCTTGGATAAATTCCTTGCTGGCTTCACTGGGAGCAGCATTGTTCCTTTCCTGTCATTTGACAATTTAGTTGCTAAATTGTTTGTCTGTTGATCTGGTCATATTACCTTCTTCTTTGCCTCAAGATGCTGGCAAAGTTTCCCTCCAGCCTATATTTTGTTTCTTACCTTGTACTTAGTTCTTCTCCAGTCATGTTAAGTTCACTGTCATTAATGTCTTCCTAGAGGTATCGCTGCAGTATGGCCTTTCTTGTCTTGCAATTCAAGACATGATGGGGACTCATATTTTCTGTAGGAGGCAAGTAAATTAATTTCATGGTAAATGCTTACTGTGCACCGTAGAGAGAGAGAGAAGAGAAGGACTGTAAACACTGTTGACTTTTTCTTACCTGTCTGCCATTTTAAGATTTCAGACTTCTTGGGTGTTGGTAACTGCCTTTTTTGTACCTTTCTTTGTAGTATAAATGTCTTGGCATTTTATTTATGAGTATATAAGTCTCAGTATATACATGTACATGTAGGTCTCATCTCCCATTTCAACTTGCATGTTAGATAGAAACATTGGGCATTTGTTGTTATAGCCATTATTCATTTTTATTTGTATTTCTTAATTGCTTTATGCTGGATTATTTAAGGTGTTATCCAAGATATTTTTTTTCAAACTGTTCAAACACTTTAGGACCAATGAGAGCTTCAGGTAGTTAGAAAATGTGCGTAATATTTCACTGGTTTCTGCTGGTTTCTCGGAGTGGGCTGATGAATAGCTCATAGAAATCAGTTGGTGCACAAGACCCTAAGATAGACAACAGACAGCTTTCACGGTTTGGATTTTTTGTTGTTGTTTTATTTACTTTTCTGTTTCTGTGTGTGTGGTTTTTTTTTTTGTTTGTTTGTTTGTTTGTTTTGTTTTGTTTGTTTGTGTTTGTTTTGTTTTGTTTTCCCATTATCTCTGTACAGTATGTCAGGTGGATTTGAGATATCCAGCAGGGCCTACTGAAGGCATTCAAAGGTCAGGAACTCACCTTCCCCTCTCCTTTACTCTGTATCAAGATAAGTCACATGGTTTTATATTAAATAAAAGGGGTAGGTTCCCTCTCTTTGCATTTTGATTTTAGGTGGAGGTGTTCTTTTGAAGGAAATTATCATGACATACAGCTTTGGGGAACAGCTAGCAGCCCTCCATGGCAGGGGGAGAGGAAACAAAGTTTTGGCTTAAGTACCACGGCTGAGTTTAGGTGCAACTGTGGCAAAACTGTAGGTGCTGTGTTGGACTGCACTGTACGTCTGGTACTTCAGAAGCCTCCATGGGTTTTTAACATATTGCTGTGCTTCCTTTCTGTAGCTGTAAATCTTCGTTGACTTTTTTCTTTTTTTCAATTGGAAAAGACATGCCAATCTCCATACCATGTACCTATTGCTAATAGCTACTTGTATACTTTTTTCAGTCTCACATACTTTCATATGGAAATCAGCTATCAAATTCCACTCTCGGTTTTAATCTGCAATAACTTTGTTGCTTACAGTGCAATTTGCACTGCTGTAATTTAGATCAGAATCTGGATATGTATGTAAATGCGTGCATGTATGCACACATGCAGCAACTGCTCTCTTAGGTATCTCTGTAGACCTTCATTTTACAATGAAGAATGAATGGGAGGGTGAATCTACATGTTGATTATTTTTATGCTGAACAATTTGAGTGTCACTGAGATGAGGAAGGTAAATACTTTCAGGCTGTGGATGGATTTTGGAGTTGTGCATGCGCACACCCCCCTTTTCAATACATTTCTGCTGTTGGTGCTGGGCAGCAACTCCTCTGTCCACCTGACACAACGCTGGGTTTCCTGCGTGCCTTAAGTCTCCTTTTTATTTCACCTCAGGGAAAATGGAGGCGGGGGTGTGAAAGAAAGAGAGGAAGAAAGAAAGAACAAGGGGGGGCTGGGGGGGGGGCTTAAAGGCAGGCCTCATCCCAGCAGCCCTCCCACCCCCCGCGTCTCCATCGCCAGCCCCAAGCCGGAACGCATTTGAGCAGAGCTGCCCCGGCTCTATCATCTGCAGCGTGCAGAGTCATCACGGCCGCAGTGCATAGCTGAGAGCCGGAAAGCAAACAGCTGCTGTAGCCTGATTTGAGTTAAAATAGTGTCAGTGTTTAGTCTGGCGCACTGCTTCAGGAGAGATTGGCAGCTGGGTCAAACAAAGTCATTCCATTGGCTCCCTTCCCAGCCAGCTTCTGCTAGTATTTAGGTACTAGTGCAGCCTAGGCCCCTTTTCTCAGGGATAGCCTAACATCTGACCGCACCCTCCTTGCTGTTTAAAAAATGCCTTTTCACTCTTTAAGATAAATCCACTATTAGACAATCTGCCACTAATAGTGCAGTAAGGCTGTTTTTCTCCCAAAAGCCGACGCATCCCACTCCCGCCGCGGTGCAGAAAGCAGGCTGTTACAGTGCCGGATTCATAAAAGGGGCCTTTATGGCTGGTGAAAGAATATCTGTGTGCTTAGGCCGGAAACTTTTTGATCCAGTGCAAAGCCAGACGACACCTAGGTAAGGCCGTATATCGAATCTGCTTTTGCGGGACAGGGAGCTCTTAATTGCAAGTGCTAAATGTTTGCATGAGCTTTTCGACAGCCTTTTCAGAAAGTTTAGGAAGCAGCTTCTGCGGGGTCTCCAGCGCTTTCTCTCCTCCCTCCTTCCCCCTCCTCACTCCTCCGGTGGTGGCTTTCAGGCTCGCTGGGGCTCAGTGCACTGCTCTCCCTCCCAGCTCTGCGAGGAGGAGGCAGAAAGTTGTGCTGCCGGAGCAGAGGCGTGCGGCAGCACCGCGGCCGGGAGGGCTCGCAGGGAGCTATCGCAGCTTGCACGGGCTGCCCGAGCAGTCCCTTAAAAAGTAGTTGCAAACCGCTCTGAGCTAACAAGGGTTTAATTACGGAAAAGTTTAATGTGGCGATGGAAGGAATATTAAGTAAGTTGTCTTTGTCTCGTACTTTTTAATTTTAGTTGTTGCTTTAGCCTGTTGGGTCACATTTTTTGTCAGCGCTGAAGGCTGCCATGAATTGGTAATGAGGGCCCCTTTTGCACATGATTTTGGCACTTGGCCAAGATCAACTTCCCAACGGCAAGCTTTCTCTAAAAGAACCTGAAGCATTTTTTTGTGATTAGGAATCATGTCTGAAAGCTGCCACAACCAGTTGTGTAGGCATGTCAAAATGACTTTATACAGTATATCTGAAGCATTCGGGGAGTGGGGAGGGGGGGGGGAGTGGGGAGGGTGTCTGTTTTTTCCTGATGTACCAAATTGTTGCTATTAGCAGGCTGAATTTCCGCAGCTTGTGCACCTCCAAAAAGCAGGCTGCGGGCAGCGAAGGCGTAATGGGAGTCGTTGGTACCTCTAGATTTTCCAACGCGCCCAAGCGGCCCCAGTTGTCACGTTTAAGCAGGATGCAGTGGTAGGGTCTTCTTAAAACACTTGTGGACGTAAAGCAGATGAATCTTTAAACTTTTAATCTCAGTAAATTATGCTCAGTGCACAGTAAGTAATGACATTTTCTGGAAGTTTCTTTGTTTGAATTGCATAAGCGGAGCTTTTTGCTGTAACTGTTGAAAAGTACGTGCCTAGATCCACTGAGGGGGGAATGTGCAAGGAATATCTAGGCTGTGCCTCTGGATTTATCCTTGGTCCTTGAAGTCTGGGTATGGATCTGAGCTGCAAGACAGGGAGCAGAATTTGGGCCGTCCTTTGTTTTTAAAAGGGGGAAAGGGAGTTAGTGTACAGAGTAAGGAGCTGTGAAAGTTCATGTTTCAAGTGCGCTCCGAGTTTTGAAACTTGTGGAGCTCATCAGTGCAATAAATGAGTGATTATTCCTCACTGATATTACATAAACAACTCTGGCACTGTAAGGGAATACATTATTATTGTACACTCGAAGGTTTTGTGAATTTAATCTCTGTTTAACAAAGCAGCCCAGCAACTGCAAATTAAGGACCTCCTCTGACACGCTGTGTGTGCTCTACCCCGCTGTCTTTTCCATGCGTGTGTGATGTTAGACAAAGTGTGGCAGGCAGTCTTTTTGTTAGGTATTTTTTATTTTACATGGCAACACTTGTGGTTGTAGCCCTGGAATTGCTTGTGTCTGCCTCGATGTGCTGCTTACTGACATGCAGTGCCATACCCGCGCAGCAGCATCCGTGCGGAGCCGCCGTTTTGCACCTTTCCCTGCACCCTGCCCCCCTGCTCGGTCCCCTGTGCAGTAGTTCCTGCAGCTAAAATGGGCTGTACAGGTACCGTCTTTCTGCTGTTCAGGCGTATGTTTTCTGTAAGGTGTTTGTGTCTGTGTGGGTGTCTGTGCTGCCTTCGTTATATAATGCAAGACATAACCAGGTTGGGGAAAAAATGTAGGCTTCGCAAACTCTTCAGCGCCTCGACTTCCATTTAACTTGCCTGGGAGGGTTTGTTCATTGTTACCTTGCAGGAGACTGGGTTTCAATAAAGTCTACCTCTGAGTTTAATTGTAACACGTAGCATTTACAAGGAAAGAAAAGCAGACGAGATGAAAACGTTGAAAACAAAAGGTGGAGAGTGTTAGCAGACTGAAGTAAAATGGATAAGAGTCACTGCATTTTTTACTGGGACATTTTAAAAGTTTTACAGCAGGGAGAAATATATCACAGTTGAATCCTATTTTCATGTAAAACACTGTGAAAAACGACCATTCTGGATGCAAAAGTAAACTTGACAGCAGAATTTTAGCAAATTGTTACAAAATTTATTTGCTGTTGTGTGGAAGTAATTTCTCATGAGTTACTAAATTAGGTACACAATTTCAAATATGCATATACTCATCAAGTTACTTCAAAATGATAACTTCAAAATGTTTTCCTGTGGTATTCCTAGTTTTACCTAGAAGGTTTTACTGTGAAATAGCAAACACATGCTAGTGCACCACTTCCAGAGATTTTCAGTTCTGTTTTGGTTGGTGAAGGACCGTGTTATAAATCACAGCAAGTTATGCTCCAAAAACTTTGTGAGCACTTTCTAAATCCAGAGCCAAATGTTGTCTAATAGAATGCCTGAAGTGAAAAATGTAATATATGAAGTAACAAAGAGTTTTACCAAAAAAAAACTTAAAACATTATAGATTTGGCTTTTGATAGCATGCAGTAAATTAGTGTTTTCTTTCATCAGAAAATGTATTGTCCATATGAATATACACAGAAGTCACATTTCCATAAAATAAATAATCATTCTGCAGTCATAAATACTTAAGTATAAGGCTTAAAATGCAGAGATGCTATACTCTAGTTTTAAATCCTAAACTGGTAGATTAACATTTCTTCATTACAGCTAGGTTGGTAAATGACTGATGAGTTATCTTTCCTGAGACTTAAAAAGGTGAAGCATACTAAGTATTCTCCATTATGGCATTTTTGTTTTTAAAAGCCAACAGAAATAATGTGTCTCTAATCTTCCTCCTTGGAAGTCTTTATGTTCTCTATTTGTTTGCAAACATTTCATGAAAGGGTGCAATTATAAAGCTTAACTTCGCAGTAATTTTGTATATTAGATTTTGCTCCACAAATTGTTGAACTCCCAGTCACCCATTTCAGTTCAGTAAGCAAACCAATTCTGCATTCAAAATAAAAATTCTTGCTTTGTAGTTGGCATTTTTAATGGCTGCTAGACATTAATATACTATGTGTTTTAGTAGTGCAGTATAAATGAACATATTGTTATACATTTGAGTAAAAGTTACAAAGGTATTTATAAAATAACTTATATGAGAAAAAAAACATATTGTACAACACTTTCAGTTTATCGAGATGTCATGAGGGCTTGTAAAAACAGCTTTATTCCATGATAGATTCTACTGAATCTATTTTAAAACTTTAGAAATGAAACCAGCCTGTTTTTTTTGTTTTCTGCTTTTTTTTTTTTTTTTTTTTTTTTTAAGGAAATGTTTCATTCATATAAACTAGGCGCTTTGTTCTATATATTTTAAATTCCAGCAATGAGATAAATAAATTGCTGCATTGGATGGAACATAATTATTGAATTTTGGCAGAACTTCAGTGAACTCTGCCATGAAAGATTAATGGGCACAGTGTGCTTTTAGATTCTAAAGTAACAGAGGAAGATAAGAGGAGTGCATAACAGGCTCCAACCTTTGTGGTTTAGAGAAAATAGAAAATGATGGGTGAATGTTAACTTTTGGCATAAACTGCTAATGATAATGTTTTGTCATCTCAGTGATAAAAACTACAGAAAGAGACAAGAAAATCCAAGTTAACTGAAATTCTCTTCATTTCTTTCTTGCTCTGCTTAACATTTTTCTGCGTTCGAATAGCCACAATTGCTCTGTATTCTCACAAAAAGGAGAACGTAGCAGGCAGGATACATACTTGCAGATACAGTAATATGAGTAACGAAGTCCCTCTATATCGTCATTTTCACTGGAGTTACAATTTTGGTTTGTGATTATGCTGCAGTGATTTAGAAATGCAGGTAGAATTGCACTGGTTCCATAAAGGCTGTGTGCAGTCAGAATGATTTTTGTTGTTGCTTCCTCTGTGCTTTCTCTACCAAACCTTCACAGTTCACAATGCCTGTACCGATTAACAAAGTGCCGCTGCAATCACAAAATAATATTCTGCTGGGCTTTTGAATCGTTGCTGCACCCTGGTAATGTTTTTAATTGAGAACAGTGCTCCACTGTCGTGCCAGTCTAGCTCCCCAGGCAGGGCCGACAGCACAGCAGAGGCCTCGCAGGATTTTCTGTTTGCTACGTCTAGGGGAGCAGAGGGGCACCAGAGCAACCCTGTTCAAGGTGAGCGGCCCTGGCCTTCCACCTTCTCCCCAACACAGATGCTGATTGCCCTGAGCAGCAGTGGGGACCGCGCCAACGCACCCACAGTGCCCCGAGACAGGGCAAGTCAGGCAGGATGCACCCATGGCAGTATTTTCCCAGTTGGTTTGTGCCGTGCTTCCAGGCAGTTAACCTGCTGCTACGATGGAGTGCGTTCGGCTCAGTGTTTTAAAATGGCAGATATCCAGGATCTTGGATATATTTCATGACTTCAAAGAAAGACGTTTCTGCTCTCCTTCCCAGTCACATCCTTAAGCTCATGATGACAGCATTATGAGTGGGGTAGCCAGAGATGTGTATGGGCGAGGGCCTGATGTCGGGTCCACGGCAGTCCTCAGGGAGAAAAACCCTGACCTGGTGGCTCCTGGGACCCTGCGCCTGCTGACCTGCCTGCTTCAGGCTGCCAAAAGCTGTGTCTTCCCCCTTCCTTTCCAGCCGCTCTAACACCACTGACATTACCATCCTCCCCATGCTGCTACGTCGTCTTCACTGGCACTCCTCAAGAGGAAGGCTTAGCGAGTAAAGGTGTATGTGTCCTGGCATCATCGAGGGGAAAGTGTCTGAGTCCTTATCTTGCCCATTTGCAGTCTCTTCTCTTGTTCTTCTCCCCTTCAAAAAGTTAGTCTTGTGGCTGGCCTTCCTTATCTCCGTATTGCCGATTCAACAAATGTGCAGAAAGTGCAGCTACCCGTGTGCAAGTGTCTTCCTTCTAAAATGCTGCATTAGGAGCTCTATGTCCAAGGTGAAATGAATTTA
The DNA here is from genome assembly GCF_964035555.1 of Netta rufina. Taxonomy (NCBI): domain Eukaryota; kingdom Metazoa; phylum Chordata; class Aves; order Anseriformes; family Anatidae; genus Netta; species Netta rufina. The sequence goes on from NC_140123.1 coordinate 97,973,988, forward strand.
CACACTAGGTCTGTTATTTTTGTAATTAGACATAATTTTATTTTTTTTTTGAGTAAGATTGATTTCAGGACACCTTCATATTCAAATGTACAAGTGCTTCTTTTGCCCTGTAACCATGTTGAGTTGGAAAACCTTTAGCAAGTTATATTTACAGAGTATGCCTGTATTTCCAAGTAGACCATGATCCTTTTTTTCTTTCAAGTTTAAGCAACTCACAGAAATAAAACATTTTTTAGCAATGTAAAATTGTTACTACAGGTTATCCTATAGGAGGAGGAATATTATGCCACGGACGATAAATGTATTTGCAATGTGAAACCAGATTATGCTTTTACTGCGGTGGGATTATAGACCATTAATATATTCAGTCTCTTAAAGCATTACAAACGTTTTTGCAAAAGTTACGTGTATGACCCAGGGAACACCACTGTGCATTATTTTAGTACATCATAGTTGGGTGGATGTTCAAACATCTCAGAAGGCTGTGAGATGACAAGAAAGGGTTCATTGCAGAGGGTCTTGCTGCTCCCTCTGTGCCGAGCCGGGGCAGCCTGAGCAGCTCTCAGCCTGTTGTGAGCCAGCAGTGCTGGGGGCTGGGGACGGCGGACGGAGGGCAGGAGCAGGCCAAGGCACTTGGCAGCTCTGCAGGTCGGCCGTGGCTCTGCCTGATAGAGAGGCAGCACAGCGGCTGCCGTGGGATCCTGGGATCAGCTGTGCTGTAAGCCTTCCCCAAAGCAGTAGCTTTCCCCTTCCTTGCAGCTGCAGCCCCAGAGCCCTTGGCATAGGCGGTGAAGGCACACGGGCAGCTCACTGGAACAGAGTTCAGTCCCAAGGGGCTCCTCCATGTCTTCACATCTCACTGCAAGACCTACATCCTGAATTAAAGGCAGAGTATACTAGGCAGGTGAATGCATTTTATTTTTTTTTAGATGCCTAGCATTGTGGAGGCTTTTATTTAGGCACAGTAACTTCCAAGGAGATCAAAATATGCTAAAGCGATACTTGGATTTTTTAGTTACAGACACACGGTGTGGGTCAGCACAGCAAATGATTCTCAAATGCAGGCTGTAAAATCGCGTACTGGTACCCTTTGCAAAGTTATGCCTACCGGCGTGTGCTCCTGACAAGTCTGTCCCTGAGCGTAACAGGTCTCCCGGGGGGTGAGAATTGCGAGTTCTCAGCCTTTCCTTTCCACTCTGATATACTGAATCTTATGTGTCAACATTATACACTTCTGAAGCATTGAAGGAGTGTTGTAAAGAAAAAGAATCCATAGAAATAATGAAACTTTTTTTTTTTTTGTTAGGAAGAACAGTGATGTAAAAAAGCTGTTACACTTGGTTGGAGCAGGGTGGGGGGAGTACGGAAGAAGGTTAAGTTTAGAAAACCCAACCTAATCATGCAGCTCAATGTTTGCAACCTATGAAAATATTTATGACAGAATTGAAATACCGTTAGGCTGACAGATCACAGTTGAAATAGCTTTTTGTGATCTCAGAGTATGGCTGAAGAAGCCATGAGTATTTGACTATAATAATCATGTGTTAACAGTAGGAAAGAAACAAATATTGGAAAGGAATTCCAAATACTTGTGAGGTACCTTATTTGGGGTTTATACATTAGTTCACTAAATTCCAGTTCCCAGGCCAGTAATCATGATTGTTAATGTGTATCTTTTATGACTTTCAGAGCAAGAGAAGCCAACTTTAGGAGCATGCTCATACCCTCAGTGGTAAGTACCCTAACTGCAATCAAGTTTATTACATTTTTGTAGAGTAGAGGTCTTTTCGAGACCACACTTGCTGCAGCTTAGTCACAACAGCTTCAAATGCCGTTCTGCAGTAATAGGGTAGTAATGTGATATACACTATAATGAAAATCAGTGTAAAGCACAGGTGGTTGCTGGTATTTGTGTGGTCAGATATAAAAGCTTCACTATGGGTACAAGCTACTGCTTTCCCACTTGAGGAAAGTATAATTAAAAGTGGTTTCCAGATGTGCTGGCCCACATCTGCCATTTCTAAAAGTGAATTTTGCAAATGCAAACTGAACTATGTTACATTCATCGTTATAAAGCTGTTGATGGGGTTTCAGATAATGAAAAAGTTGGGAGCATCAGTATCCCTGCTGTAAAACTGAGGTGTCTTTAAACAACAGATACTAGCTTCTTATGTTTCTGTTGTGTTCTTAGGGTTTTCTATAATAAGTTCATAGCTGAGCTGTGGCAAATATGCAAAATCTATCTGGACACAAATTAACATTTATTTCATGGAGAGATGAGAGGTGGTGGGTTCCTTGCTAGTTACTAAATTTGCTACCAGAAAGGTGCAGTAAGGTGTTTTTGTTGTTATTGTTATTTTCTTTTCCTTGCAATACAGGGAAATAAATGGCATCCTAAAGCATTAGACTTCAGTTCATTTATCCTAATTTTCAAGTCTGGACATGTAAAATGCATCTTCTAATTTTGACTGTGTCTATAGATATGCAAATAGTTGGAAGATGAGAAAAATATGCTGAAAAATGACCTTTAATTTGTCTCAAAACAGAAAACAGAAGGAACTCTATAGTTTATGTAATGCATCCTTAGTTGAACTATCTGGGAAAAAAATTAGAAAAAAAATCAGAAAAGGTGGTAGGATTTATAAAATTGTTGAGAGAAGATTGCAGCTCTTTTGATTTATCTAAATATAGATTTTTAGGACAAAATGTTTGTCCTAATATCCATGTAATTTCATTAGAGCTGGTATTTGCCCTAGAAATCTTGTTAAAATAAACCCCCCTGTTTCAGAAGAAAGTTTTTGCAACTCCAGAAGTTGTAGTTGCTCCTGCTGTTTGGAACAAGCTTCACGGAAGAAAGCTGTGCCTGTCATCTTCGTAGCAGTGCTTGTTTTAGCACTGTTCACTTACTGATCCCTGTGTCTTCCAGTGAATTTTGAAAAATAAAGGTTGAGTCCTACCTTTCTGAGTATCTTGGACTATTGAACAGGCGGCTAAATAGTGAGAGAAGGTTTTGTACAATACTATGTGTGATAACGCCTGACCTTTACATGCATTTTCTTTATTTACTTCTGCAGATGTGAATTCTTGTCAAGTGAGAATCTGATCATTTTATTTTAGGGAAATACCAAGATAAATTAAATGTTTTTTGGGTGTTTCCTCTTACTTGGAATTTTCTGCATGGAAGTCACTTTCTTATTTAAATCTCTCTTTCTTGACTAAGCAAAATTAAAAGGCTCTTATGAAGTGCATAACTATTGGAATATTTTGGTGAAGGTTGAATTAGTCAGAAAAACAGAAAAACAGCTGCTTGGATAAAATAATTTTTAAAATAAGCTTTTACATCTAGCCTGTACTGATTTATTTATTTATTTATTTGGGAGAAGGGGGAAGAGGACAGTAACTTCTCAGTATAAAATATTGAAAGTTCTTGCAAAGGCATTGACAGATTCAGCGAGAGGACACTCACAATGAAAATTTGGTAGCAAACATAGTAAATTGTCCTACACTTTTTTCTTTTCTGTAATAACTCAGTGAAGTCCTAGTGCTAGTAAATGAGAGTGTTCTGGCTTGAATATTTTCACCTCAGGGATGGAGGGTCCAGAACAGCACATAGCATCTGATGTGCCTGGGGCATCTTGAAGATACAGTGAAACACATAATCAATAAGCAGGATATTAGTAACTGCAGAGTAAAACAGTGATTTCAGTGGTATTCTTTGCTAGTAAAGCAGATCTTTTTTTACATTGTAGTAACTATGTAAATTATAAATATTCTGTCTGGATACAAAGGCTTCAATTTGTGTTACCAGTGCAGTGACTGTGTATTTACTAACATACACACATACATTTAATATTACATCACATTTATATAAGTTGCCATTTGCCCAGAAGGTAGAATTTTAGCACACAACTGTTATAATTCCTTTTAATTTCTGGCAAAATGCCATTCAACATCAAGCTTAGAATTTTCTACAAAACTGCAGATATTCAGATGTGAAAATGTGCTAAATAAACACTACCTATGCACTTAATTCACAGTATGTTGCAATTAAGACTTGCTAGTGATTACTCCTCTGAATTGGTTCTTCACGTCAGAGATCAGCCCCTGCCAGCTCCACAACCTAGCTCGCGTTTTTGTGCATTACATTTTTTATATAATGAGTCAGTTTTTGCAGGACCTCTGAATAAGACTAAATAAGTAGCTCACTAAAAAGCAGATTCTTTAGATAGTGGGAGGTTTACATCCTTGCTACCCACAGAATTCCAAGTACTTGTTGATTAATCGTGTTTTTATTAGTTGAAAAGTGAAATACTGACCTGATAGGGGAGATGTCAAAAGCCTTTTTGGGCTGTGCATCAAAGGTCATGATCAAGATAGTGTATTGGAAGGCAGAGAAGCTGCTTTGACTGATAAAAGCAGAAGACGATGCAACAGGGACAGATCCCCCCTCAAGTGCAACAAACCTGACGACTGTACTCAAAACATCTGAGGCAATACCCTCCTGCTGTATAAACCACTGACAGATACAGAGGGCAATATTGTAAGAGGACAGTGACTTGGTAACTTTGAGTGGAAAAACACTGTGAACTGAACAACTGCACGGCGCTGGGGATATATCCTATATCATATTTGTTTGTAGTATTCCAGAATGAAACAAGTGCAATGCACCCTATTTCATCCAGAATAAATTTGAAAAGACCTGCTTTATCTTGCATTTTATCTTCATTGAGAATATTTTTTTGCCTTGTTCCTGAGTTTAATACTGTCTTTTAAATCTTACCAGCATCTCTTATGTCTTCCACATACCTATTCTTCACCTTAAGTTAGAGACTATTGTTTGTGGCTTCACAATCTGCTGCTATAATCTTAGAAATAGTTGAGTAAGGCCTTGAAAAAAAGCAAGCCACAGAAACAGAAAAGTTCTTAAATTTTAAGACGTTTTTGAAATTAAAATATCCCTAATAATGAAAAATACAAGGAGGAGAAAAAAAGATACACTCAAAATATTTCTTTAAAAAATCTTCAAAAATTTTAATGTATTGACTTTTAAATGGCTTTACAGAACTTGAAGATGGATCAGAAATAATTATGTTGAGTGTCAACAATTCTTGATGCTTAAGAAATTTCTCATCTCTGAAATAGTAACAAAAAGATGAAATATTGGTTATTTTATAAGCAAAGGTCAGGGGAAAGGTTAATTAAATCAACTTTAACATTTAATATTAGTAATTTTGAAATACTTTATTTTGGATGAGGCCTTGGGTGACCTAATCTAGTGGGTGACATCCCTGCCCATGACAGGGGGGAATTAGTTGATCTTTAATGTGCCTTCCAACCCGAGCCATTCTATGGTTCTGTGATTTTGATTTATTTTTCTACACATCTATATTAGCATTTGGAAAAAAAAAATCATTTTGAACTTCAAATCAGAAGTTTTTCATGTTCATAATGCCTAAATGTAGTATTTCAACAATTTCAAAACTGTCTGCTTCTTCAAGGGAAAATGAATTGACACATATCCCTGCAAATAACTTTGCTTATAATGAACCAACCTTTTCTGGGGGAAGATTGTCTAAAATGTTTCCTGTTAACCATATCATGTGACAAATCTATTATGTATTCTTTACTTCTTTAATCTTTGTGTTTTGTGGCTTTGTGCAGTGTGGAACATGAACAGATTATCAATTTGAGAGGTGAGTTTTCTTGTTCCTTTTTAGAAAGAATGAAGTAGGTGGCAAGACATACGCAGTCTAACCCAAACACTTTGACTGTGGATAAGCCTCATTTACTCATGTCAATTAGACCACCAAAACCACTGAAAGCTGGATGCTTACTGATTCTCAAGGTCATCATTTGTTACAGCACTGCAAATATGGTGTAATAAAAATATAATAAACCATATTTGCAGTGGTGTAAGCCATTGTGCTGCAAATAAGGTTGAATACAGCCATGCCCTAACTTACTGCCCCAAGGCTTTATGTCCTTCAGTTGTCCCCTGGTGTCCAGGATACCTGTGAGGTGCCCAAGTCTGCAGCCTGCAGGGAGAGGAGCAGCAGGACTGGGTCCTTGGGAGACCAAAGGTGGTCGCCACCAGCTACTGTCTGTGGGACTAAAGTAGTGAGAGTCCTCCCTGCGTCAGACCTTCATTTAACTGGGCTACAATTCCTTCATGTTCTGCTGTTCCCTAAGAGCATCCTGATGTTTAAGGAAAGCTTAAAGAGACAACTTTTAATATGGTCGTCATTCGAATGGATTTTACCGCTGTTTTATGATTTTTTTATGAGAGGACATCTGCTCAGTGCCAGACAGAGACATAGGCATTATGCCTTCTATTCTTGTGCAAGGTTGTCAGTTGTGGCACTAGCACCGAAGACCAATACACCCCTTCCTCACCTGTTTTGCTAAAACCATCTCTACAGTCCTTCCTAATCAAATGTATCAGAACCAAGATTATTTCTGATCAGTGCTGATTCATCCAACACCCTCTCTGCTAGAGACATAGGAGATCAAATATGTTCTAAATATTTATAACTTGCAGTTTTCTGTCATGCAACTAGAAAAGCTTTTTATTTTGAGCTATCCAGTCTCTTCTTAGCACTGGCTTCCAAATTCAGATGATTAAAGGGATATTGTAAGTCTCTGAGAAATAAGCCTTAGCCACTTAGGAACAAGGTGTGAGTTTCTCTCTCTGTCAGTAGTTCAGTTTAAATGCCCGTCGACATAAAGAGTGCAGTTGCTGTTGATAGACGCTCGCTGCTTAGCTGTGAGCATCTTGTTTGTCTGGTGTGCGATATCCTGCTTTGGGCTTTGTACTGTGAGAATGAAGCAGAGAACAATGATGATAATCAGAAGTCTCGAAGATCTGATTTACAAGTAAAGTTCGGAGACACTATACAAATGTGTTAGGAATGACAGGAATAACTGGTGCTGCCTTGGGGCAACGTGGTGGACTAGATGATCCCTTGTGATCTCTTCAGCTTGTCTGCCCATTCCCTCCATCATTTCCCCCATTCTCCTTCTACTTCTCCCCTCACTCCAACCCACCAGACACAACACACACAGTTTTCTAACATTTCAGGGAGAAATTGTGCACAGAGCTTCTGGTGATTCAGCTTATAAAGAGTCAGCAAAATTTAACTTATTTCATTAAGATAATATTTGATGTCTGGCAGACTGATCTGTATGGGAAAAGCTGCTATAGTCGGTGGCGTTTGGGAAAGTAATTCTCTTCAGCTTCTATCATGGCTCCTTTTTGCAATTGCATTTCCTGGTGTTGTGCCTGAATACCTGAGGCGCTTTCTGAAATGAGAAGGAACAACCCTCCTGGAGCTCTTGGTCCAGGAGAAAATTCTTTGTCCTCTGTTTTTTCTCTTTCCTTAGGTCCATTGTACCCAGAAACATCTGACCTGTCCCACTGAAAATTCAGTGGGAAAGCCCCACTTCAGTAATGTTTAAGTAAAGGGGAGTACTTACTAGCAAACTGGGGCATAGATGGAAAAAAATAAAAAACAAGCAAAACCCTTGTAAACCATAAGTTGTTTCAGAATGGCAGCTTCCTAAATGGCTAAATATATATCTATGGGATGCCCCTGTTATATAATAGGATATAATATATATCTTATATAAAATATATATGTAACATATAATAGGATAAATGAAGGTAAATTGGGTTTTGAGTATTTTGGTAATTTAGTTTGGATTTTACTTTAACCTTTTCCTACTACTGAAAGAAATAAAAGTATACAGTTCTGAGAATCTCTTTTTAATATTAAGTAAATCATGTAGCACATACAAAAGATAAGTCCATGGAGGTTGGGTTTGCCAATTCAACATACTATGAAAAGCTTACAGAACATGTAAATGACACACTTGTGATAAAAAATGGCAGACTGCAAAGTCTTGTGGCAGTTGCAGCCACAGAGGACTACAGGATTTTCCTGTAAAAGATGAGGGATATTGGGCATGGACAAATGCATCAAATGGCATGAAAGTAATATATGTAGATAGGTAATTTCTTGTCAAAGGTGTTCAAAGTAATGGCTGGATTCTCTCTGTAGATGTGATTATGGGAGTTTGTAAGGCAGAATGTGTCATACCATCATGAAAAACGCCTGTCTGCTTCCTTCTGAGAAAATAGGTGTGTCAGTCATGATGGACTGATTGTTTGCCATAATGCTTCACAAGGCAAGCAAGGCTAGGGATTCTAGCAAGCAAATTCAGGTAGAAGCAGGTTTACATAATATATACAAAATTACTAGAGACTATCAGTGTACTGAAAAGTAGGTGTTCACTAAAATCATACTTAATAAATAATTTCAAAGGCTTCAAATTTCAAAATAAGTAATTATTTATACTTGTAGAAACACCTAAATAACGTAAAAAGATGACGAACCTATCATCATGGTTCCTGGTCCATAGTTGGAGGTAGGTTTGATAAAATTTATCTGGGTAGAGATTTACAGTTTGTACCACAAAAAGTCAAGAAGAACTTGGGAAAATGGATTTTCTAGTGAGTGACAGTACTTTTAGTCAGTGAAATCCATCTGAGTGACATGGACTTTGAAAATGCACTCTACTTTTTACATCCTCAGGTAAAAAAAAATATCTACTCCCTTGGGTATGGTTAACAAAGAAAAAGAAAAATTTTTGCAGGCATTAGGAACAGGGAAAACCTCACTTTCTACAGTGTTTATATCATCTACTTTTAAGTTGTAGAAGAGAGTGTAGTTGCCTGTTTCTCTCCATAAACTGATGCCTTATCAGCCTCAGTCCTCCCATGTTTTTCCATGGTGTACCTTTAGCTTTTTACTGCTGGATTCAACACACCCTTTTTTTGCAGGTTTTCTACAGTGTGCTTGATATTGTCTGTACTAAAGACTATTGTATTGTCTTTTCTGCTGTGTGGTTGGTCTGCTGATGGGCTGAAGATCATCTTTTTCAACATCTCAAAGATGATAAATGAGAGAGAAGGAATGAAAGGACTAATGCAGGAATTAAGTGGTGTCTGGCCTTTCTGTTGCCCTTTCATGCTGGGGTTTCATTTCATTCAAAGAATCACTCATCTTCTGAGAACAAAACAATTTTTTATTTTTATTTTTTTTCTGGTAAATGGTTGTTTACATATTTCTTTAAAATATTATGAAATTGGCAATAACTGTTATTGCCAAAAATCCTGTGGAGGATCACTATGATAGGAATCAGAATTTGAAAATCTGAGCTTGAAGTGGGAATTTAAATAGTATCAATAGTATCAATAAAATATATATTGGACAGATTTGTGATGAGATTGTGGAAACTGAGGAGCAGAAAATAAAAGAAATACAGGTCTGTCGTGACCTGAAGTTATGAAAAAGAGAGGTAGAAGAGACGTTACAAGGAGGTATGATAATACTAGATAAGATTCTGAAGTTTTCAGAGTACACCCAAATCAAAACTCTCTGGTATCTGACATTTTGTCTGTAACAAATATCACAGCATTCCAGCTGAGAAGTGTATGTTAAAAAATCTGTTTTAAGCCAATGAAATAATTTGATAGAGTGTGTTTAAAGTAATGAGCCAGTAAAGAGTGAGGTATCTATGATGCCATATAGAATGAGAGCTCACAGCTTTAGGGAGATGGCTGATGTACAGCTATAAGATTTGAGTAACTGATGGGTGGAATCTGTAGGGAGACTGCTGCTTCACCCCATCTGTAAGGTAGCACTCATAGAAAACAATGCCGAATGGCATTTTTAGTGTTAAGAACCCCTCCACACTCTTTCTTTTCCTCCAAATCTTAAGCTAAATGTCAGCATTACTTGCACATACACAATTTTAAAAATGTTATGGAGTGAGTTGTGTCGTCTCAGAGGAACATATCTTCCAGTGCTACCAAAGTCCTCCTTATATGCAATGCAGGTAATGAGGCAGGACTGAGAGCAGGAAAACTCAGGGGAAATACATGAAATAATACTTGAAAAAAAAATAATAATCTACCAAACAGAAGGGAAAAGGGCCTTAGAGAAAGGGTGGCATCAGGGCCCATTATCCTAGAATTACAATACTGGTTCAGCAGTTTTATGTTTATTTTCCAGTCATGTACGCTCCTTTCTGTTTTTCTTCTTGATAGCTGTACACACTCAAAGCCTCACAGTTGAAACAAGAAAACAGACTCTGAAGTTTTTGTTCAGTTGACTTTTTAAAAACAGATCTCTTCTCAGCAGTTTAATATCATGAAAGTTAGCCAAATGGACTATATTGGATTGCGTGCATCATACCCTGGTGGAAAATATACCAGAATACAGTTCCAAAGACATATTGCCAGCACATTACTCGGGAAAAAGTTAGGAAAGAATAGTGGTCTTGTTATACAGATGTTTTTTGACTTATTTGGGGCTACCGATGATGAAACACTTCTGTCTATACCTCCAAGAACATCCAAGTGGAGAGAAAGGGATTTTCACCACCTTATTTACAGCAAGCTAACAAAAACCCTCGCTGAAGTTCAGATGAACTTGGGGCTGAAATTAAGAATTCAGTTTTAATTTGTTTTCCCAAATGTTTCTATGAGATTTTTTTTCCTGTTTTCCTCACTAACTCATTTAACTATTACACTTTATTCTTTTAAGTTTTTCCTTAGAGCTCTGCCTTAAAAAATAACAAATCACTCACAATGTTGCAATATAGGTCTTTTTTGATTGAAAGTTGTACAGGCATCACACATGGATTACTTCTATTGGCTACCTCTTCATTTTCAAATCCAAACAGAAAGTTGCTTTTCTGGATTTCAATACTCTCCAGTGCTACAGTACTACTTTGGGTCATCTCTGTTTTGTCAGTCACTTCTCTGCTTTCGTTGTGGTCAGTTATGTTTAGCTCCTTCCTATTGCTCATTTCCTGTGTTGTTCCTGCTTCTTTTTCATCATTTGAAACCCAGAGCATCCTTTACATCATGCACTCAGTAAAGATACATCTTTTCACGCTACTTGCCTTTGATTGTTATTTTTGTAAAGCTTTTGCTAATACTGGTTAGAAGTCATAGTGCTTTTTTTTTTTTTTTGTAAAAAAAAAAGAAAAGAAAAAAGATGTGGCATCATGTCATAAGTTTCTTGAGTTAAGTTGTTCCAAGTTTATATTTACACTAGTGATTAAATGAGATCCTCGTTGTTTGTTTTTTGTTGTTGTTTTGTTGGTGGTGGTGTTCTTTTACAGTGCAGGGCTTTAGCTCAGCTGGGTCTGCCTTTACCCAAAAAGCATAGCATTTTCTAACAGTTTGCATTAATTCCTTATTCTTACATTTCAGTCTTAGCTTCTGAAGAGTTTCCTTTGTTTTCCCTGACAGGTAGTCTACCTACTGTGCCCCCAGTGTTGGCAGACAGCAAGCAGAAATTAATGGTCATTTATTGAAATCCTTTGACTTCATGATATGGTGACTTTGAATGGTTCTCAGGAATCCATTCTTTGAGGGTTTGGGTGTTATTCCCATCACTGAATGTAAAAAGACAATTCAGAAACAGAGGCAATCAGAATTCCTCTCTGGAAAAGCCCCTGTTTCTCCTTTGATGTGCACAGAAATTTGTCTTCAACTGCAAGTGAGTTAGGTAACAAGTCAAGAAACTGGAAAATCACTACCCTTTGTCTTGAGCTCTTATACTGTGGGTACTAAGCTTGGTGAAAGTCTGAGGATGAATCTCATAATTGGTCTGAAGCAAACTTGAAAATGCCTACTTTAGTCTCTTCTCCAAGGTTTGAAATACTGATCAGTCTTTTTATGCTTTGAAATTTGCATCACTTTTTCATTATGGACTATGTGACTTCTAATAATAATCCTTTTGTATTTTAAGCTAGGAAGATCAAGTCTTACGTCCCAGTCCCATGACCATATTACCCTATGATACTTGCTGAAAGTTTGTACATTGACAAATTCTCACTTATATATCTGGAGATATGTTTTAGTTTTATTCCTGGAGATCAACTCTTAAATCATTTCAGCTTTTGTTATAAATTTAAGAAAATGTCAATATCTAAAGTATGAAGATAAATATACACAGTTCAGTGCTCATCATAAGAAAGATGCAAAAGGTACCACCTTTGAGGGTGTATTTCAGACAATAACCTAAACATAAAAAAAATTTTGAAATTGAATTTCAAAAAATGAGTTGATTGTACTCAGAGGGTTGTTCTTTACTCTTCTCACAGTACATAAAGTTCACTCCTATTTTTCCCTGCTCATTATGAATACGCAAATGGCATTTTACAAAACCTACCTCAATGAATCATTCTAAATGCCAGGTAGACCTTATATGAAGACATCTATTATATATCAGAGAGAAAGACTGGAGGTGACAAGCAGACATGGTCTGAAATGCCCTTGTGTAGCTAAAGAATGGCATTTCATAGCAAGTTGGCCTCATTGGAAGCTGTGAGCACAAGTATTTGCAATATCTTTAGACAGCATCTCTCTCAAGGCACAAGGATTCTCTGTTTCTTTGAAATAAGCTGTCATACTACTTGAAAAGAATTATCTAGTATTTCATTACTGTGATGTGAAAAAATATATATATTTAAAGAAGTGTTTTTTCATTAGGCCTATAGGTGGAAGGTAAAGACAAACAAAACTCTGATAGGTACATGTTGGGGTAAATCATGCATTATAAACTACTGTTGCAAAATGATAAAGGAAACCATATAAATCTGTGGATGTGGCAGGCAAACTGTACTCTTGGAAAATTATTGAGCCACTGAGATATAGAAATGTATTACTTCAGCACTATTTAATTGATTTTTTTTTTTTTTCTCATAAAAGTCAGCGTTTTTGAGTTTAAAACAACCAGTATCCTGATCTTATCACATGGACCATGTCTGTTGGAAGGAAAATCAGCACAAATTTTAGGAAATGTTTCTTTTTTTTATTATTTTTATTTTATTTTTTTCTATTTTACAGTACATTGTCATACTCTACAAGATGACTGTGAAATTGTACAATGCTTATACTCACAGGTACAGTAAACTGCATGCTAGGGTTGTAGGTGGAACTTGATGACCTATAGCTGTACTGTACTAAGTTTTAATAAATCCTGTATCAATAATGAAAAATGATCTGTTCTTTCATGGCAAAACATGGTTCTGGGATTTCGGTATGTTGAGCAGCATTGGCTTCACAAGCAACCATGTGTTTTTGATTCAGCAGTCTTAATTACAGGAAATTTAATGATAATGAATACTAACAAAGAATAAATCAAAAAAAAAAAAAAAGACAAAATAGAACTTAGTTTCCATCTAAAGGAAAGAAATATTTTGGTAATAAATTGGTGCCTTTACACTGGAAAATTCATTTGTTGTACTTACAGCATATATGCTAACTGTTAGCAGTTGTCCTTTATTTCTTTTTGCTTTCCTTTTTATTTCTTCGTTGGTATCCTTTTTATGGCTACAAATATCTATTTAGTAATTGGAAAAACATTACGTTAAAATATGATCCTAAACAGGAAGGCGGCTGGTGTCTTAAGAATTTGGTAATAGGATATCAGATTCTGTCACTGCTATAAAATCAGTAATAAACTTAGGCAACATTTTGTCTCTGTTGGACAAGAGTTTTGCCATTGATTTCAGTAGAATCAGAATTTTGTTGTTGATGTGTAGTAAGTAAAAGCTTGAGTTGGAATCTTTTGCAAGTACTGAAAGGCTTCCTGTTGGGTTTGCCTTGGCTGATGTCTGAAGTCACCTCCTGGTGACTGCTTATCTGTTTGTGGTTAGACTGATGTGTTCATAGTCGCTATGTCTGTAACACAAAAGGAACCTCTACAGGTTGTATTATGCTTACTTGGTTGCCCAATGGCTGAATGGAATACTATAAATATATCTAGTCCTTGGTTTGTTGGCTTTTGATTTCCAGAAGTGCTGGTAAGGTGGTTTGGAGGAGTTACTGCTGCTGTGTTGTCTCTGCTATAGCTTACAGGAAGTAAAGACTTGAGTCTCCCAATTTTGTTATTCCTCAAAGAATAAAATAACCAAGAAAGAAATGTTCTGCACTCGGCACCAAATTAAACATAAGGGTGACAAAATGTAGGAACCTGTGCTTGGAAAGCTGGACAGTTAAAATGCCAAATATTAAAATTACAAATAAAAGACAAATTCATGGTATTACTGAGGATTTGTTTAGGTCATTTGTTCTTGGTGATCAGTGGAAATCATTGGGTGAATGATTTCAATGTCCAACAGCAGCAGCAGCTTATATTAGACAGATTTCATTCAAAATTATTTTTGATGTAGAGTATAATCAATTGACTATAGTGCTCCTCATGTCAAATGTTACAGCTAAATTAATAGTTTTACCTAATTCTGTCAGTAGATTTATTTATGGGCTGCATATTACAGCAACATATATAGATTTATGACATTAATAAAAAGGAGACATGCTTAGTGATGCACTGTGTCTGGTAACCATTTGCCTGCATTTAAAGTCAATCAAATTTTAAAAGATACAAGTTTGAAGAAGTCTGCAAATTCCAAGTAATGTTTGATGATCACATTCTTAATTTTTCACGCTTTTATTAAAATACCTTTTGAATAAATTGTGAAATTTGGTAACTGAAACTCCTTTTCAAGAGTTTCTTTGTATCCCTTCTAATGAAAAGTGCAGTAGCAGCCAAAAGTGTTAGAAACAGAAAACTTTGCTTTTTACTCTCAATGCAGTAAAATTTTAAAACCTGTTTTGTAGTCCATAGCACTGTTTAAAGAATAAATAAAAATCTAAAGATGTTGTATTCCACACCTAAGTTAGTATATTTATACTAATTTTGTTGTTGTTCTTGGTGTCATGCTCTCAACTATGTGCTAAAAAATTAACTAGAAAGATGGGAAAATGTATTTATAAACGAATTAACTATAGCCATTTTAATTTCTTATGTTTAAATACAACATATCATGTGCCTGATGTGGATACATACTTGATGTGATGCAGTACAGAAGACAGAGCCAGACTCTTCTAAGTGATAATCAGTGAAAACAGGCAATTCCATTTAAACAGAATGAAAAACAAAACTAAGCAAATCTTTTTATTGTAAGAGGGTTAAACACTGGAATATGTTGCCCATAGAGGCTGTGGAGTCTCCATCCTTGGAGATGAGTCAAAAGCGATCTGCACATGGCCCCAAGCAACCTTCTCTGGCTGACCCTGCTCTGAGCAGGAGATTGGACTAGATGATCTCCAGAGATGCTTTCCTGCCTTGGTCATCTATGTGAGTCTATAATATGTGAGTCTATAATATGGTCTTGGTCAATGTAAGGGGTCAATGTATTGGTCAATGTATTTAGGGCAGTATTTAAAACTATTATTAAGGTAGAAGTTGAAAGTTAAAAATAAAGTTAAAAATTAAGTTAAAAATCAAAGGTCATTATAAAACAGGATTCTGAAGGATAAAACCAGAGGTTGAAAAAGGAGAAAATTCACACTATTAATGCCATGTTTAAAAACATGTCCTGGAGACAGTCCTTAACTAGCTGAAAAATATGTAAATTATGAGGTTTTAAAATGCTGAGTTGCACAAATTGTTTATAAGGTTGTTGCATGTTAACTTTCTAATCTTCATTTTTGTCTTTATTTCTATTTAAATGTGTGTTCCACTTTTTGCCTCAGTCTCTTACGAACTTTTCTCTGGCCATGATTGTGAAAATGTTATGGTGTGGTTTTGTGTGCATCTTGTTCATCTAAGGACTTTAGTGAGGTTTAGCATGCAGGATGGTGATATTGCTAATGTATTTACTTCTTAGCATGTATTCTCCTCAGCAGCAGGAGACATTCCCAGGGAGCCTCTTCCCAAGCAGATGATCAGGAAGAACTACACAGTACTCTTGGCATATATTAGTATCCTCCACTTTCCCCTCCCTTTCTAAGAGGTATTTTGGGGCATATCTTTCCTTGTTTTAATTTTGATTGTATAGGAAACAGCTCTTGTAAGGAAAAGGCATGCTGAAGAGAGGAAAATAAATGAGGAAGTGGCGTTACGGCAACAGTTGGGACATCAGTATAAGCAGGTGTAGAAGTGTGGCTGATGTAAATAAGTACACTGTATTTACATGCCAAAAACTATTTTCAAAAATATTAATATATATTAATGCTTGCAGTAGTTTATAATGCAAAAAAGTACAGCTTTTTTATTATTTTTTATTTTGTTGCAGTGTATGCCGATGGTTGTGTGACGCTTGTAAAATTTTAGGTGCCCTTTTGGCTGCATCATTATCTAGTGCCTTCTTCAGTAAAGAAGGAAAAAAATATATAAACAGTTCTTTTACCTTTAAATTAACATTGCATTTTTAAAATTTTGTTGTTTTCCTTTGGAAAAAAATATATACATATATATATACACATATATATTATATTTATTTATATATATTTATATATATATATTATATATATAAATATATATTATATATATATATTATATATAAATATACACATGTATATTTTTTATTATTATTATTATTTTTTTCTCTGGATGATAGTTTCAAACAATAAACTGAAAGTTTGAATAGCATGCATGGACATGTTTTAATATATTCATGACTGATCAGAATACAGTACAGAAATCACATATGCTGCTCTGCTGCAACTTTCAAGGTTCAATCCATCATTCTGGAACCCAGGGGGCTGAGATTTGACATCCTGCCTAGAAACCATACTTCAGATTGGTTGGAACTGTGCCATCTTATGTTCAGGTTAAAAGAGCAGCTGTAATTTGTCTGGATAGCACTTTAACTATGCACAGCAAATCATAAAACCCATTTTCAGTAATAAACTTGAAACTAAAATAGGTCCATTTGCTTCATTTCCTGATCCATACAAGATTTTCATCATTTTGATACAATACCATTTGGAGTTTGAACTTATAATGATGTAGATTTCTGTAACAGTCTTTCTCAGATTAGCAGTTTTATTTAACATACCTATAGTATGTAGGAGATTTCTTTTTGGCATTTAGTGGAAGTCTTTTTCTATTGTTCTTTGAAACTGAAAATATGAGAATAATTTCATAGTAGGAGTTAAGCGTATATGTGATTGCCACAATAAATAAAATGTGATTGTAATCTTTTTCAGTTGTAAATACCAGCTGTAAAAATACTCTCTCCTGATCTTCCCACTTCACTCTTCTCCCAGCTTTATGGTGTAGCATGGATTGCTTGCAGGGGAGTAGCAAATGCAGGTATTTCCAGCAAATCACTGGAGAAGTTTTAAGAATGCATATACATACATTCATATGATTTTATTTATGGTTTGGAACTGTAATGATTTTAGATTGCAACCTGGTTTTGTCCACTCTTCTTTGAAAGTGTGAATTTGCCTGAGCATCAAGGTCCAACTTAACTTGGGAGGCTGTTTTCTGTATATCTTAGTAACCTGAAGGAGCTCCTGGGATAGACTTTTCCCAAGGAGATGTGGCAGTGAGCCCGACTGTGGGGAGTGTGATCAAAGGCAGATACATTCACCTGTACATAGAGGCTGGAGGCTGTTTAAGCTCCTTTTCAGTGTTGCACAATTTGGGTTCCACACTGACTTTCTTCTGATACTAGTCTGCAGAAGCTTTGTGAGAAATCAGGGGCTCACGATGTAAGAAACAGCTTAACATGTCAGTCTAGTTCAGTATACACCCAATGGCTTGACTACTAAATAGACTAGCCAGTGCCCTTGAATCCTTAGTGCACTGACTTAAATGGTCTTCTGAAAGGGCCATATCTCTAGTTCTGTGTCCTTTTGTCCTTTTTTTTTTTCATAGAGACATTTCTCTATCTGTGTTTCTACTGGGACCTCTCTCTTTTAGCTCCATAGGTCTGTCCCTTTTTTTCTGGTATGTGTTCAACTCCTAAACTTTGCTAATCATACAATCATAGAATATCCTGGGTTGGAAGGGATCCACAAGGATCATCAGGTCCAGCTCCTGGCTGCACCAAAAGTCATTCCAAAATGAGGCAGTATGTTTGAGAGCATTGTCCAAATGCTTCTTGAACTTCAGCAGGCTCAGTGCCAAAACCATTTCCAGGGAACCTGTCCCAGTGCCTGACCACCCTCTGAGTGCATAACCTTTTCCTAACACCCAGACCGACCCTTCTGTGTCCCAGTTCCATGCTGTTACCTCTGGTTGTGTCACTGTCCCCAGAGAGCAGAGCTCAGCGCCTGCCCCTCTGCTCCTCTTGTGAGGGAGCTGCAGGCCAGCATGAGACCTCCCCTTGGCCAGCTCTGCTCTGGGCTGAACAAACCAAGACACCTCAGCCACTTCTCATACATCTTGCCCTCCAAACCCTTCACCATCTTCATAGCCTTCCTTTGGACACTCTCTGATAGTTTTATGTCTTTCTTATACTGTGGCACCCAAAACTGCAGGTAGTGCTTGAGGTGGGGCCACACCAGCACAGAGCAGAGCGGGACAATCCTTTTTCTTGACTGGCTAGCCATGCTCTGCCTGATGCACCCCTGCAGCATGCAATTGGCCTTTTTGGCTGTCAAGGCATGCTACTGACTCATATTGAACTTACTGTCGACCAAAACCTCCAGATCCCTTCCTGTGGAACTGCTCTCCAGCCTCTTGTCTCCCAGTCTGTACTTATAGCTAGGGTTCCCCTGTCCTAGGTATAGAATCCAGTACTTGCTCTTGTCAAACTTAATATTGTTGGTAATTAACCAGCCTCCTTATTAGTTAAGATCTCTCTGCAAGGCCTCTCTACCCTCCATGGAGTCAACCAGTCCTCCCTGTTTAGTGTCATCCACAAACTTATTTAGTATACCTGCATCCAAGTTGTTTATGAAAACATAAAACAGAACTAAGCAAAAGGAAAAGCCTGTGTCACTCTTCCTAATCCTTGTTACCAGTTTCAGAGTCAAGGAGCCACACTCTTGCCCTTCAGTTAAAACCTAAACCTCATGATACCTCTTGCAGCCCTGTATGCTGTCTACACCAACATTGTAGCTAATTCAAGGAAAAATTCTTCCTTTCTCTTCCCTTCCCTTCCCTCCATGCCATGGGGCTTTCTGATGTTACTGGCAAAACGTCTTGTCCATGTTACTATATTGTTGTAGCTCAGCCGACATGATTAAGCCCTTTGAAAATACTTCCGGATTAAGAATTTATGGGAGTATAGTCTACTTATATTAGACATATACATTCCTGAGGTAGCTTAGCTAGGGAAAATGAAATCTGTTTCTATATATTCCATCTTCCTCTATTGTAGTTAAGTCAGAACAAGCTGCAGGATAGCATTGTGTGCCGTGGTGGCCACACAAGCACTTTGTATTCACTGGAGACCTAGAGATATGACAGCTGCATATAAATATGCATACTTGGAGAGATTCATGGTTCTGCCTCATTCTAGGGATGATTGGCTGTAGTGCTGCCACTGCAAATCAATGAGTGTTTTCCGCATTTATCAGCTGCTTGCTTGCTTGCTTGAAAGCAGACAAAATGGTTAAAACACCAACAGCCCACAGAGGGCTCCTGAGTGAGTGAGACTTCTTTGCTACAGCACTCAAAACATTTCCCTGAATCTACAGTAGCTCTCAGTAGATGAATTTAGCACTCAGCAGATTAATTTAGCTCCCAGTGTGCTGGATTTAGAAAGAAAAACTAATATAGATGAATACATTCTGTTCAGCCAGCATATTTTGTTTTGCAACAATACACATGTCTTATTTGAACTGCAATCTGGTTGGAAAGCATTTTGCGAATGGTGCATTGGTCATAAAAATGAGTCATGCTTGCTCATTTTTTAAAAAGCTTTCATCTAGTGCAGATTAAGGAAAAAGGTATTGAGCAACTCATCGGAAAACATATTGAAATTTTAGCCATCTCTGATGAGTTTTGGGCAGCTTTTTAAGGTAGACTTTGAGGTTGTGATGCAAAAAATTAGTAGCTGCTTTTCACTTTCTTACCTGTATAGTGTACTAGGTGATGTGTAGCACCCCTGGTCATGGTTATTCCATTCATTTGACTCATTACAGGCTTTGTGCAGGGTTTCCTTGGAATAATTACCTAATTGGAAGCTGAAGGTGTGTCTGTTGCTACTTGGGAAGAGCTTTAGAGGAGCAAAAATTCAGGGTATGATTTATTTATTTATTTATTTATTTATTATTAACAAATGTTTTATTACTTTTGTATAAGGTTGAGCTTTCTTCTTTCACCAGGGGAAATTTCACAAAGAAAGTGGGACTAGCTCATTTATGCGTGGTAGTAATGCAAGCAGTAATGCTTATTATTTCATAGGCCAGGAAACTGAATAAGAAGATACAAATGTAAAATAAAGGATAAAAATCTGGGAGCTGAGGACCTCATTTAGCTGTCTTTATTTAAACATAACGTGGTCAAGAAAATGTGAAAAAAATGGTGCAAAATGACAACCTGGCTTTCTAAACTAGTATCCTCAGTAAATGAGTGTCTCATATGAAAGACTAACTCTCAACACATCTTCCAGGGCCACTTTTAGATAAATTATTTCCACTACCAGCACCAGGATGATTGTTATAAAACATTCTTTCTGTCTCTCAACAAATTTATTTTAAAGCTTTGAAGAATGGGTTGAAGAGCAAATAGATCCTTTCAATTGAGTATGTGTTGTACAGTGCAGATTTACTCTGCTCAGGAGGAGCTCAGCTGCTACAATGATGGGTACTTTATAGTAGTGATTCCTAATCTTACTTTATCAAAGAACTACCAAACCTTTGGAGGAACACAAACAACCAAAGATATTCCTCTTCAATGTTAATGCAGCGGTTTTCATTCATCAGTATATAAAAATGAAGGAAAACTCTGGATGTTGTTTTGTAAGTTGTTTTTCCCTCATGGACTTGGTAAGTCTGGCCAGGGGGCCAGGGCAATGAACATTGCATTTATTCAGACCTGGCATGATCAGAAGAGTAGTAGTGTGTGGTACATAGGTAAATCATACATGCCAGGGCCCTGAGAAAATCCATTCCCTGCCTCCCACTAATGCATAGCTGTCTTGGCTTGGGGCACAAGTGTCCAGTCTTGAAGAGAGCTGTGTGAAACCTCAGTGGAGCCCACCCTCTTCTCTGAAACTGAATTTTCTCTGGCTCTGCTGCTCTACAGCCCTGCCCCTGCCCAGCCCCAGTGATTTGGACACCACCTTAACACTAGCTCTGTCCCATCCTGCCCTATCCCAGCTGGGCCTGGAGCCTGCAGCAGTGCTTGAGGATGGCCGGGTGGTGGCCAGGTCCTGGACACCATTCCCAACCCAGCCCAGGTTGCTTCACTGGGGCTGCAGGATGGGGCTGGTTGAGGAGGGAGGCACTGCACTGCCCTGGTGGCCCTGGGCCTTGACCCTGCAGCCCCACAGCTCCAGTGGAGTAGGGTAGGATGTGCAAAAGATGGTTCTTTGTTGCAGCCCGGAGTGACACTTGGGCCACACTGGAGGCAACACAAGGTTTCTCTTAGATCAGTCTTTTGGTCCTAGCTCTGAGTGTTCTCTTATTTTCCTTGGGTATATTGAGGCAGTTTTGTAAATAATCAAGTCTGAGAATGTTAATACTAATTCAAAAAGAAGTAAGCTCTACTGCTAGAATGCCTTTGTAGATATGACAACATTGAGTATAATTTAGAGCTTCAGTCTCCACAAATAAATTGGGTAATGGTCTTTCTTTGTATTTAAGCTTTTCTGTTGGTAGTCTGACCTTTTGACCTTGCAGAAAGCAATCCACTATAAGTTTTTTTTCTCCACTGCTGTGGGAGGACACCACAGCATCCTGCTGCTGTGAATCCTTACCTTCCACAGCCCCCACAGTCTGTATCATTCATCTCCTCCTCCACCTGTCAAGGTTTCTTTGCATTCTTGGTGATGGCTACAGAGGAAATTAAAGGCTTTATTTCCAGCCTAGCTTCAGATGTCACAAATATGGAGGCCAATTTCTGAAAATCCAGTTCTGAAAACTCCAGTGTTTATTGTTTTCTGTGCTTATCAGCCAAGATCTTCTCCCTGTTGTGGCAGAATACTGCCATCTGTAAGATACATCAAGCTATATGTTAGTGTGTTGGTACTTGCAAATGCCATAAGCTAATTCATGGCCTTACTATTTTTTATTATTATTATTATTTTTTTTAAGTCTTTAATTCAGTCTGACCCAGTTTAAGTGTTCCAGCTTGGGGCAGGTCCACAAGTTTGGGTAATTTCATTTAGACATACTCTTACACATAACTGGACTTTGTGGCTCTAATCTGTGCATGGAAACAAGTAATGATATGTATTGGTAGAATTAACTTGCCTGTACTGTTGTAACATTACAGGATGTCCTCAGTAGTGTATCAGTAGTGCTCCTATACCTTCTCATATAGAATATTCATTGCTAAAAGATGTGCATAAGTTAACTGATCTCAAAACTTACTCTTAATTGATCATTACCAAGGTATTTAGCTATTAATACACAGTTTCATGACTGCATTAAATGAGTTAGGAACACAATTGGCCATTACCGTGACTTAAATTTAAGTTGCTTTTTAGCATTCTTGATGTTGTTTTAGTAATTTATAAATGCTAAAGGAAAAGAAGATAACAGAACTTCAGATTTCCACCTGTGGAAATCTGTACTTTGCCATAGGGACAAGATTAAACAAGTAGTATAGGTACAGTCTAAGTTACTTAAATAGACTTCACTTCATCGGGTGTTCTTTTTGTTAGTGTAAAGAATATCGACAATAGACTTGGCTCAGGTTGACTTGATCAATTCATGGTGTGTGGACAGTACCCAATTTGAAGCAGATAGCCTGCTTAATAAACCTCCTGCTATTTAGAGAGAATATTTGTTTTGTTTGATTTATAATAAACAGAAGCATGGATTTGGAGGTTGTATGGCTTTAGTCCTAGAAAACTGTATTTATTTATTTATTTATTTATTTATTTATTTTAAAAGAGGCGCAAAAACATTTTTGATCCCAAAGTTCTACTTGTCTATTGGAAATCAATTTAATGTATAATTTTTTTTTTCTGTTAGATGTGGTGTTCAATCTTTGTCGTCTTTTCCTCTTCTGTCCCCCATCCATGCCCCCCACTTCAGCAGACCTAACTGTCTGATACAGATAATAATTTGTAATAACTTTGTCTCTGGCTGAGTTATTTGTATTTGCACTGGCAAAGTCATAGGGGCTGCCTCTGGGTGATATCTCTGTGAAGGCAGTGTTTCTTCATGATACAGTAGGTCTGTCTCTTCAAAACAGGTAACAAACTCCAAAAGTGTTTTGTGCATGAGCAAAAATTAAATCTCCATCTTTATTAAAGTCGTCAGGCACAGAAAGAAGATATCATTGTCCTGAGTAGTTTTAGAAATTTGCTTGCCTTTTTTTTTTTTTTTTTTCTGCATATTTGATGAAAGCTTTTGTGAAGAGTAGTATGGTATGATGGACCATGTGTTCCTGAGGATGATGCCCCTATAGCACAGAAAAATGGTCCAGTTCTTTTTTCTTCTCAGAAAGGGTCTTCTAATGATCCATTGATTTTATTTTAACTCTGCATGTTGGATGTTGTCTAAGAATTTCAGTGATTGGGCTAGGTTGTTGCTAATGAACACCCCAACCTTGGTCTAACCTACTTGACCAATTGACTCAAATTACAAGTAGGTTACAGGGGTGTAGCTCATGCTGTTGTGCACAGTGACTGCTGCAGCAGGGTGGAATGATTACATCAGGCACCAGTCTGAAGAGACAAGATGGGAAGGTCTGATGGAACATGCCGGAGGAAGGCTTCTGAAGAGGAACAAATATTTCTAGATACTCTAAAGTGTTCATGAGTTCATTTTGGCTCAAGTCCACTGCAGGATCTGTAATTCATTTGGTAGCATTGATATAAAGAATTCTGCTAGCATAACCCAAATGTATGGTGTTTTTTATTTGTTTGTTTTTTTGTTTGTTTGTTTTGTTTTTATAAATGCAGTTTGTGACTCTTTTTAGATCCATAGCAGATCACCCAACAACTACTACATTTCCACACAAAAATCTGAGTTCAGAGAGATAAGTAGAATGCAAATAGTTTAATAAGCAAATGTAAAGATAGATAACACATTCATAGATCACTCCAAGGGCAACACTGGGGAAAAAAAAAATCATTAGGTTTGCTGAACACTTATCATTTAGGAAGTGGGAGGAATAGTCTGTGGGTTAGTATTCTAGTCTAGGTTATCAGAGATTTAGCTTTGGTTCCTGAGATAGCAGAGATATCGCATGGTTAAGTAGCATAAGTAGTTTTCCTATGCCTCAGTTCCCCATCAGGTAAAAATAGGGACCTCTTACAGGGCTGTTGTGAGGAGGAATGCCTAATGCTTATTAAGTGCTTGGATTATTCAGTAATGAAGCTAGTCTAAGTACCTTGAAGCATCGTTTATGCTGGAATGTGTATAGGCTGTCTCCATGCACCAAAGGCTTTCTCAATTACTTACTCCACTTAGCTTGGAAGACAGTGGAACTAACAACACACCTAAAAGGAACAAAAGATCAGCACTGCTCTGAGATTCACTTTGTCAGGGAATTTAAAAAAAAAAAAAAAAAAAAAAAAAAGAGAGAGAGAGAGAGGCAGGTTTCTTTGAGGAAGACACTTCATTGTGCTGTGCTGTGGCTAGACATGACCTAAGTAGAATATAATAAAAAAAGCTTGGTCTGAGAAGATGATGGGGAATGAGAGAAAGCTGCTATATCAAATTCTCTGCTGAGAAAGGAGGCAGTGGAAGAGCAAGACAAGCAAGCTCTAGAAATGAGACATCCTCATGGAGGTCAGACATATGGGGACAGGAATAAAATAGTGGAAGAAGAATGACAATGTGGCAATAACAACACAAGGATTTTTCCTGTGCTAGATTATAGCTCCAGATGTAACTGGCAAGCTGGAACAGGAGAAGGAGAATATGTTGGAGAAGTGGGAGAGAGTAACAGTAGCTGCTACTGGTATAGGGATGTCAATTTATTGCATTTGACTAGTGAAAGACTAGTGTTGTGGATGAAGTTGTGCAGACAGGGAGGAGATCACAGAAAGATCAAAAATCAGGAGATTTATAGTTTGCAGCTAAGAAAAACATTTTGTGTGGGAAGATTGCTGCATTAGAATAGTCTGAGGAATAATAATGATTGAACTACTTCTCTCCAGCTGAAAAACCTCTGAAGTGAATCTGCCTGTGTTACTGGAGAAAAGAAGGGTGCCATAGAGATAACATAGCATTTTCAAGGTTAAAGGCAGAGGTCATGGTGGAGCTGTAAATTCCACTAGCTTCAGTTGTCTGTGTCAGGCCCCAGGAGGAGACCTCAGGCTGACTGTATACAGTGAGCCAGGCACTCACATAGGCACTGAAACCACAGCCTTTTCCTTAGTCGTGATAGTGAAAAGTGCATTGTAGGTAAGTGCTTGGCCTTGTAGGCAACAGGTTCCTGATGTAAAAATAGTTACGGGTGGGAGATGTGACTTATGTGGAAAACTATTTAGGGGGTGACGATTCAACAGAAGGGATGATTTAGTCAACAGAAGGGAAAGCAGTGGGAATACTGAAGCTGTACCGGGAGGGATAGACTGGGAAGGGAATTTATAGATAACAGATACCGAAATCTTAAGCTAGAGAATAATATTTGGGAACAAGTATAAGCACAGAGAGTTTCAGACTGGATTTGGCAGTTTAAGTAGTCACAGAAAACTGTATTTGAGAATTTTAAGGAGTAGAGTTTTTGCTTTGTTTTGTGTTTTTATATTCTTCACTTTGATAAGGCCTTGCAGTTTCACAGGAAAAAATAGAACATATCTCATCTCATCTCACCTCCTGTATAGTACTATATTTGGCGAGCATTGTTAGCTGAGGTTTTTGTTTGGCAGTAAACAGAATATAATTTTCTCCAGTTTAGTCACACTAGGAAAAAGAATAAAAGAGCAATTTGGTGTTTAGCTGTCAGGTCTATGTACTGTTCCTGTACAGTCCTTATTTAATAAGACTTTAAGTAAATACAAGTGAAGTACTGAAAGCATAAAACATCTGGAATACTTTAAAGATGCACTGAAATATAACGTGATTAATTTATTTTGTTTTAATTATACCTGCTATGAGCTAAAACAGATTCCACTTTCCACCCATTATTATGTAACTTGTGGATTTGCCATTCTTTGAAATGTAGTTTTCTTATGTGGTTTTCTTATCATGTGGTATAGTAAAAAATGTTAGAAGACAAATTACAAGGCTTAACTGAAATAATGCAAAAATCTTACAGAAGTTATTCTACTAGATAAATAACTAGTATATGCTTGAAAGTTCTCAACCACAGCAAAACAGAAGTTAAAGCACTGTGTTGTTCTTGTCCCTAAGTGTGAGTCTGGAAGAGTGTTATAAGATCTGTTTGCCTATTGTGAGCCTTTGGATGTGGGCATCATCTCCACGGAGAAACACTTTTGACCCTGGCAGCAAAGCTGTAGGGAGTAATAAGAACACAGAAATCTACTGCTTGCCTACTGAAGGGAAATGAAAGATCTCTGTAGGTACACCCAGGAGGGTCACTGGGATGTAGATCTGCTCCAGGTGCCCACAAAGTAGCTGTCACTGCTTACTAGCTTTGAGGGAGTTTTGGATATGCCTTACGATTCTCCTTCAGAAGCAGTGGTGTTTTTTCTTCTCTGTTTTTCCACTGTAATGGTCTTACAGTGCAATGCAACCCATAGTAAGTATATAAAAATTAGTCCTGTTTTAGTACTTTAGGAGAAAAAATATTTTCACTTAAAAGACCTTGTCCTTTTTTTTAGCAGTAAGTGAAACTACCACCAACAAAATGAAAATAGTTTTGTAAGATTTGCTTTGATAAATTGGGCATTGCTTATGTCTTGTAGGAATCTGAATTTAGCAGATCCAAATCCACTCATAGACAGGGAACTCAAAGTGTAGCACAGCACTTGAGCTTAATTTCACCCCTAATTTGACAACTGAGGTGAACTTGAAGCCTTAGAAAGTAGAATAGATCTCACTGAAAAGTATGAAATCCTCTTCCCCGAATCAGTAAGCAAGAACCTTGAAGAAGCTCAATTTGTTTAATAAAGCTTCTAAATAGCTCGTTTGTCCACACAAACTCATAAGAGAGTTTGTTTCTAGTTAGCATCTACTTAGATGCTTAATCTGAATGAAGAAAACACTAAGAGCAGCTTTTTCCTTGTAAAGATCTCCAGTTCAGTTTTAGTGGTATATGAAGTACTGGTAGGTAATTTCTGAACTTTTTTTGGCATCAAATATGACTTCTCAGTCTTTACAGATTAACCATGTTCAGTAGGTGATATTCATTACCAAAAAAGGGATATTTTTTAAACACTAAAGTTCAAAGAATTCCAACATACTCAATAAAACCAAGAGGATTGTGTTGGCTATTTATGCATGCAGTTATTAGTTTAATAGAACAGTCTTTTGCTCTTAAAACACATAATTTACTTTTTGGAAAAACGCAAATAATTTTATTTGAATTAACACTTATTTATTTATTTATTTATTTATTTATTTATTTATTTATTTATTTATTTATTTAAGATTGCTTTATGCCTGGAGATTTCTGTGCCATTTACTATAACTTTAATCTTGTTTTAGCTGCTTAATAGGAGTAGAACCTGTCTTGAATAAACATGTTGTCTGTTCAGTTTTGAAGGAAGGAGTGAATCCTGCTAAAACAGTTCAAGCTTTTGCACGCTTGCTGCATTAGGTTCTATGATAAACAGTTTACATAGTGTAACAGAGCTTTGCCCACTGAGTGAAGTGAATCCATTTAGATCAGACTCAGTGGTCTCTCCTAGGCACCCAGGTGCTGCCACAAGGAGGGCTACCCACACAGCCAGCAAGCTGCAGTCTCTTCACGTGATTGGTGGTGTTCAGCTCCAGTGCTGCTTTGGGCATTGCAAGGACTAAGCATCCTCTGCTTTCTCCGGGGCATAAATTAGAGCAGCTGGCCAAAGGAGCATAGCAAACCAAGGATTTGGTCCCTCAGTCTTTGCAGGGTCTGTATGGACAGACATTCTTCCAAGGAGGTCTGAAGTGGAGAAACCAGTGTCACTGCATGCCGAGTAGAGCCATCAGTGTCATATGCGTGTCCAGGTTAACCTGGGATCCCTTGTTTGGCTCATCTGATGGCTTTCTAGGAGGGTGGTAGGGATGAAAATTAAGAAAATAAACATCTCAGAACTTAGCTGAGACAGGGTAAAAACATTTGCATGATAGTAGGCAGGAGTTTGCAGGTCTTAAATTCAGTGGACATATTCATTGCTGTGATTTTAACCAGCCAAGATTTTTGCTGGTGTAACAAGCTGTTTGGAGTCCACCACAGTTCTGTACTTAAAGAGGGACATACAACACTGTGCAATGAAATATATGCTGTCCTGAAATGCCTTGCAGCTTGTAGGAGGCCACTCAACTGTGATTTCCCCCATCTCTCCAGCAATTTCAGTGTCCCCGAGGCAAACATATAGACTCATAGACTTCTTTTATCAGTTGACATTATATTCTTACTTGGAAGATTTACAGTGCTATTTTTTATGGAAATACCTGAGCCTATGACAATTAAACAGTTTTCAGTACTTATAAAAATTCCTTACTTTTAATTAGCCAGTGTCCATTTCTTTTGGCCCTCAGTTCTTTTTTCTTTTCCTTTTCCATATAAATGGGTGTAACAGTGGAAGGATGAAATTTAAGCTTTAAAGTGTACATTTCTATATTATTTCTGCTGACCTGACTTTAACTTCTAAAAGACTAGGGTGAGAAAAGCCAGTTTAATTATCTACAAACAACCAAGAGCTATAGACAAGAACTCCAGTCTGTTGCTTTTAGCTATTGATATGACTAACTCCAGTACTGACTATAGTGTTTCAAAAAAGAACTCCCAAAAACCCAGTTAATGGCTTCTTTTTTTCCTAACCTGTGACTTTGCAGGAGTTCTAATACTTCAGGTTTTAAAAATTAAGAATGTAGAGCTGAAGTGGAAGGGGGGATGAAACAAACTATTTCCTTTTCATCCTTCCCCAATGATTTGCAGGCAAACACATCCCCAGGCAAGTTCCGAACTTCCATAATTACATTGAATTCCTAGTTAATTGGGCTTTTCTCCTGCTATTGAGTTCTTCCTTGAATAATGCCTGCTTTATAATGATTTGTGTGCAGACAATAAATGTAGAGATTTAATAAGACGAAGGCTGTGGCTCCATACAAAGATATTTAGCCCTTAACTCCCATTGAAATCAATACTTTTGCAAATCTGTTTATAAGTGACTTAAAATGAATATGCATTAAGAAGGATTACTATTAAATGTTTAAAATATAAAGAGAGAATAACAATGCTATTCTCTGTAAAGTGACTAAAAATTGTATGTAGCTATAACGTTCTATGATTATTGTCTCAGTACATTGCTGCTCTTTATATCTTATTGAATGTGCTAAGTTCGAAAAAAAAAAAAAAGTTCATTATTGTGTCTGCAGACTCTGCCAACTGGTAGGCAAACTTGCTTGATTTTCTACTCAAACTTTATTGTGGGTAAAAAAACTAGCCTATCTTCCCCCATCAGACTCATCACAATGACAGTTCCTCCAGCAAGAGTTGGGATAACTCTTTGTTTATGATTGACTAGCAAATAAAGAATACAAGTTTTTTTCTTTTATCAATACAGCGAAAATGGGTAAGAAGGGGTGAGTGTTCTGGAAGAGGCTGTGACATAGTACATGAAGGAAATGGAGCTGCTGATGCAAAAAGGTGCCTTTTTTTTCCCCTCAGCACAGAGTCATGTGTTCAGGGCTTTTGGCTGATACAGGAGTGCTGGCAGCAGTGCCTGCATCAGCAGGGATGGGTGTCCATCACAGTTCTGAGATCCAGCCAAGATAAGCGAATTGCATCCGGTCTGTCATTAATCCACTTACTCTTGCTAGTTCTCATGCATATCATGTTGTTACGGAACAGCTGACCAAAAGTCTAACAGTGAAAGAGAGTTTGCTCTCCGATGCTAAACAAAGGTAATTGTTAGGACCATCCCTGATTTCCCTGGTTCTGCTGTGTAACCATTAGTGATTACGCGTGGTGGGATATAACTGTTGTGGCTGGAGCTCAAATGCAAAGCTTCTCTTACAATACTGTCTAGAAAAGATTCAGCAGCAAGCACATTGGCATTACGTGCAGAAAATAATAGCCTTTCTCAGGCAGTCAGGTCTTAAGTTAAACATGGGGAGACAGGTATTTTATTGAATTTCTCACTTTTACAGACACATTTGTATCGCTATTCCAACTCATCACATAGCAACATAGCTTCTGTGTTTTTGTTTGTTTGTTTTTTCTAGTGAAGAATTCATTCCAATTCTTCTCTGTGTAGAGCCTCAGAATAAAAGACTATATGCAGCAAATCTTAAAACAGCAAAGTGACCACTGTTGAGTTTATCCTATCATCAGTCATCTTTTCATCGTTTTCATTTGCTCAAGCTGTCCTGCTGTGAATCTGCTGAAAACTTTCCTGCCATTAGCTATGAGCAAAGAAACTTTATTTATTTATTTATTTATTCATTCATTCATTCATTCATTCATTCAAGCCCAGCAGCAGGACTGTAGCTGGACTAGGAACACAGAAGATAAGTGCCGTGGTAATTCTTTCTGAAATGAGACAGAAGTCCCCTAACACCACAGACAGGCAGGTGGCTAAGGATATGGTGGGGATATGACCCTTTCAGCTCAACGTTGCTTGACCCAAATCCAAGCTTTTAAATTAAGATAAACTAATCTTGCTGCATTGGAGGTTGCTAATGTAGCCAAGAGGAAACTATAATTTATTAGCAGCATAAATTCTAGGTTTTGCTGATAATGGTCTGACAGGGTTTGCAGTTTGTTTATACTCTTCCTCACGGTTGGTCGCTGGTACATTCCTGAATTCTCTGCATCATGGCCACTGACTTCCTTTTAGTCAAAAATGCAAGGCAGGTACTCATATGATGATTGATCTTCAGTGCACCGGAAACTGCAGTCTCAGGTGAAAGTCAGAGAGAGGTGATAGAACTGTCTTCTGTGTTACAATGGTCTTTTTCAAGAATTTTTCATTGACATCTTATGGCACTTCCCATTATAAGAGTGGCAAGAGTGGGACTCTTCATTTCCAGTGTCCAGAAGTGAAACTGTTTCTCTAGTCACACAGTTTCCTTGTGGTCAGCAAGGAAATTAAGTAGGTACTTAGTTAAACACTGCCAGGCAACCCTTCTGCTGTGTTGGTTTGAAAAGGGTATTGTATGCTCTCAGTTATTCCCTGACCTCAAGGAGGAAGGTCTGTGCCTTCCAGCACTGGAGCTGGTTGTGGTTGGCAGCTA
Source organism: Netta rufina (assembly GCF_964035555.1). Lineage (NCBI taxonomy): Eukaryota > Metazoa > Chordata > Aves > Anseriformes > Anatidae > Netta > Netta rufina. Next base: position 98,005,282 of record NC_140123.1, read on the forward strand.
ACATGCCTCATAACAGAATTTCTGAAAGTTTTTTGCATTCCCAACACTCCAAACTGATTTACTTTTCAAGGAAAGTGGTCTTACAACATTATTGAAGTGGTACAGTGGTAAAGTCAAGGTTGGCTTGTGCACCTTGATGTGACCCTCCTCTGCAAATGCAATGTGGGAATTCTTCCTTACTTGGTAACACACTTCTTTTTCATACAGCCTTCAATCTAGGCAGTGAACAGATGGGCCAGCTATGAGCATAAATTGTTTTGTAACGAGTGGCAGTCTTGTTCGGAAGGAGAAAGTAGAAAGTATGCAGTGACAGAATGTCTCAGGACAAGAAAAAGGAGTCTCATAACAAAGTTGATTAAAGCTCTGCAGAATAAAATACAGTCCTCAGATTTATCACAGAGTTCACATATTGAGGTGTGAGGTGCACTGCATAGTTTTTAGAGTTGGTCAGCAATTGCATGTTCCTCATTTTTGTAATTTCAGTTTGGCATCTAATTTGTAAAAATGCTTGGAATGCATATGTCCAATTGAAACTGTTGTGAGTGGTGCCTTGAGTGCTGTGTAATGCTCAGTTCTATGAAAAACTAGGCCCATGTGACCCAAATTACATATTCACTTTTCAGCTTGATCCCTTAGCATCAAGTAACTCATCTGTAAAATGGGGACAGCGCTATTCCTCCAAAGGAATTTGCTGAATTTGAGTTGCATGATGTTTGTGCTGCAGTCAAAACAGTCATTAGTGGAGTGTAGGTAGCATAGCAGTGTAATGCAGTTTTAAAATCAGGATTTCAATACTACTTTTTGAATGTCTCTCCAGTACACAAATTAAGCAATGAAATTAATACAAACTATCAGTGCTTGAATGTTTTGCATGTCTGTTTGTACAACAAATGAAGAGGAGTTCCCATGGAAGAATGCTGTATGGCTAAGCAATTAGCAGCTGTGCCATACAATACTCATTGAGGAAATAAAAATTGCACTGGCAGCCAAACATTTGGCATTTTCTAAAATTTATATGAATCACATTCCAGTCTTAATAATGTTCTTTTCATACTATGTTTATATGAAATTTTATAGAAAGCAAATGATCTGCATGTATTCAAGCACCCTGAAGAACATTTAATGAGAAGTGCATGCTTCTAAACAAGTAATGATAGATATGCATATAGCTATTTGAATAAAAAGACACAAAAATTATTACAAACTTTACATTACAGATACATTCAATCCGTTCTGAATAACACAGTATAGTGAACAATATAGTCTACGGGTTTTAGTATCATTACCTATAAATGTAACCCTCATCTACAGTCAGGACTCTTGGGAAAACACCAACTTAATAAATTTTAAGAAGCTTTTTGTTTACTTTGATTTTGTTGCTTGTAATTTGCATATGATAGTAACCACACCATTGCTAATTTATCATTACAAATATGAAAGAAAGAAATCATAATAAAATGTCTTTTTTTTTTTTTTCCTTTAACAGATTTATTTTAAAATACATTCTCCTCAAGCCTGTGAATTTTTCTTTAAATGACCAGGTAAGCAAATTTACACACTCATAGATTTTTTTTGTAAATATGTTTTCCAGACAGTAGGCAATTAATTCTGAGACTGGTGTTGTTTTGTTGGACAAAATCTGCAAAATCTATTATAAAAAAAGTTTAAAATGCTGTTTTCAGTTTCCAATTAAAAAAAAAAAAAAAAAAAAAAAAAAAAGTTAAAATCTCCCAAATTCTTTAAATTTCAGTTAGAAACTCAGTTTATTTTCCAGATATGCTTAATTTTATTATTTCTCTTCATTCTTCTTTTTTCTTGTCGTCTTAGTTTCCTCACACTTTCTGTTGATATTTACAATTTACAAATGGAATTTTTTTTGCTGGGTCAGTCTCTCTCTGCCTGGCTGGGTATCAGCATTGCAGACAGGATTGTCTGTTGAGAACTCAAGATAATGTTTTGTCAACACAGGCAGGAATGGAACAGCAACAGTAGAGTGGCTGGTGGAAAGTGGAAGTGACTTTGGGAATTTATGAATGTCATTTCTGTAGAGCAGAAATTAATAAAATGCAACAATGTAATGAATGCAATTGCTTCTAATAATCAGTTTTGCAATTATATATAATAAAAAAAAAGGCATACAAAACAACAACATTGGGTACTGAAAAGCCAAGTCAAAGAACCAACTTAAAATATTACTTTCTATATATTACTGTCTATAGATTGGTACACTGAGGTGTATCTTTTACGTGTGGAATTGTGGTTTGATTGTCTGTTGTTGTATGCTGCAGTTGGCAGAAAACACTTTTTTGGGTCTTTTATCGGTGTTGATTCTATCTACCAGTGTTGATGATGGAGTTAGGCTTATTTGCATGGAGCTTTAACATGGTTTAGCTTTAACATTACATATACCGAATTCCGTCACTTTTTGATATTTCTTCTTGAGTGATCAATAACTTTTTGGCAGAGAATGGACAAAATAAATTAGCGATACTATTTCATGTGGACTGTTTTGTTTACAGAGATCGTTTCCCTTAAAGTTCCAGTGCTTTTCAATAGACTCATCTTAGCTATGGTTAAAATAACTAGATATAGGAAAGAAAAAAAGTGTGTACTTGGGGTTCGTATCAAATCCATTCACTTGTTTCATATTGTAATATTCTATAGCTCTAACACTTTATTTGTACTGTTAACCTCACCTTTATTTAAGATGAGAGGTGGTCTCTTATAATCTTATTTTTCTTATATTATTATGGTCTCCACGGGCTGCAGCATGGAAGCCTGCTCCACCGTGGTACTCCATGGGCTGCAGGGGGACATCCTGCTTCACCATGGTCCTCACCACAGACCGCAGGGGACTTCTGCTCCGGCGCCTGGAGCACTTCTCCCCCTCTTTCTTCACTGTCCTTGGCACTTGCAAGGCTGTTCCTCACTCCTCTCACTCTCCCAGCTGCTGTGTGGCACAGTGTTTTTTTTTCCCTGTCTTAAATATGCTCTCACAGAGGTGCAAAACAACATCACTTATTGGCTCAGCTCTGGTCAGCAGTGGGGCCCTTACCAAACATGGGGCAGCTTCTAGATCCTTCTCACAGAAACCACCCCTATGGCTCCCTGCTACCAAAACCTTGCCACATAAACCCACTACATTTTATAAGAGATATATATTATATTTTTTCTTATATATTTTTCTTATATATTATAAGAGATATTCTATCTTCTTATCATAGGGTTTTTCTGTGGTGCCAGCAAGACCTAGAAGGCTTCCTTGAGCTCAATTCACCAAGGAGAGATCTCTTTCCTTTAAATCTTTTCCTGAAAATTCACTTCAAATGCACTATACCTTCACATCATTTAAAAATGGTAGTGGTGTCTTCTGAATTCCTCTAGTTGGATATTCATGGATTTTTATTTATTTATTTATTTATTTATTTTTCAGATCAGTCAGCAATCACTCTTGTAATCAGAAAGTGAAATCGAGGATTAAAACCACCTACTGATTTCAAATGTTAATCTTAAGGGCTTCTCCTTGGCATTTCATATTAAAAGATGGGACAAATGATCAAGGAGTTATATTTGCATCTTTCATTTTTGACATCTAGGCCCTCTTCTTCTGGATCTTCCACATGTCCAAGTTAATCATTCTTCCGAGTTTCCTTACTCATGCTTGAGTATTTTTATATTTTGTTCAAAATGTAAGACACAATTATTGACAATAGATAAATCTGATAAAGTAATTGTAACAGCCCTAGAAAAAAAAAAAAGGCTATTGACAACCTCTATACTTATTCTTCTTATATAGACATCTTCTGAAAAGCTTGTCATGTCACTTGCTTTTCAAATGTAAATTATAATGAAATTGTAATACCTAGATTGATTTAGAATAATAGCTGATTTACTCATCAATATGAAAATCTGAGAAAAGAAATCATGGCTTAAATAACAAATTTAATTTCATTCTTTAAATCTTTGTTTCTCTAAGTATCGTTAATCATTTTTATCTGAAATTAAAATCAATATATTTCAGTAAGATTTATTCAAGCCTGTCTTTAACAAAACTAATAATGTTCTTTTATTAAAGTAATAAAGTCAAGTTCATCTGGAACATCTAGACTGTATTTTTAGTGAATAAATTGTTTTCTCTAACTTCTTCTCTGTACCTTGCCAACCTTGTTATGCCAGCCATCACCTCCAAAGATCACCTAATACAAGGCTGCAGATTCCAGATCAAATATATTTGCCAGTCAAGGAAATCAATTTTTAAGAAGTTGCTGCTAAAAAACAACAGTCCAAAGACAGAGATCAGACCCCAAAAGGAGCTACATAGTCCTGGCTATCTGGGGAGATCCTAGTCAACTGGTGGCTAGCAAATGTGACACCCATCTACAAGAAGGGCCAGAGTGTAGACCTGGGGAACTATAGGCCTGGCAGTTTGACCTCAGTGCCAGGGAAGCTCATGGAGCTAATTGAGTGTCATCATGCTGCACTGACAGGGCAACCAGGTGATCAGGCCCAGTCAGCATGGGTTTATTGAAAGGCAGGTCCTTCTTGACGAACCTGATCTCCTTCTATGACAAAGTGACGTGCTTAGTTGATGAGGGAAAGGCTGTGGATGTGGTCTACCTTGACTTCAGTAAGGCTTTTGACACTATTTCCCACAACATTCTCCTCAAGGAACTGACTGCTCATGGCTTGGACTGGCGTACACTTCGTTGGGTTAAAAAATGGATGGATAGCCAGGCCCAAAGAGTCGTGGTGAATGGAGTCAAATCCAGTTGGAGGCCGGTCACTAGTGGTGTTCCCCAGGGCACGGTACTGGGGCCAGTCCTCTTTAATATCTTTATCGATGATCTGGACGAGGGCATTGAGTGCACCCTCAGTAAGTTTGCAGATGACACCAAGTTAGGTGCATGTGTCGATCTGCTTGAGGGTAGGAAGGCTCTGCAGGAGGATCTGGATAGGCTGCACCGATGGGCTGAGGTCAGCTGTATGAAGTTCAACAAGGCCAAGTGCCAGGTCCTCCACCTGGGGCACAATAACCCCAAGCAGAGCTACAGGCTGGGAGATGAGTGGCTGGAAAGCTGCCTGTTGAAGAAGGCCAACAGCATCCTGGCTTGTATAAGAAGCAGTGTGGCCAGCAGGTCTAGGGAAGTGATTGTCCCCTTGTACTCGGCTCTGGTGAGGCCACACCTCGAGTACTGTGTTCAACGTTGGGCCCCTCGCTACAAGAAGGACATCGAGGTGCTTGAGCGAGTCCAGAAAAGGGCGATGAAGCTATTGAGGGGTCTAGAGAACAAGTCTTATGAGGAGCGGCTGAGGGAGCTGGGTTTGTTCAGCCTGGAGAAAACGAGGCTCGGGGTGATCTTATTGCTCTTTATAAGTACATTAAGGGAGGCTGTAGTGAGGTGGGGATCGGTCTGTTCTCCCATGTGCCTGGTGACAGGATGAGGGGGAACAGGCTGAAGTTGTGCCAGAGGTGTTTTCGGTTGGATACTGGGAAGAACTTCTTTACTGAGACGGTTGTGAGGCATTGGAATGGGCTGCCCAGGGAAGTGGTGGGATCAACATCCCTGGAGGTTTTTAAAAGACTTTTAGATGTAGAGCTTAGCGATATGGTTTAGTGGAGGACTTGTTAGTGTTAGGTCAGAGGTCGGACTCGATGATCTTGAGGTCTCTTCCAACCTAGAAATTCTGTGATTTCTGTGATAGTTATAAACTCTTTACTTACCTTACTGGCTTTATTAATTGCTTGTCTTCAGTGATGAAGATTGTTGCTTTCATAAAGTAGAAAAACAGAGCTACAGTAAATATTTCTGTTCCGTGGACAGAATATCTGTCTTTGTATGTATTCTACAAATCTCTATAAATTAATTAGATTACACAGTTTATGAACATGTCTGTGATGAGGTAGAAGGTTTGGTGAAACGTGGCTGAAGATGAGCAGTTCATCATGGAGTTCAGTGCTAATATTTTCTACTGGTAATGAAATGGGTTCTGATCTAGAACCTTTAACATCTCTCTACCAATTTAAACATTAATCAAAGTATCTTCAAGATTGTTCAAGTTTTTGTTTAATCCCCTGTTCTGTTGTTGTGTTAGTGTGAACAATTGCCTAGTGACTGAAAACCCAACAGTGTCTCTGTCAAGTAGACATTAGTGAAACTGATACCTAGTTTATACAGACTAGTTTATTAATACCTAGTTTATTAATCCAGGCAGATTTTTTCATGTTTTAGCCACTATTGTATGTGTAGGGCACCTTAAGAAACTGAGACACTGTATTGCTAGTACAATACTGTGCAATAAAGAAAGTTTCCATATATACTGTCAAAAACTGTTCTTACAATAACTAACTCACTGACAAAAAGCTATATGTTGAAGATTGCAAGCCTATCGGTATTCTCTGAGGCGCTGAAAGCCTGTTAATAGTATTGGTGTACAATTAGTATACAATTTCTTTGCAGTACACAGACTGTGGACCAGATATTTTCTATGTGAACATATAAAAATGCATCATGAAAATGATAGCTTCATTTTCAATCTACATTTCATGCATTTTTTTTTATTTTTATTTTTTGCTGCTGGCGGCATCTTGTATCTTCATGGTCTATATGAAATATTAAAAGCTTTTCATAAGTATTTTGAAAAAAAAAAAAAAAGAAATCTTCATATACCAGGAGAGCTCTTATAACTGTGGCATAAAAATTCATTGAGAAGTTCTTGGTACTCACAGGGAGCCTGTCTGAAACATTCAGAATTTTTAGCATTTTAAGACTATTCTAGCACATCACTTTATTGGCAGACACAAAGCCCATTATAAGGAACAGTCATTGAGAGTGAAAATTGGATTCACAGTTTTCACATAGGAAATGTGATTGCCAGTGTTATGCTTGAATGATACCATGTGATCCAACTAATCACTCACTGCTCAAGTTTCAAATACAGAGATCTGTTCACAAACAAACTATAAACCAAAACGTATTTGAGCCAGAATAAAATAAACCAATGATTGTCTCCTTATTATGTTTCAGTCAAACCTCCCCTGAAACACCTGGTCCTGCCTCTCAGAGACACAATACTGGACTAGGTAGCCTTAGGTTTCATCCTGCATGGAAGTTTCTGTTTTTACTGATATTTTGAAGTCTTGTCTGTCATAAAACTCTGTGCTTGTTTCTGTGCACAGAGCTGAGTTATGTACAGAATCAATACAGATGAAATTGTTTCTACTTGAATATTTAAGAGACAGAAGAACAACAAAAGCAGATCCTCAGCTAAGTATTGGGTTTTTCATGCCTCTGTACTCCGTACTGAATTGCATGTCTCCAGGCTAGTGCAAAATGTAACAGGCAGTATGGTTTTTAAGAGGCAATTTCATTCATGTGTTAGTACTTTTCACTATTGAAAATTTAATTCAGAGATATTGCTCATAGTGTCCAGAAGCAAATAATTGTTCTTGTGATCCCTTTGTTTTAATCAATGAAAAAGTATATGAGTGTGTACGCTTTGAGAGAGGCCTTAAATGAAGCCATTTTTTAGAAGGGCTGTTTGTTTTTCAGCTCGGGTGTGCAAGAATATGGAGGAGTTTAGTACAAGTAATGAGAAAAAGATTGCTTGTGTAACTCACTGTAATTAACGTGTCATTTTAGTACCCAAAAGGGTGTTTCTCTTCAGTTTACATCAGTAACAGAAGCCCCCTAAACTTCCATTAACTTCATCAGTAGATCTTCATTTGTGGTGTTTTTAATTAACAAGTCCTAAATTCACTCTAATTTTATCTTCTTATGTAGTCATAGCTACTAGTCATCTACACTAAATCCTGTGGGTGACTTGGATGACAAAACTTTCTGAGGTTTTTATTTCTCCAGACTGACTTTCTTCAGGGTGATAGTATCTACCTTTTCCCTGCAGGAAGTTATCATCAGGAATTCCCCCTCACTTTGCACATTTTGTGTGCTCTAGGTCAGCTGCTGCTCCCACACAGTTACAACAACTTTAATAATAGCATATCAAGACTTTTCTATGCAAATTGCACCTTAGTATTGCCATGAGCTGCCCCTGAAGACTGAAGGAGTTTATTCTGCAGTTGTTTAGAGAAGAAAAATCCTGCCGTCATTGGTGGGTCAGGACTGTGGTCCCAGCAGTGTGTATTTTCATGAAGTCAGGACCCCCAGCTTTGTCTGCCTTTGGGTAACTCTGCCACCAAGCATTCTCTCTCTCTTTTTTTTTTTTTTTTTTCTCCCTTATAGGAAAATGTGATTTTTTTTTGACCTTTTTGAATGAAATACAAGCCTTGAACAATAATTTCTAGTGTCATGGAATACACAGTCTCTTTCTGTGCTGTGTCTTTAGACCTAGAAAAGTTTAACCGTATCATAGTCTCAAGCTAACTAACCAATTAAAATATTTTTAATACTTCATGTACAAAGTTCACATATTAAATTGCTAGCATATAGAGGCTCCAGTCTTGGAGCTACATCCAGACAGAGAAAGCCCTTGTTTCCAGACAGGACAGATTTTGACCAATCTTCGTACAAGCACAAGAGGCCACTTGCAGGGTCATGATCTCAGCAAACTTGGCAACTCTTTTCTTCTGCCATCCATCTTGCAAAGTTTGATAATTTTGTTAATGCTCCAGCTGTTGGATGTGATTATGAAAGAGCTCTTGCTTTCATGCTCTCTTTAATTTTGTAGCCTTAGTAGTTACAGATGACATTTTCAAAGACCGATTATAACTTCAAAATCTTGGATATTTTAAAAGTGTTTATGAAAGCAAGAATATCCAAGACTCAAAAGTAAGAATCAGTTTTCTTCCTCTCATAAATCTCCTAATTTTTACAGCACTCTTCTGATTGTTGCTGTAGGGAGAAGGCCAGAAAGAAGATTCATACCTAATTCTAAATTTACACCATTTTAAAGCAAGAATTGCAGGTAATTGTTTATTGTGCCTTTGTTCATCATTCTACATTCTGTTGTTTCCATGAGGAAATTGCCAAATGAACTGTAAATTTTCACTCACCTAAAGCAGACCATGTGAATATTTCAGAAGAAACATGTCACCAATTTAATTCTGTAGAGCTCCAAATTTACTTTTAAAAATTGCTCAGGTGTGTAAGAATTCCTATTCCTATATTCCTATTATATAGGATAGTGTATGTAAAGTATTTCTTTCTCAAATACCTGCAGACAGTAGTATGTCAGAAATTACAGGAGCTGTGAACTACAAGCCTCATCTTGGAACAGTGGAGCTGTAACTATTGTGGCTTTTGCATTTTCTCAGAATGAATAACTGGATGAGATACTAACTTGCTTCATGTTTTACAGTATCTTAAAATTTGTCATATGTCCAAAGGCTTAGTTTTAAGTATTTTTTCCTGGAACATTTAAAGGAAAAATCATCTGAATATACCAGCAGTAGTATTTTGTAGTTTGAACTGAGTATTTTAAGGAAGTTATTTGTATTACTGCATCTTTTATGTCTGAAGAGATATTTGTTTAATTTTCATAATATATAGCAAAAGTGAACAGCTGTTCTACAGTTGTCTTTGTCATTCCTTAATAGCTTAATTTTGTGAACCCTCTCTTAGAATGTTTATACACACTATTGACAACTTTGATTTCTGATTAACCTGAATGCAACTAAGCAAATAATCAGAAAAAATGGCTGTAGGAAGGATGAGGAGGAAATGTTTCCTAAAAATGAGTTAAAATATTTTTCATTCTTTTTACAGCTGCTTTGCAGGAAACACCAGCATCAATCATAGATTAAAAAAGTGAAATTGTCAAGTTTTCTGTGCTAGTTCTGTCTGAAGATGGTATATTCTAAAGTTTTGCATTTTGTTAACTCATGATGGTTTTAAAACAACAGAAAAGCTCTCTAGCAAGTATATCTAATTCTTTTTGAATAGACACTACACTGTAAAAAGTTACATTAAAAGGAAGTTACTTACATTACAAAGTTAAACATATGAAAGCTAGGAAATGGCACATTTACAGGTCTAAATCTGTTCTGAAGATCTAATGTGGCAGGGGCCTGCTAGAGAATGATGGTACTTCAACGCATACTCATAGGTATGTCTTGGTCTCCTTGAGAATCAGTGACTGTAATGTGTTCTTCACACTTTTAAGAGTAAACACAAGAGAAGCCTCAACTATTGCAAGGTTTTGTTGCCTGTACACTTAACGGTGTCTCATGGAACAGATCAAAAACATTACATTGGAGCTTCTCTGGCTTCTGGATTGCTTGTTTGTGTTGCCTTACAAAATTCTGAATCCTGTTTGGGTTTTCTTTCCCCATTGTGATTCTTTGGTAAATGAGATCAGCTCTTAGGCTTGAGATTTGTCAGCCTGGCCTCACAGGACCTGTGGTGCAATTCCTGCTGTGCACTGCAAATGGACATCAAGCTAAATTCCAAAATACCCATCTAGTAGAAAAGAGTTTATTCACATCAATGATGAGATCAGACATACAGCTCTGTGTTTTGTTGTTTTTTTTTTGTTTGTTTTGTTTTGTTTGTTTGTTTCTTTTGTATGTGTGTGTATTTCTATTCACTAAGAAGCATAAGTTTTTTAAAATGGAAAAATACTTACAGCCAACATTTCACATTTATCTAATGATGTAATTCTTAGGGAGAAGTGGAAATCGGAGAATGGAGGCAGTAAGCAATATGTTATGAGGTATAATAACAAGGACTTAGGCTATAAACAGAGCATGTGCTTTGCTTCATAGTTCTTCATTGCTGAGTTTTGTTTTGTTTTGTTAAAAAAACAAACAAACAAAAAATCAGATTTAGTTTATAATTGTTTTGTACACCTTTCTGAGCTGTTTTTGTTGTTCATAGATTCCTGTTATGTATGGACTTCTTGTATGTATATAACATGCAATACGTAGACGAAGAAAAACTTGTAAGAAATGTATACATGGGGAGAGTTTGGAGGGAGCATCCCTTCTCATTGCAGGACACAGTTTCCTAGTACATTTGTTTGTAGGCTTTCAGTTTTTCTCCAAAAACTGATGTTTCTTCATGTCTGTCTGGGTTGTCTTGTTTTGGACCCACTTCCTCAACTGAGACTCCAAATGTCTGTAGTAGATGCAAGTGTGCTAGATCAGTCCTACTGAATGTACAGATGCCACTTATTGGGAGTGACACTAAAATTAATAAGTACACACTGCAATTTAAAGGATAATATTATGCAAATATTCCTAAGCATGACACATTAAAAGATAGTTACATTTTATACGCATCCATTAATATTTTTCTTTGAATATCAAGTAAGTACTACTTCCCACCTGCCATCTCTCCCATATTTTCACTTGCTGTGATGGTTAGATGTCATAAACCTGTCATAATGCTGTGACTAGGCTTTTTGGTTCATAGAATCTTGAATACTCTGCATTTATCTTGTGCTCAGCATCTTTTAAACTGATTGCATATTTCAAACTCTACCAAAAGCCATATTTTTGTCTTTTTTTTTTTTTTTTTTTTTTTTTTTCTCCTATGGGGCAGATTCTGAATTGCTTTTGATAATTTTCTAGCATAGAGCCTTGCTTTATTTTGCCTCTAACAAGCATATCCATATAATTTTTAACAGGTTATGTTAAGTCACTCTTACTTCACACTTGCATTTAAGCATGTTACGGTGTCACTCGCTTTGGAAAGCAGATAGCAAGTCTAGCTGCTTAGGTTTTGATGGTGGTGGTATTTAGCTCACAAACTACCTAAGTCACTATTTTAATAGCACTGTTAAATCATAACAGTGGATTTCTTCTTCCCTGGACTTTTTATCAGCAACTTAGGTCAGACTCCCCAGACTTCCAGTGCACCTTTAAAACTCTAGATCTACTCTTACATATTAAAGAGGAAAAAAAAAAAACAAGGAACAAAATAAAACAAAACAAACAAAAAAATATCCACAGCAGCTTAAAACAAACAAACAAAAAAAAGTAAAAGTAAAGAATACTTAGGCTATATCATCTTGCCCCCATCCCTGTCTGTCTGACACAAATACATACTTCCTGTTTGTTTTAGTTTATAAACATTTTCAATTCTTAACAACTGGATGTTAATGTTAGCATTTAACAACTAAGTAAACAGACAAATTGCCAAAGTCTATAAGCAGTCACAGTTCTTGTTGAATCTTAGTAGCATTTGAAATGTTAGTATTTTAATTTTCTGATCGTGGCTGGCCATTAATGCCATTGTAGCTGTGCTAAGTACTATGATTTCTTTTCCCTCATCCAAAATTAATACAACTTTTCTGAAGAAAGTATATGGCAGGTTGGTTTCTTCTTGCTGTTGGTTACATGGCATGGGGGCTTGGTAAGCTCGTTATAGGGAAGCAGTTTGCTGAAGATTTGAAAACTTGTTCCTGTTATAATACCAGCCCTGCCTTTTTGGTGAGTAGTAACAGGAAAGTCATAATCTCTATGACCATTTTGTAGCTGCAAGGGATAGGAAAGGCATGTGAAGACACACTGCACCAAACAGTTGCCTCCTCTCCTGTCATCCTTCACAAGGTGGTAACACCTTTTCCAAATTTTACTAGTGAATGTACTTTTTCACATGAGTAGTCCCTTTATTTTCATAAATTCATTTTATTTTATTGTGAAATACAGTGTATAATTCTTGATATTCTATTCATGTGTACAGAAACTGTAACTCTAGGCTACAATTCACATGCATTCACTTAGATGAATCACATAAAAACAGTTATAGTCTAAACGCACAAAACTGACAAAGACATCAAACTGGGAAATCTACTTACAGGGAAAGTCAGAAGTATTATGTGGATACTTTATAAATTAACTAATAGACTTGACTATAAGTCTATACTAATGATGGACATAGCTGTAATGGCAACAGTATGAAAATTCAATTAGCAACATCATAGTCAGGTATGTCAATATTTACAGTTTAAGTAGCATTAATATCTTTTTACAAAATTGAAATGATTTGATCTCTAATCTGAACAAAATATATTTTATGGAACATAGCATTTTCCAAAGTTTCTCTGTCCAAATTTATTTTAAATGTAACTTTAAGGTCCTCATTTCTCTAGCAGAGAAAGGATCACAAGCTACACTGGAAAATGAAAAATTCTGATTAAATATTATTATATAATTATATACAGTTATTGGATTTATGTTAAAAATAATGGAAATATAAATGTGTAATACAGATAAAAGATTGTTACTTATGATAAAATGTTATCATCTGACACCTTGATTCAGCAAAACTCAAACATTTTTTGTTATATATCTGCTAAGATTTTCATGTTTATACTCCAGTTAGGAAGAAGGACTTCTGAAGCGCTGATATCAGGAGAAGTGAAAAAATGATAGAAATCTTGACATCTAAGTATGTTTGATATTTTGAAGGGAACACATTGAAAAGGAGAAAGAAAGTGTTTAGATTAGACTAGCTTCCAACAGGAAAAGGTAAATAAGAAAGAGAAAGTGGCTGGGTATAATCCAAATAAACTTGGTTGGTGATGAGAAGTTATGAAATATAGATGATATAGATCAGATCATATAATAATTTTTTCACAGTCAGCATTTTAGCAGGAACAAGGAGATTAATTAAACTTTATATTAAAATAAACAGTAGGTATCTATGTGGTTAAGTATTTGAATTGCAATTGAATATTCCTAAAAGTTGTACGATATTATCAGTATAATAGACTTGATTATACAGAGTAAAAGAATTCATGTTAACCGTGCTGTCATTTAAATAGTACATCATAGATGTGCTCTTGGGAAATAAGTACCCTCAAAGCACAGAAATCCAAATAGTGAGAGAAGGTAAAAATGAACAATGAAAATACTTTATTCCATGTAGGTTATTATACTGCTCTTATCATCATAATATCTGATTACTTTCTGGTGGTGCATTAAGCTATGGTATTAGCATCTTCTGCTTAATGCTCTGCTTTTGTGTGGTGATTCTTGTAGGTTTGGGGGAGGAGAAATAGGGAAGCTGTGAAAACTTTCTTAAGTGTTAACAAATTCTGCATGTGGAAATATAAAATAAAAGAGATGGAAGGAAATAGCAATAATGATGAAAATCTTATTCAGTTAGGTAAAAGAGAACAGATTTGCATGTGTTGGCTGACACTGCAGACTTTTGGAAGGCTACTAAATGGGGCTGCGATTTGATCCATGAATGTTGCTATCTATTTCAACATTAGTTCAGAAATACCTATGACACTATTAAAAGACAGTTAGCTATAAAAAAGGTCAGAATTTTTGGCTAGTGGACTTTAATGAACTTCATTTTTCATTTGGGAAGGAAGAAAGTTTCCAAAATCTTATAATCTTTATAATTCTGTAAGTTTGTTTCCAGAGCAGGAGTTTGAGAGAGCCCTCCATTTGGTAAAACACTGCTCTGTCCAGTGTACCATTCTGGTAGCTGGGGAGCTGGATACCTTGTGTTCTAGTGATGCAGTGCTGAAGAGAGACTTAGAAAACCTGCATGCACAATATACTCAAAATATTAAAGTAATAACAGGCAAATCCTGTTTGTTAAAAAAGCTAAAAAATAAAGCAGTGTTCATTAAGTACATGGAAAAAGCTAGAGATTTAAAATGCATAAATGGGCAGAGGCTGAAGCAATTTGAAGACTACAGAGTAAAAAGATATCAAACAATAAAAGGCACTCTTTCCACCAAATATAAAGGGAATTTTATGATATTTCAAAAAGTTTTGCAATTGTCATCTACTTTTCCTATAATTTTCTGGAGGTAGCTCCAAGAAAATTCTATTTTAAAGAAAAGATCTTGTAGTACTTTTAAGAGAGTATTGAAATGAATAAATGAGTTTCTGAAAAAAAAAATATATATATATGTATTTTTTAAATACCTTTGCACAGTATGCTTTAAAAAAAATGGCCAGCTAATTAATTGAATAATTCTTTGTTAAAGATACCAGACTTTAAAATTTCTTGATAATTTTATTTAAATCCATATCTAACATACCCAGTGAGAACAGGATATCTTTGTGTTGTTCTTATTTTGTGTTAGAGGTTATTCTGTGATTGTGACAATTGTCTTTCTCACAGCCATTACACATTTCTAAGTTATGTCAAACAAGAAATGGAAATTTAATTTTGTAACTTTTTCTGCAACTAGAAAAAGCATCACATTTGAAATTACATTGTTCATCCCATCAAATACTTTAATTCATAAAGCAATGCAGGACTTGAACTTAGACCCAGATGTTTTATAAAAATTGACTAGATTTTTACCTAAATCATTTTATGCCAAATAATGTTTTAACAAATCCTGGAAAGGCAAAGCAACATATTTTGTTAGATAGAAGAGATGTTATTTACTGCTTTGAGTTATTTACTGCTTTTATTTACTATTTATTTTATAGACATTATTTACTGCTTTTTTAAGATACTTAAGAGTTAAATAATATGTAACGTTTAGAGGTCAAGCCTCACTCACAGTGTTGTGGACTGGTATTCACATCCAGAGATATCATCAATACATTGATACCTCTATTGTCAAGCATCATGGAAGAATAGTACCTTCAGAAATTCACAGTGTGAACTTGCCCGAAATTTGTATGGTTGCTACCTAAACATTTTGACAAACTTCATGAATTGCACTGTACAACCTGACATCAGGAGCAAAATCTCCTTTATTGAAGAGATGAAGACTAATTTGCAACAACTTATTGATTATCCTTCCTCTCCAGAAGAAGTACGTATGTATTCTATTGGTAGTGGTTTCTTACAGTAACATGGAGACAATACCACAAGTGAAAAAACAAGAGTACTCATTGGCTAAATAACTCTTATTCTTTGATAAAGCCCACAGATCCACACTAGCTCTCTACTACGGTCTTGGCTCCAGAACATGATTCGAAGGACAGCTTCCTGAGAGAGAGAAAGAGTGTAAGAGGGGTGAAACTCTGTCATATAATGTATTCAGGAGACTAACACGTTTCTCAGTGCCAAGCAATATTTTGACAAGTATTCTTCAGCTATGTATGTGTGGGCATGTGCACAAACTATGGTATCTACAGAGTAGCTCAGGATGGACAATACAGCTGAAGAGTAAGAATTACCATTTGTAAGTATTTTTTTTTTAAGATTAAAAGTAATGAGGGGACTTAGGATGTGTATCAGTGACTCAACTAATGCGGACTTTTGGGGACGAGTTGCCAAAATAACTTAAAATATTTTTTATAAATGAGTTTGAGATGTGTAGTTTTTCTCCAAGAAGAAAAGAAGAGCTTTCAGAATGAAAACCACAAGGAAACTATGCTAAGGCACATGTAAAATAAGGAGATGATTGGTGACAGCCAACATAGTTTCACTAAGGGCAGATCATGCCTGACAAATCTGGTGACCTTCTACAATGGTTGACATTGGTGAATAGGGGAAGAGCAACTGACATCATCTACCTGGACTTGAGCAAAGCATTTGATACTGTACTGCATGATAGCCTTATCTCTGAAATGGAGAGACATGGATTTGGCAGATGGGCCACTAGGTAGGTAAGGAATTCACTGGATGTTTGAACTCAAAGAGTTGTGGTCAATGGCTCAGTGTCCAAGTGGAAATCAGTGATGAGTGGTGTTCCTCAGGTGTTGGTGTTGGACCAGTGTGGTTTAACATCTTTGTCAGTGAGATGGACAGTGAGATCAAGTGCACCCTCAGCAAGTTTGCAAATGACACCAAGTTGTGTGGTGCAGTCAACACACTGGAGAGAATGGATGCCATCCAGAGGGACCTGGGCAGGCTTGAGAGGTGGGCCTGTGTGAACCTCATGAGGTTCAACAAGGCCAAGTGCAGAGTCCTGGGCCAGAGCAATCTCAAGCATAAATACAGGCTGAGAGGATTGAGTGCACCTCTGATGAAAAGGACCTGGGAGTGCTGGTTGATGAGAAAGAAGATCAACATGAGCTGGCAATGTGTGCTTGCAGCCCAGAAAGCCAATCATATCCTGGGCCGCATCAAAGGAAGTGAGGCAGGGCGAGCGAGATGATTGTCTCCCTCTTCTCTGCTCTCGTGAGAGAATTGAGTGCTACATTCAATTCTGGGGCCCCCAGCACAAGGACATGGATGTATTAGAATGAGTCCAGAGGAAGGCCATGAGGATTACCAAAGGGCTGGAGCATCTCTCCTATGAAGACAGGCTGAGGGAATTGGGGTTGCCTCTGGAGAAGAGGCTTTGAGGAAACCTTATAGCAGCCTTGCAGTACCTAAAGGGAGCCTACAGGAAGTCAGGAGTTACTCTTTGTCAGGTCATATAGTGATAGCACAAAGGGTAATGGTTTTAAACTAAAATAATAATGATAAGTAGATTAGATATTAGAAAGAAATTTTACATGATTAGAGTGTTGAGGAACTGAAATGGATTACCCAGAGAAGTTGTTTAAGGTGAAGTGGTGGGGCTTTGAGCAGCCTGGTCTAGTGGGAGATGTCCTTACCCATGGAAAGAGGAGGTGGAACTAGATGATCTTTAAAGTCTCTTCCAATTCAAATCATTCTATGATTCTCTGATACAAATACTATATTCCTTTAAAAAAATAAAAATAATAAAAAGTCTACTATGTTGCCATATCTTTTGAGAGCAAAGCAGTACTTCTGCTTATTTATTTGGATTGTTGGGGCATCCCAAGCTCTTTGTTTGGCATAGAGACACCCATGAATGTCCTGAATAAGAAACATAGATGATGCCATTGAAGACAGAAGGAAGTTGACAAATGGGAAAGTAGATCAGGGGAATGAGCAGGCACATTGTAGGGTTCCCCACATATATATAGGAGGAGCCACTTGGCTATTTATTTGAAACTGCTACAAGTTTCCAGTAGGTATCAGCAGAAGATATTGATCTGAGGTGAAAGGTGACATATTGATGGATGTTTTAGTTCATATTAATGTAATATTCTGCTGGTTTGGTCATCTCTAAAGGCCTTAGTGAAGAATGGGATTTCCAGATTTCTAGTGTTTTATGTTTTCATAATTAAAACCAGTATCTGCTATAGGTGGCTTTGATTTTTAAGGCTCCTGTGCTCAAGAGACTTCTGCATGCTTGGTTATATTGTTATGGATGGTTCCCCTAATTTCAGTGAGAAGGCTAGTTGTAGTAAAGATGAATACAAGTAAAAGAATTTGCGTCATAAAGGCCTAGATACAGATCAACTCCTCTCTCAGAGTATGGAAATAACAAGTTCATCACAGGACTTACTGAATCAAGGACATGCTTACTGCATACTTTGTGCCCATCATGACATTCTATAGTTTATTTTGTAAATAATCATGCAGGAAATTGGCATTCTTTATGAAAGTTTCTCTTAAATTCCCAATCCCATGGCTGTTATTAATCCCTCGAGGACAAAACTAGATTCTGTTTGCAGAACTTAACTGCATTTTAACTAAAGGACTCTTTTCTACATGTTTCACTCTGCTTCTCCCCTGCTTGATAGAAGTTATCCAGAAACACATTCCAAAAATCTGGTTGCTATGTTTCGTGCTCTGCAAGTGTCGGTTACCATAGTGTTTTAGAAAAATACCTTTTCAGGAAGCAGATATATAATCAAATATAGTCTGCTGAAGTTGTGCTGAATGAACCATCTGTTAAAAAATTTAAAGTAACATATTTGTAGATGAAATGATTTGTACACTTTAATTTCCTGTTAAAATTGGAGAAATATAAAAAAGAGGGCATGAGAATATCTTTAAAAGCATCCATTTATGTATCCTGAAGCTGCCTAGCCTTTGAATACACCTGGTTATGAATGTCATGTGGAAGTGCAATAAACTGACCCTTTCCAACAACCAAGTTTTTCTAGAAAGCAAATCAGACACTACCTGCCACCTAGACTGCACATTTCTGCAGATACTCTACCTCTGAGCCACTGGAACAATTAATGCCTCCTAGTTTATTAAGCCAGGATGTACCCAGCACTGATCAAAATGCAGTACATCTATATTGGATCACTCTTGTTTAAAATAAAGGCCACTTTAAATGTTGTTGTTTTAATAATGAATGCAAATTCCCATCTTTGATCCCAAAGAACTAGGCATTATACAAATTTAGAGTAAAATCACTTTAATGTCCTTAAGTCCATAAAGGCTACGTAAATATCTGCAAGTAGTTTAGAATTCCAGGAAGATGTTGAAACAAGATTGAAGTACTCTTGTCACAATTTTTTAATAACGAATAAAGGTTTTCTGCTTATTACTAGGGAAGATAAAGATACCTTCTAGGTACACGACCCTTGCTGGTCCTCTGAAATCTCTTTGGTGCTGTTCAGGAATTCAATAAAAAGAATTTCATAGCAGTAAATAATGAAATATGCTATCTGTGTTTTTTGTCATTGTTGATTTTTTTTCCAGTGGTTCGGTATATTTCAAGCTCTCCAATAGTCATTCTGCACTTAGTTGTAGACTGTTACCCTTTGTGCAAGGCAGCAGCTTTGGCTGTCAAGTGTGAACTAAAACCATCTCTTAAGCTCAAGTGTGTTTTCAGCTACTCTGTGGTAATGCTGGCTGTGATGTTCCATCTCCCCATCAAGAAAGCAGTGTGACGTTAACATAAAATTCACCGTGTTATTTATTCTCTGGGGCAGCAGATATATGTAAAATCATGAAATTCCATGAGCTGTGATGTCACAAATCATATGAATTCATGAGTCATTACTAAATTGTTGGACTGCTGAATTTGTGTGTTGATTAAGTGCACACAATGTTTGATATTAATTTTCTATAAAGCACTTCAGGAGTTTTTGAAAAAAATGTTCTTAATTGATTTACCAAATCAAAACTTTGGTGTAATAATTACCTATTTTTTAGCAAAGTTTTAATTGGAAATATTTTCTCAAGTACTAAACTTCTGATGAAGATGAACAATGACCAAAGTAACCAAGGACATGGTAGCAAAGGAACTCAACTGATTTTATTAAAGCTCATGTTATTGCTGAGTGCCCTGTGCCAATGTGAATTCCACATAATGTAGAAATGTAATCTGATGAAGATTTTGAGTTACACATGCCCATCTACATGTCCTGAAAAACAAGCTAAGGAAGTAGCAATGCTCTAATTGGAACATGAATTTTCCATTTTTCCTGTGAGTTATTGCTTACAAATAACATGATCTCTCTTTCACTGTGACGCCAGAAAACAATAGTGTCCTTTTTTGTTTGTTTAATTTTGTCAGGAAATGCTGATTCATTGAAAACAAAGCTGCTTGCATTTGAACAATTCCCAGTCAGAAAAAAAAAAAAAAAAAAAAAAAAATTGGAAAAGTGTGTTGCAAAAGATAGTGCAGTGATTTTCAATGACTAAAGTTCTTTTTTTATTAAAAAAAAAAAAATGGTATTTTAAATAAGTTTTCAGGCCTGTAACCTAGTTTTAATGTATAAATAGTTCCCCTCCCCACCATCCAATAACCTGTAAATTATACATGTATAGTG
This sequence comes from Netta rufina, assembly GCF_964035555.1. Lineage (NCBI taxonomy): Eukaryota > Metazoa > Chordata > Aves > Anseriformes > Anatidae > Netta > Netta rufina. Next base: position 98,025,701 of record NC_140123.1, read on the forward strand.
GAAGCAGGAGTTAAGATCCAGAGTCCTCTCTCCCCTGCCTTTGATCACTCATAGCCTGCTCAATCTTCCGAGAAGGCTCCATGCCTTTGATCTCTTCTGCCTCTGCCTCTGTGTTGTTCAGGTTATCTGAGGATGTTTATTGTTTTGAAGTGTAGGTTTTACTCACAAAATTATGCTAATTCAAACTAAAAAATTGGAAAGTGTAGCCATTTGTACTAAAAAGATCAAAGAAGTAAAAACTTTAGGATGAATATTTAAAAAAAAAATTAATGTATAAAGAGTTAATTGCTCCAATATAAAAATTTTTAAATCTAGATTGGAAGGTTTGTGCAATTTGAAGTGAGACTATTTTGCTTACTCTAAAATTTGCAGTAGGGAAATTGAAAACTGAGATATAAAAAACTGTTTCCTGTTCAGTATTAATCAGTTTTGCTTCAAAACTCACTGATCCTTTAGTCTGCTGAATCAAAAACACGTCTTACGGCTATAAGGCATATGTTCTTTCTTTCAAACTTAGAGTTATGGCCTATCCATATTTTTTGGCTAACAGAACTCAACTTGCTAAGAATGTAACCCAGAGAAGTGCATGCTCAGGCCTCATATTTTTGTAATTAAATTACCAAAAAGATGTGTGGTGTTTTAGGATATGTGTGTGTATATACCTACCTGCAGGTGATGGTTTGGAAAATACTGTCCAGATTTGTAAGAATATAAGTATCTAAAGATGTATGTAACTTCCTTTCTGAAATAATTAAGAATGTTACAAAAAAAAAATATTTTCTGGTTCTGCCTGAGAACACTGCTCTGGGGCATTTTGAGGTATGATGCCATATTCAGTTATAGCAGGTAGAGTGATGACACATAGCACATACTCTTACTGAAGGCTACTTTTGGCTCAAGGCAGCTAAATGAAATGCTCCTTCAAATAACATTGCATAAGATTTCATCTTAAGTTCTTGAGCAACCAAGATTCATCCAGGGTTGTATAGAAAAAGTATGTATGAGTAACATTAAAGCTGTTTATTGTTCATTAAGAACTCAATGGTATGAAGAATGTCCTTGCAGCATCTTTATTTTCCTGGGTTATATACAGATCAAGAATGAGTCCTAGGAAAATAAGTGGCCCTGGAGGGCCCTTTGTACACAATCCAGTGTACAGTTGGGAACAGGAAGGCATCTATGCTTTCCCCTGAGTTATGTTTTGTGCTCCCATATCCATGAGAACTTTTCATTTTGAAGCTTGGGACAGAATTGCTGTTCCCTGACTATGCATGCAACTCAGCTAAGCACTGCAGCAGTATTTGAAGGGGAGCATAGGCATGGGAGTTATACTGGGAGAGGTCTAGGCATTAAGTATGCTGCTAAATCATAAATTAGTAAAACATATTCTGGCTGTGCTTGCCCTTGTTTTGAAGAGGTGTTAGTGAAAGATATCAACCTTGTTTTATTAATCAGAAGTAGAAGGGATGTAAATAATTATTTGGTGTTTACTCACTTTGCTACCTAGTTCTCTTTCCTTCTCCTCCAGTGACATTTTCCAGAAACTAGATCAAGGTAACTTCAGATTTTTGTTTTCAGAGGTAGTGGTCAAGATGATGGAAACTGTGTAGGCAGTATATAGAAATTATCTAATTCAAGCTGTTACTTAAGATTCAATGCAGAGTAGTTAACACTGTGCAATGTAAGATATTCCATCATGGATAAATGATTTATGAAGAAGCTAAGTTTGGTATCTTTGGCTCTAGAACTGGAAAATCACCTAACTGCCATGCTGCTCATGCTTTTAGAAGAGTGATGCAGTACAACTTTTTAAATTTGGGAAATACATGTGTGTCAAAATTTTTATCTGATGAATAGTGATGATAATGCTTGTCTGTATTTGCATTTAGGCCTGCAAGAGACAAATGAGGTAAAGAGTACATAAGAAGAGTTTTTATATGTCTAGGATTTGGTGTAAGTGAGGGAATTGAATGTTTCACCTCTTGATTTGAACTTTTTAATGTTTATGGAATAACAGTGGTGAAATAAACAGGAGATGAAGCAAGTATGTTGAAGGAAATGTGTGTGACAACGCTCTTCCTGTCATCATGTTTGGTTTGATGTTTTATACCACCACAGCATTTTTACCTGTCTGTTTTACCTTACTGTCTTGTTGTTTGCCACATCTTTTTGCGCCTGAATGATCACCCCTAAGGACCTAAGTTTCTTAGAAAAGTGGAATAAAGATAGAGTCTGCTTTTTGCTTTGGCCTCATTATGAGCTCATGTCAGTCCCAGCCCTCCTCCGGCACTGCAGCCATGATGCTTATTCTATCACAATTGCACTTCACCATGAACAGAAGGGTTGCTCCTATCTGCAATGTTTGATTTTTTTCATACTGCAAAATAGTTGTTGGAAAATGCTCATTTGAATTTTTAGTAGCTGTTTCAATTTGTTATATTTGCATCCTTTTCTCTTTATGAATATCTGCACTTTTAAGGAAATAGCTGGTCTTAAAGTCTGTGAAGAATGCTTTTCTTGCATGAACAGGAATATTTGCTGTGCATTACTCTTTTTTTTTTTTTTTTGCTATCGGTTTTAAAATACTTTCTTTTGTAGTAGCAAAACAGAAAGAAGGTTGTGAAGTTCAGGTGTCCAGCCAGAGTCAAAGAGATAAGATAATTTATAAATTTATAAGTAAATAGGCTGCAGATAATGTGGTGACAAGTTTAGAGGAGAAGAAACTTAATAAAAGCAAGAATGTTGATGAAAATTTCAGGAACAGGAAAATTTTAGTTAAATTTATGATGAATGACATGTCTGGCTCTTACCATGGAGCATCTTGCTTAAGTCTCTTAATTTGGTGGTGTTAACCTTAAGGCAGAAAAAATGGGAAGGCACAGTGCCATTTGAAAATAACATGAAAGTAGCAAACAGATGATAAATTTTCATTTGCATGCATTTTGCAAATAATTTTATCACCTCTATATACTAGAGCCTTTGAGAGTATGCTCTGCAAAACAAGACTGTTTTATTGTGAAGTGTTGTGCCATGCAATACAGTATATTAAAGTTAGCTAGAAACATGTAATATATCCAGTACTTGCATTTCCTCTTTGCTTTGTGTGTTTTCAACTTTTAACTTGTAGAAATTGTAGTTATATGTTTGTTCATAAATATAAAACTAGCAAATACACAAAAGAGTAGACATTGTTTTCCTCAGTCGTTCCCTCTCCTTTCTCTCTGAGAGGGCTGCTGTGTTTCTTTCCTGATCTCTCTGCTTTTCTCTCATGCAGGGTGCCATTGCTCAGAGAAGGCTCCATTTTTTTTCTGTTCCAATTAGTTTACAAACTGCCTGCTGAGCTAGGAAGGCTGTAGGAAGGCTCAGTACAGACTCATAAACCCTCAGATGTCTCTTTGCCATCCCCTTCCCTTGATCAGGCCAGTGTCAGAACCAGTCCCCTCTCCTCTGGTGGAGAGGTCCAGTGCCACCTCCCTCCCCCTGGCCAGCTTGCCTGCTCCAGCTGCAGATGAATAAGGTCAGATGCTCTGGCAGATGTGTTTTTTTTTGTTCCTTTTGTATCATCCTTGTATCAGTTCATAGGCAAAACACTCTGAGATCCATCTACATCTGTAATTGTTTCTGGGCACATGTGCAAGTGATTTTTTTCAGCAGGATTTTAACATCCTACTTTTGAATATTGGTGAGGTGAGTGCTCCATTGTGGGGACTAGCCACATGCTGAAATGCTTTTTGACATGGGAGAGTAAAAGTGACTGTGCAGAATTTGATGCCTGTCGCTTCTCAAAAGCTGTTGCTCAAATTTACCTAGCTCAGACTGTGTGTTATTTGTGGCAATACTGGAAAATGCCCTTCAAAGATCTGAAAGTCAGGCTGTTCCCTTGTCCTTTTACATACCATCATTGATAATAATAGCAGTAAATTTGAACAGAATATATATTCATTGTAGTTCAGTTGGAGATTTCTATTCAGTTTTAATGGAACCACTGTTGTCACCTTGAATCAAAATACCATGTGTATCAGAGTTTACCCCTCGTCAGTGGCTCATTTGAAGAAAACAATGTATTTTGGCTTAAATGTTTTTATGGATGATCAAAAAATGTGAGATGGAGTGAACTGAGCTTGATTCCCCCATGCCCTATTAGAAGGAAAAAAATAATAATAACAAAAAAAATCTATTTTGATTTGTTGACTCAAATCAGTAGGAAAACTATCAAAGTAATAAGAAGTGGAATCCCAAGTTGTTGTTGCTACATAATTGTTAATTAAAGACAGATGAATTGTGTTTCTGAGTTTTATGAGCCTGCAGAAAAGCATTTAGTTTTAAATAATCTGAAAGCTCATTTAATCTGGAAGACCTTTGTGGGAGAACCCACCAGGTCTCATTTTCGTAGCTGAAGCGTCACACTGGGCAGATGCTGCTCGCAGCCCCTGGAAGTTAGGGCCACCCTTTTGCTCCCAGCTCTGGGACCACAGTGGCAAGGAGCCAGGGCGAGGAGCAGCATTTTCAGATGCTGGTGGTGCCCAGGCAGCCTCCTGCAGCTGGCAGGGAAAAGAAAAACATCATCTCTGGATTCAGAACCGCATGTGCAGCATTTCAATCAGAAAGGCCATTTGGGAAAGTTTACGCCATGTCACGGTACCAAGGGCTTTCCTACTGCTGCTAGCCCTTGAAAAGCTCCAGATCTAGAAAAGAGAGGAACTCAAGCCTGGGTTGATTTTTTGACACAAGCTGCTCTGCTGACAGGCAGCTCCCATCCTTCGACTGGATTGGGCCCCGCTCAGGAGTGCCTATCCAACCTGGCAGGAGGAGCGGGTCGTCTCACATCCTCCTGCATCCTCTGCCTCCATCCTGCCTGCAATATAGTGACACCCTGTGGGCTGCTCCCAGTCTGCTCCACCCAGCCCACTTCACCCTTCACACAGAGACTGCCCCAAATGCAATCCTTATCCCTGCTATGCCGGCCCTCCCCAAAACTGTGTCCAGCCAGGGGTGCAGGCAGACCTGATGGCCCTTCGGCCTGCGTGGGCAGCACGGCCATTGTGGCCATCTAGCTGTGCCTCAAGGCCCCTTTCTCACACTTCCATCCTTCTGTAATGAGCTGTCGATCTCCTCCAGATAAACACAGTGAAACTGGAAAGAACAGCAAAAGTAAACACGACAGCAGCAGAGCTAGGTGGCTGCTGCCTGTGATGTCCCTGGGAATGGATTTTCATGTCTTCCTGCCGTGGTTTCCAGCCTGTTGTCTTCCACTTTGTTTGCCATTCCTTAATTTCTAGCCGTAAGGTCTTTTGCATGCACCCTCCTCTTCACAGCGCATTTGTGCTACTGTCTGCAGATGCTAATAGGTAGAGAGACTCCTCCAATGGCTCTGTTTTTATTAAATGTGGAAATAAGAGAAATTACCACATTTTTAACGTCTCTTTTGTGGTAGCTATTAAGCTTTCTGGTGTAGAAGGGCCAAGCAGATTTTTGTTCATTTGTTCACAACACAGCCCCATAGATAAATTCTTCCGTGTAAGCTTTTTAGGTGCTGGGAGCACGTGTATTTGTTGCTCAGTATTTTACATGGTATTTTCATTTCTAAGTGACATTTTGTGTGACATTTTACTTTAGAACAATAGATGGGCAAAATCAAAATTTCAGGTCTGAAGCAGAGGAGTTATGTCTTTTACCTAGTCTATTTAATAAGTTGTATCTTTTATAAATTCTTGTCTGATTTTGTCTTTTCAAGAAATCTGGTTTGAATGTATTTTGAAAACAGGAGGGTGCTGATGGGTCTCGAATGCGCTGGTTTACAAACTTGCAGAGCAGCGTCCTACTAACTAGTGACGATAAGAGGGCTCAGATGAAGGGGTTTGTGCTGCTGGAAACACAACCAGCTTTCTCAGGAGGCTGCTTTGAGAAAGATTGCAGCAACATTGCATCCCCACTGTTACTGGTGGGTATTGCTGCACACATCTATAATTTGTGCTAGATAAAATCAGGAGGTAATAAAGGGAGGTAAAAAGAAGAGATGAGAGATCTGTCCTGTACTTCTTTTCTTTTTTTTTTTTTTTCTTCAGGAGAAAAAATGTCCCAGGGATGCTGCATTAACTCAGGGAAAAACAAGTGCTGCTTTAAATCAGAAAACTTGCACTGCACCAAGTCCTTTAGTTTGGGAACCATTTCAGTATGTTATGAAGGAAAGTTGCAGAATAGGCATGTTTACTAGACCTTTAATTGCTACATTTAGTAGAAAGGCGCTTTTTTTTTTTTTTTTTTTTTTTCCTCCTTTCCCTCCCCTTTTTAATGACAAGAAGCCAGAGTTTGCTGTGCAAATGAAGCAGGCTTTGCGAGAATCAGATTCACTTTGGACGACTCTTCACATTCCTAGTCATCATTACATTAGGCAGCACAATCCCATCTCTGGTTGATGGGCAGCAAAAGTGGGCAGCCTGCCAGGTAGACGTTTCCATGGCTCCCAACCCCCAAAGGTGATGCGTTTTTCAGCTAATTCAATGAAGAGTGGGCTGAACTTTGGGTCTAAACTAGACAATAGCTGCCTTCGCAGTATCAGCAGAATGGTTTATGGGAATGCACTCCACATTTGGCAGAGAATCATGTGACCTTACGGCTGAGATTTTGTGATGATGCCAACGGAGACTTGGAAAGCAGCACCCGTTCTGACTTTTTTCCTCCTTTCTTACATGGCTCAGAAAATGGTGGATCTTAATACTTGACTTTAGCCAGACTCAGCAAGCAATTGAGCTTTGAAGCACAACTTTGCCTTTATTCTGGCTTTTTTGGCACACCACCAGGAGGCTGTCCCTTTCACGCCTGATAAATTCTGCTTCTTATCTCCAAATAGAAAAAAGAAAGAAAGAAATATAAGCAGAATATTTAGACTTCATAACTGCATCTTCAAACTACGTGTTGTATTTTTTATTGTTGATCTGTAGGTCAGAACAGCCCTCCTGAGTATCTGAAGGATAAAAGTTGGTTTTTTTTTGTTTTTTTTTTTTTTCCTTTTTTTTTCCTCCTGTTTAACGAACAGGCGTTTGAACTGGGCAAACAGGGCGACAGCATTGAACATGAGATCATTGCAGCGTAGTGTAGCAAACTGGCACCCTGCCTTTTCACCCCTTTGCTTCGGCAGATTTGTGCAATCCCCATTTATAAAACCAGCACAGGGGCGAGGTGAATTTTCTGGTCTCTCCCCACCTCTCGCACCGTGCAGGCGGTGGCGGCAAGGATTGGTGCAGCTTTTGCGCAGTGCTTTGTGCCTGGAATTCCGAGAAGAGCGAGAAAGAAGACAGGCATCCTGGTCTTCTTCCGAGAAATAACAGGAGCCCTCAGAAGAAGAAACAAATCTGAGTTTGTCCTACATACAAGAGTGCAGAAAAAAAAAAAAGTGGCTCTCCTGCTTCCAAAAAAAAAAAAAAAATCTGGCATGTTACACTGCAGAGACATCAGGATGTGTTAGAGCTTCTTAAAGCAGTGTAGCAAAATGAGCCCAGGAGATTGATTCTTTTAGTAAAAACAAAAGAGAAAGAAGGATTATTTTTGTTTTTTTGTTTGTTTGTTTGTTTGTTTTTCTATTGCTTATATAGCAATATTTGGCACTGGGTGAAAACGTACCTTTCATAACAGGTATAGCTTCTTTTCCTTTTTTCCTTTTTTTTGTTCCATTTTAAACGTTGTTGAAACTGAGTCCTTGTGTATTAATTTTAACATATTCATCTGTTCACACTTTTTTAAACTAACTTTTTTTGGGGATGTGTTTGAGCTAATACTGCTAAAAATAGAAAGTAAACAAAAAATCGCAGATCTGTAGAAATGAGTGGCTAGGCACATTTTGTCTTAGCGAAGCACTAGAGTTATGCAAAGACCTTAATGTTACATTTGTTCAGTGTAAGCTTTGGTTATTGCTACAAAAGTTGTGGGCATTTAGATCTGGTTGCTAAGGAAAGTAAATTCTTTTTTTATACTGTGACTCATGCTTTCAGTTTCTAAAGAGAGAAAGAAAAAAAATGTGCTAACCGGTAGGAAAGGATCGCTCTTGTAGCCAGTATATTAAAGTTATTATGGAGTTAATTCATATACGATTTTCTTACAATTTGTATCTAAATCTATTACAAAGAAATCAGTGTAATAAGCACTGGAATAAAAGGCACATTATTGGGACATTCATGAAGTAAGCCTGGCTTGCAGCTAGTAACAGTGACTATTTTAAGATGTTTGGTAAAGCAGCACTTGTCCAGGAATAGCTGAAAACAGTATTTAAGATATCCATTCAGAGTGTTTGTGATAAGTGCATGCAAAGTTAAAGGAAATTTTGAGCATATGACGCTTTAGTAATAGACCCTGTTTCTTAGAACATTTGTCTGTCTTTTGTAACATATTACTAAGCAGTTAGAGCAGTCTGCACCAAAATTCAATTTGACTGACATATTTTAAAAAGCTCAGCCAAATCAGTGTTTTATGTATCTCGGATTACTTATATTTTCCAAGGCTTATAAATTTTCGTTAAAATACAGAAGTCTTTGGCTAGAAATTACTTTGAAACTTAGGGTCTTTTTCATCAAAATCTCTTATATATTTATCAAAATATTTCTGATAGATATTTGTCTAATAAAAAACTTTATAAATATATTTTGGTTTTACAAAATAGAATTGTTTTAATGTGTTTTACTTTTTATACATTACTGATTAGACAGCAACTCCTAAGATTATATGCTAATTTTGCTACCTTATATTTTTGTTGTTCTGCAATGAATTCTGGGAAACTACGGAATGGAGATCTTATGTATATGACACATATACTTCCATCCACCCATTTTGCACAAGAAAGTGTTTCTTAGACTTATGGTGATACTTCCCTCCCCAGTATTTCTGCTGGAATACTTACGTATGTCATTAATATGTCTGTTGAGGAACTAGTGATTGCATTTGTTTAAAAGAACTTTTATTTATTTTTTTTAATATCTGATTATATAAAACGCATTTATTTCCTTCAAGTTTTGCACACATTTCTTGATTTAAGCATTTTAGCCTTTCCCAGTATTTTTATGCAGTTGCGTAGCAAAGTACCCAATATATTCACCATTTGATAAACACTCTTTATTTTTGTTCAGCGTTCTTCTTCACTTCTGGAATTCCTAATAAAAGTAATATATTTGTGAAGTGCGATAGGATTAGGAAATGATAAATTAAATAGTCCTTTTGCCAAATTGTGTGTGTTCACAGCATGTCTTCCCATGGCTCTGAGAGGGGCATCAGCAGTGTGTCAGTTTTATATATTAAAAGCATAATTACTAATTTTGTGTAGGTTTCATGTTGTTCTGGAAACACTTTACATAGAACATATATATCAAAATCTCTCTCTTTCATTTGTTTTAGTGAAAGAAAAAATTTCAAATGAAAAAGGAAACTGAAGATGTTAATTATACCAGAATTCAACGAAGGTAATACAGTGATCTTTTTTTTTTTTTTTTTTTTATATTAAACTTTTGCTATGATTACTTTCTGTTGGGAATATTACAGTTTGGATAGCCTTTATACTTATTGTTTCCATTAAGCTTTAGAATGGATTGAAAGATCAATACACAATTTGTTCTTTTGTTATGCCTAGTAAATATGTATTACAGATATATATACTACTGTATTTCTATGACATATGTATTTACATGACATGTATATTTACTAGCAAATAACTGTATTAGACCAATCTTTGTGAAATGTGGAATACCTCTTCTATTTACCAAAAAAAAAAAAAAAAGGAAAGAAAATCTGAGAAGTAATTTATAGCACTTATTAGAATCATTCAGTAAATTATATATGCAGTCCGAATATTTATTTTTGACACTACGATAAACATTCTAGATTGAGTTTTGTCTTACATATTCTCTCAAGTTAACACTTGATAATAATAATTACATAACAATAATACTAAATAATTATAAAAATATCATTCCTTCTGAATGTTGAAGTGTTGTATATGAAGTGAAAGTGAGTTTAAAACATACTGTTATAAAATTAAAAAATAGTTGACATTTTTTTTAAAAAGCAAAAGGATACATTGGGGCATACAGGATTTTAATCAAATAATAATAATAAAAAAAGGCCATTTACTAATGTTCAGCTGTCATTAGTGAACTAGAAATATATGTTACAGTCTGCAAGAAAGTTTAGCGTTGGCCTGATTTAAAAACTTTATTATTGGCAGTGCTTATTCTCTTAAAAGGAGCTTTATCCAACTAACGATGACAGAATTAGGCCTTCAGTGGGAGCTAATGGAAGGCAGGCATTAAAACCTTACTCAGATATAGATTTCAGTAAGCTGCTAAAACTATAAGAGACCTTACTACCTTTTCGTAGAACCTGATTTTAAATTTTTACCAACTTATGCCTGTATTTTACAAATGCTTTTGGGGTTACCCTGCTGTGTTTTAAGATACAGTATTTATAATTTTCTTTGAAATATATAAGTTATAAAACTGCGTCTGTGTCTCACCTTTTTAAACTACAGATTATTACTTCAGGATCTGTTTTGAGTCTGTTGCATAGGACATCCTACATTTAGGGTCTGATAATTTGTGTTGTACTGCTTACCCGTCATAAGAAGAAAGTATTTGTTGTAGAAGTTAAGCCTGAAGATTTGCAAGATTGCCTTTTACTTGCAATCTTATTGGGGAATAACACTGATGGGAGGAATAGTGAATAAAATATACAAATCGACACATTTTCTTTGATTAATAGGCATTGTTTAATCAACAAGTTATTGTCAAGCAGTACTTAGATACTCTGTAACATGAAGAAATAGCTAAGAAGTCTGTATAATGTTGTATGAGAGCTGCATGCCAGTGTGCCTCATTGCTTTTCAGATTTAGTGGGGTGATTTTTGTTTTAAGTTGCAGTACATGATGTGGTCTCAGACACAAAGGACAAACCTATATTGTTCACTTTCATGCCATGTCCGATTTTGGATTCTGGTCTTGCATGCTGTGTGCATACTGCAGTCAGATTCCGGTTGTTGGGATTTGAGAGTTCATGAGTGCTCAAAAGGACATTAATTCCTGCTGAAGACAAAACAGTGTTGCACAGTCAATCTGTAAAAAAGTGGGTTTTATTCATTTTTCAAAAAACAAACTAGTGGCAAATGTTTGGCTTGTTCGGTGCATCCACCATTTATGCAGTTAAGTTTTAAAGTAGACTTCTTTAGGATTAATTGTAATATTTTTACTCTTAAATACTTGTCCTTACACTTGCTTCATATGTTTGTTTGTTTAAAGTCTTCTGTGTCTCACTTTAAAAGGAAAATGCTAATCAGCAATGCCAACTGGCATAAACCCGTAGATCCGATCTTGTGTTGAAACGTACTGCACAAGCTCGCTTCTATGGGTCTGTGTCAGTATGGTGATCTGGCAAAAGTTTATGTAGCACGCACTTCAGTGGTATTTGACAACAAGCCCAAGTGAGCATTTCAAACAAAACTATATATTGTTTTTGGAATGCTTCTCTTGTCCATTGCTTTTTCTTCCAACATAAGTAATTTGTCCTGTTATCTGGTGCTTTAAGCAACCTTTGGCTTAATATCTTACTAAAATTACAAATAAATGTGAGGAAATTGTAAGGTTTTCAATGAGGGAGAGTAGGATACACTATTTGCTAGCTTTAGTAAATATATCATTATAACGTATTACACTCAAAAAAAAAAAAAAAGACTTAATTTTACATTTTATTTTTATTTTAAAATAAAGCCAAATGATCATTCTTATCTTAACCTAGCTGTATCATTTCTACCAGATATATGTGCATATATATACATATAAACCATACACATATCTTTATACATATGTAAACATGAAGGAAGATAATTTTTACCTCTGCAGTAGAAAAATCTAAGAATATGCCTTATCATCTAAAAACTGGGGAATAACTGGGGAATAACTTCAGACTATTTCAACAGTTGAAAGCCTACCCCCATGGGAAATATGTAGGCCTGTGGCTGCTGTCACATTTCAAAGAAATGCTGAAGAAGTGAAGAAGACTTTATGGTCACCGTCGGAAGCTGTGTGCATCCGGGTTGAGGTAGTAGGTTGTATGGTTTAGAGTTACACCCTGGGAGTTAACTGTACAACCTTCTAGCTTTCCTTGGAGCACACTCGAGCCATCGAGGAATTCATCATCACTTTAATCTGATCAGGGAAAGTATGCAAAAAGGTATTGTGTCATGGCTGTACATAATAATCACTCTGAGGCTTTATTGATGTTGAAATAGTCCTGATTACTTGATTATTTCATTTACATCCTGTTACAAACAATACTAACGTTCTCTTAATGGACTGTGACTATGTACTGCAGACACTTAAGAAAGACTGATGATGATTTTAATTCCATTAACAAAAAAGCTTTAAAATTTCATTTTGATTTATAAATTCATAAAAATACTGAGTATTTAATGCTTTATTCTTCCTCCATAGAAATAGGTTGTCTTACATAGTTGATTATATATTTTTTTTTATTCAGATGCACATTATTAATAAAGGAAAAAGAACAAATATTTCTGTTCTTATAACACTTTCCAAAAAATATTACATGTTGCTGCTTGGATAACAAGGGGCAGTATCACAAGTTGGTCTCAATCTTCCTTGAGTTTATGACATTCTTTTTTTGTGCATATACAACTCAGTGTTACATAGGCACTGTAGCCCCGCCTATGGGCTGTTGAATCACTGTTTTGTTATTCATATGTCACTCAGCCTGATTTCAACCTGGATTCTCAGCATCCATGGCCTGACACAGCTTGTCAGCCTACCTGCGTCCTGACCTCCAACACTCTCATTATTTTTGGCCCCGACAGACATTCTTACACATCTTTTGAGTCCTCCTAACCAGGAGAACTTTGAGAAGGCGTGTTCCCTGCACGAGTTACCCTGAAGTGATGGGCACCACTCTGGGGAGGCACAACACACACAGCTTCCTTCTCTGCCATCCCTGGGCACCATGAGGCCAGCTCAGGGTGGCCTTGCCTCCTTCTGGGTCGGCTGGGTGCCAGCTGCAGAAACAGCCCTCCTCTTTGTCCCATACCGTTGTTAAAGAAAGAGGACCAGAACACACCAAGGGGCAAAACGTGTATTTTATCCCAGTCAGAATAGAAGATGAAGGTGTGCTTATGGAGTTCTGCTGATGTTTATGTCCTAAGTTGTGCATTCCTGTTCCATGGTTGTTGTTTTTTTTCAGTCTTCCTTATATTGGAAAAAGAAAAAAAAATCCCATTAGATATATCCATCTCATAAATAAATATCTTAGCAAAGAAAGAGAGAGAGTGTTTTCACATTTCTGCCATTCCCAGAAACAGCTATGAAATGAAAGGGAAAAGCACTGTGCTGGTCTATCAGCCATGATTTTTCAAGAGCAGACAATGATGCTCATTCTGAAATATATGTAGTTGAGAAAAAAACAATGCTGTCTGTATTAACATAGTTCTCCCTGAAAAGGGGAAAGGAGTAGAACTTAATCATTACTATTAATGGTAACAGCGATAATTCTGCCTAAAAATGGTTTAAGATTTGTTGTTATAAGGCAAAAGAGTTGAGCCATGCCTCGGTGGTGCTGTGGCTTATTAGCAAATAGTTCTTTCTATGGTTTATTTTGTACCTCTGCATTTGTTGCTTTACTTTTATTGCAGGTGACCAGACCAAGATGTTTGGCAGCCCCATAATGCATATTTTTCTTTTTTTTTTTTTTTTTTTTTTCAGCAAGGAAAGTTAAGAATTCTTATTTTAAGTGGATTTGATGCTTGTTCTTATTGTGATTACTGTTTTCCTTTTAGTTCTGTCTATTTAAAAAAATCAGTTACTTACAGGTCCCTACATTTGACTTTTTCTACTCCAGCCTAAGGCTTGCCTAACCACTTTCCTAGATAACAAATAAAAGGAGATGAACATGGATTTTGTCTCTCTTTTTAATAGCTTTATTTTTTTTTCAGTTATTAATATTTGTAATAGGAAATTGGTAAAGAGGATCTTTGTGACAGTTAGGGGAACATACAATGGATTTTAAGCCTGTCTTAAAGTGTGTGGGAATGAGGAGAGAGCAGGTTGAGTGAATCAGAGCTATTCCAGGTTAATGGAAAATGCTTAAGGGGGCAATGGCTAAATGGGAGGATAGAGGAGAGACCTCCATCAACCCAGGATGCTTAACAGGGACCACTGAATAAAAACTGTAATATCCTCTGTGGATTCAAAAGGACTCTGGGCACCAGTATGCTTTCTTCCCCTTCTATTTTAAAATTTTTATTTTCTAATTTAAGTCCACTGTAATTCTAATTGCTGTTTTCTGCCAGCAGAGCAACAGGTGTTCAATCCTTTTATATTAATTCTTCGATTAGTTGCAAAATAAGGGGGATTGCTTATACTAAGCTGAACCAAATAGAAATGACTGATGCAGAAAATGTGGGAATGTTTTATCTGACCTTCAAATGCATGATAAAATTGTAATTCTATCAGGCATAGTTACAGGTTGCTATGCAAATTTCTATTGCAGCATCACTAGCTTTAAAAATATACATTTCTCTGTTCTTTCTTTCTTTCTTTCTTTCTTTCTTTCTTTCTTTCTTTCTTTCTTTCTTTCTTTCTTTCTTTCTTTCTTTCTTTCTTTCTTTCTTTCTTTCTTTCTTTCTTTCTTTCTTTCTTTCTTTCTTTCTTTCTTTCTTTCTTTCTTTCTTTCTTTCTTTCTTTCTTTCTTTCTTTCTTTATTTTTACCCTGTAACGTGCAATGTACTGTTTTGGTAAGAGTTATCAAGTTACAAGCAAAAATGAATGAGACTGAGCTAATTCTGAAGCGGATTAAGGTGGAGAATGAAAAATAAAGGGAGAAAAAAACTTCTATTAAGAACAGCTGGATGGAGTTAGGGCTTCTGTGATTTCATTTTAAAGCCATAAAACATATTGTCCCTTTTAAGCAAAGTCTGGCTTTTTTTTTGGTTGTTGTTTTGTTTGTTTGTTTACTTTTAAAATGTTGGTGGAATACTGTTCAGTTGTGTAGCATTGAGCATTATGTTGTGACTTTTGCAGCAAATAAATACGTTTTGTAACATGGTTTAAGATGAACGTCTTCCAAATCTAGGGTCTGTCTAGCAGTGTTTGTTCCTATAAGCAAGCCATACTAGTATGCCTTTACTTTGCTTCTTGGATGTAGGAGAAATACTTGATAGGATATCTGGGGACAAATCCTTAGGACCAAGCAGCCTGTTTTCCATTGTTTTTCTGGGGAGATACAGGTGTTTGGCACAAGTTTGGTCCTACAGAACAACTGCCTTCATTACTGCAGAGACACTGACCAGCCCAACACCCTTTTGTGGCCAGAATTTCCTTGGTAAACATTAAGCATGATCCAAGGCCTTAACCCTGGTTCCAAACTCAGAAACTTGCAACCTGGTGAAAACCTACTTTAATGCCAGATCCTGTTTGTCTTAAGAGCTAACTCACTCCAGAGAGATGGGGAGAGTTTGGATATCCATCTGCAGCCCAGAATGCCTCTGTCAAAAGAAAACATAATTAAAAGGACATTTCTGAGTTAATAACTGTGGGTCAGATGCAGTTACAGAATTTGGGTGTTTAGGGCCCAGCCTTTTTGAGCCCTTTCAGTGGAATAAAGCTGCCATTAATCTAGTTGACCAGAGTAGGAAAAGCAAGCTTTGGGCAATTTTATGTCATTGAAATAGCATAGAACTGTCAAAAACATATAAGTGAATATGGGTAAATATAGCTGATAGCGTGTTTTTAAGCTCTTAAAAATAATCCAATAGATTTATATTATGAAAGCTGAAAGTCATTATAAATTTTTGTTGTTGTTGTTTTCTTTTTTTCCTGTAGCTGATGCACTTCCTGTTTTTGTCATTCCACTTAAGCAGAAGAGAATGATGCATTTCACTTGGTCTCATGCTTCATCTAACTTCCTCATCTTCAAACAGGTTGCAGTTCTTTAGAGATTTTGGGGAAAAAATGTGGTAAAATATTAAAAAGCAATCCCAGAAAATGTTTTAATTTCAAATCTGTTCTTTAAAAAAAAAAAAAAAAGTAACCTCTAAAATTTGTTTATTGAAACTCTTCAACAGGAGATCTGTGATAGGTCACTTGACTGATAAAGTTGGAGTAGAAGTGCACTTGAAATTTTTTGAATTTTTTGGATGTGGTTTCATATGACATTCATTTATCTATTAAGAGCAGCTTCTGGTATTTTTAATAAAACTAAAATTAAATACGTCTGGCAAGCCCTGTTGCAATGTGAATATTGCTTTTATAGCATAGTTAAATACAAGATTGAAATGCTAATGCTTTTGCATTACATAGCACAGAAGAATTAAATGATTTCAGCCTTGTCTTTTCTCACATAGTAAAAATATTTACATCGGAGTGATCTTTTGGTAGAGTAATTTTGTACAGGGCTTCTGGATATTTCAGCTGTATTTTATTGCAAATGATATAATTTATATGGAAATTTCAGATAAATTCTTATTCTGTTTTGTTCCTTCCACCTTTTCTTTCCTGCTACTTCTGGGAGAAGTAAGAGCAAGGCTAATGTTGATGAAACCATTTTAGGAATATTTACTAAGTCTGAATAAAACCTCAAAGATGATGTCTCTCTTTTCTAGTATGACATTGTCTTTTGTTTGGAACTGTGTTCAGTATCCTTATTTATTTTCTTGCAAATGTGATCGACAGCTTACTTGATCTTACAGAATAATAGCCATGGATCCCATTGCTCTCTTCTGCCTTTGTTGCACCTCCTTTTAAACAGAGAAATCTCACCCCTAAAATGCTGTGCTTTGAGGCTCTCTGACTGATGTAGTTCACTGGTTTGAGTAAGACTGATGCTGATATGCTCCAACCATTGCTCCAAGAGCCTTACCAAAAGGATACAGATAGAGCATAGCAGATTAATCCTTATTCTAAGAGTCTGAACAGCCTTTTTGTACTGCCTACTTTACTTTTGCGATTGGGCAAGAGGGGAGGCATTTTCATTTTTTAATATGCAGCTAACGTACTACACTATTGCCTTCATCTGAGAGTTATGAGTCTGCCCAACTAAAGCTTTATCTCCATGGTTGAGAGTGAATTATCTGGTTTTATCTGTGGTTTATCTAGGAAATGCAGGCTCCCTCATTTTTCTTTTTCTGTCTCCACATACTTGTGGTTTATACACTGCCGTTGTTTGTTTGGTTGATTTTTTATTTTTATTTATTTATATATGTATATATATTTGATTCTTAATTTCTTGACACTACAATGGCAATAACAAAGAATATACTAGCAACAAGGATGGTCAGATAATAGTACCCTGACAGCCTTAGAGAAGAGCGGGATCAGTGTTGTTGCATGTTTATAGTTAGCAGACTGCAAAAGCTTTCTCAAACCAAATTCTCCATGAGGCCTTTCTGCTAATGCCCCTCTAACAGGGAAGGAGAATGAGTTGTTTGGTACTGCTACCTTTGTAGGTCTAGCTTGAGACCAATGGGTTTGACTTAGCTCAAGCTCTGTGTGAATGGAATATATTTCAAACTAAGTCCCTGGACGATAAATACACTATAAGGTTCACTTTTCCCTAGCATGCACCCAGTCTTGTGATAACTGCATTATCAAAACAGACTTACAGGCCTGGGAAAAGGTGACTGTCAGTCCCTGAAATGTTTTGTATGTATGCATATATATACATGTATGTATGTGTTTTATTCTGCATTGCACTACATTGATTAAAATAAATAAATAAATAACACTTATTGGGGGGTACATCTTATGTATTTCAATGTTTGCTGAGACAAATTTGTTAACTTCCCAGAGGAGGATGAAATCATGAGATGGGAACTTTCCTAGGTCAGCTTCACCATCCCATGAAAGAACTTCCTCTTTAGACTAGGGACAGTATTCGGACTGCAGTAAATCGCTGTAATAGTTGGTTTCCTGGAAGGTTGCACAGGAAAGGTGTTCAGTCTGGGTCTCGAAGTAGAGTGCCTGTGACTGGGAGAGTTGAACGTGGGAACAAAGGGAAGCTTTATGGCTTGAGCATGCCTCCAAGTATTCACATGTCCGGGGCTGAGAATTCATGACTACTATTCTCAATCACAGCTTTTCCACCAAGTCTTCCACTATTGGGGGATATTTCTATCTCCAGCCTCTCTGCCTCTTCAGAAAGCACAAAAACAATGTATACAGCTGAAGGGGATTTATTCTGTAAATTCTTTGAACCCCTCAGATTCACCTGTGTTAGTTGAGTGTTTCATGCAGAGATGAATGTCTGTGGTGTAGACTTTGTATTAAATTATGATTTATGCTATGTTGAAGTAGCCTGTGACTGATCTACTGAAAAGTGACTATTCACATCCTGTGCAGGGTGTGAAACACCCAAGGCAGTTTTGAGCACGTTGTACCAAGGCCACCACTCATAGTGGCAAAGCTGGTTTACACAGCAGCTAAGCCTCTGGACCCTTGTGTTTGAGGGCCTCCGCTGAAGCTAGTGTCACTGTGCGCAGGCATCTTTGTGGGCTTGGGTATGGGGAGCCAGTAGACCAATGCAGCTGTTCAGCTCCACAATTAGTAATGTGTTTTGCTTCTTTGTCCAAATGCTAATAATGTTTGATTTAGGCTAGATTTATTCAATGGAACATATCTGACAGTATCCACTTCCAATTTCTTCAGCCTTACTGCCCAAATATCCTTTTCCAGGTTGCGTATTGTAAAGAACTAAGCTCAGACCTCCTAAATTTACATATTGTCCTTGAGTCTCTTCACTGGCTTTATAGGAAGGTGGTGTCTGAAAATGCTCAGTAGTAATCAGCATATATTGATTATTGCTCATATAAACTTGGAGACCAGACTGCATGCCTGAGTCCATCTGAAGTAACACAGCTGGCAGTCTCAGTACAGCCACAGGGAGCTTTTGTTAAAAAATTATTTTTGTCTTTAGATAGCATTTACTCAGGATGTTGCTTATGAAGGACACGATTCCTGCGGTGATAAAGGGGTTTTTGAGAGGCATTATTATAAAATACTGTGGGGTATATCGTCCTGGTGAATTATTCAGCTTCTAATACAAGAAGAATGTATAGATATCTCTATTGTTACTTCCATTTTGAAGTAAAAAGGTACCTGAATGACCAAAAAGGTAAATTTTAGTGACAAATCCAAGAACTGAACTCATACTTTATGTAACATGCTGCTATCTTTTTCCCAAAATGACTTGGACATTTAGGAGCCTGCATACTGTTGATTTACAGCATGCAGGCAACTTACAAAAGAGAAACCTCAGGCACTTAGGCATCTTTACAGCTTTTTGACCCTAAGCTTCTTAATGATGGACCCCATTGCAGGATGTTAAATACATAAACTTCTCAGTGCTGCCTCTTTGTCATGCTTCTGAACATGAGGTTCTTGTCTAAACATACAGTCCCCATATATTCTTTGCCACTTTTATGAGAAAATAGTGCCCTAATTTCATTCCTACTGCTGTTGTAAAACAAGATAATATGAGCAACATAGAGACATGTACAGCTTTGAAAAAATGGAGTGCTTCATAACACTTAGTGAAGTTAAAATTCTGTTAAAGCTTCATGCTCTGGCCAGCTTGAGGCCAACAGCATAAACAGAAAGCAGCTTGCACACCAGATGCACCTGTGGATGCTGCTGCCAGCCGTGCTGGTGCAGCCCCTTCTCTTACCCCTTCTTTAAGGAGCCCCTGATCTTCCCTGGGCCTCAGCAAGCTGCCCTGGGCATCCTGTGCTGTGGGCTGCAGTGGGAGATGGCTCTGTGCCTGCTCTTCTGCCGTAAAGGCACCTGCGGGCAGGGAGTGCTGGCTGGGCAGGCAGGCTCAGCCCTCGCACCATCCTGAGTGCTGCTGGCAGTCCCACCCTGCTGCTGGGGCAGGAGCAGCTCACATGGGCATGGGGATGGGCATGAGGATGGCCACGGGGCCGTCACTGCCCCACCAAGTGTGGGTATGGGCAGCCTGGTGCAGACAGGAGTGAAGCATGGCTACCGGACAGGTGGGGGGGTTGGGCTCTGGAAGTAAACATACAGCCTGTCTAATGAATGCATTCTTTATTAGCTGTGTGAGCTGCTGGAAATGCCAAAGTGGATCAATAAGGGCTGTGGTTCAAGGTTGCAGCATGGGGCTGCACAGCTCCCAGGTTGTGCCCACACCAAGGTGGGACCTGGTAGCCTGGAGCAGACAGCTGTGTGAAACTGCGGGTGGCGTAGGGCCATGTTAAGGATACCTTCTTATGCAGGAGAAGTGGCTGCTGTTTGTTATTGCGTAATTTGATTTGACTCTAATTTAATGGCAGTCCTTACTAGGCAACATGATTTGCAAGGCTGATTTGCAGTTTTATTGATCGGGTCTTTAATTTATTTGAACTTGCACTCAGATGCTTCATCAGAGGTTTAATGTAAATCTGAGAAAACAGCTTTGTAAGGGCTTTTTCTTGACAGAACTTGAACTCAGGTGCTTCAACAATAATTCAGTGAGGTTCAGTGTGAAAATATTTAAAGAAGGAAAATTCTTCCTTAAACTTTACTTTTTAAATAATGGATTGGCAATGTTTTTCCTTTTTTTGAGGATTTTTTTTTTCATAATCTTATTTTCAATATTTATTCAAAGCAAACTTAAAATGTCAGTTTTTGAGTTTTGTAAAATAATGGGTTTTTAAAGGAGTCTGAGGGATCAACTTTGCAAAACTTTAATTGACAATAAGTAACTTGTCACTTTTGGAAATTTTCTATCCTTGTATTTATTAGTAAGAATTTACCATACACAGAACATATATTTCAGAGCTACCTACCACAGTCTCCTATTTATTTTCAAACTGGATGTTTTATTCTAAGAGCAGAGATTGCAAGACATGAAAATAGATTATCTGGTTTTGAAATTTATCAGTTATTTTTTAAAGATAAGACTTCTTTTTGAATCTTTAGCAGTATGCATTTATAAATTTTAGAAATGAATGGTCCAAACAGGGAGGAGCTAACAACTGATTGATTAATGGTAATTTTTCATTACCTTTTCCAAAACTAAACCTTTGCACCTGAATTCATCAATGAAGAAAGGAGAAAGAGGCACAGAGTGTATCTGTATGGGAGGAAGGAAGGAGTGGGGAGGATGAATTATTATGTGATAAGCATGAGAGGATGTAAGAGGAGGAAGGAAATTGAGGAGGCATACAGAGTAAGAGAGGATAAAAGGAATGGGACTATAGCAACTGCATTTGTACTCGGGAAAGAGTCTCTGGCCATGTAGATGTGAGAAAAGGACATGAAGATTTGCATTGTTTTACTTCATCCATCTTGATAAGTTTTTGCAACTCTTTTTTTCTTATTAAACCATATAAGTTATATCTCTAAACACAGAGATATACAGGCAAAAATTCATATTTGTAAATAAACAGAAGACCTCACAGCAATAAGTTTTTGTATTGCCTATTCAATTTTATTTATTTATTTTTATTAAAAAAAGAAGTCTAAATTAGAGGGGTGGTAAGTCTGAAGAGTAGTAATTGAGGGTAGCATACATTTCAGACATATTGAAACCATCTTAAAATGGTTTCACATTCTCAAGTATTAGGAACCCACAAATTTCAAAGCTGAGGATAAACTTAAAATCCAGTGTGAGGACATGCAGATAACCATAAGTCTGCCTAAATACTGACACAGTTAGATGATGTATCTAATGATGTTGATTAGTTCTGTCTTGTCTAAAACAACAAACACTAAATGATTATAGCACAGCCTATTACTATACAGTGTCAACATAGGGTAGAATTTAGCTCGTGTGGGTGCCTTCCTTTGCTCTGCTCAGTTTATTTATATAAATGAGAAATATAAAACACTCCAAAGCCTGATGCAAAAAAGACAAAGATAACCCCAGCTTTTATATGGACTGTAATTAATCAGCAGCCTGCTGCCACAGAACTTAATTTAGGGAAATTCCTAGTTAGAATCAAGAATGTTAAACATTCGTGTGAATAAGAACAGTATGTGCAGTGGCGCTAGAAGCAGCAATATTTCTGATTCAAACCATGCACTGAAAAGTTGTTGAGGTTACAGAACTTCTTTCCTTTTAAAATTAAGTGCTTTATGAGAGAATGAAGTTATTGACTGCTGATCACTTCCAGACATAGAACGGTGGTCTATCAGCCCATTCCAGAGTGCAACAGCAGTTCCACATGATGCATATTAATGGAATAGCTCATTAATTCCACAAATATCACTAAACTGGTCAAGTCATTATGAATTTCCATCACCTTAAAGAAAATTCAGCTGCTTCAGATTTTTCAGCTCTGTGAAAGTTGGTGGAGGTTATAGAACATGTTAAAACAGCAGCATCTACACTGAGAAATACGAAGCTGAGCTTTTTTTTTTTTTGTTGTTGTTGTTGTTATTAAACCCTTTCTATTCAGCATCCAAATGGAGTTTGAAGATTTTTGTCCAGATTTTTATTTTGAGAAGAATGTGTTTATTTATGAGTTATCAAATAATGTTATTACAAATTGCTACATTCATTGTAAAAATTAGAGTTTGGGGCTGTAAGGCTGATTACATGTTAAATTAAATGGCTAAAGAACAAAACAGGCTCTTATTGTGGTAATAAAACAATGATTTCTTTGTCTTGATCTTCTTATAAGGTATCCTCAAAGACTTTGTTTTATACAAAGCTTTGTAACGTAAAGGCAAGTGATTCACATTCAAGGCAGTATTGAGAGGAAAAATAAAAATATTTTTAAACAATATTAGGTATTAAGAGACAACCATAATTTACCTGATACTAATTTCTCGTCAGAGAGAATTACAAATATTTTTCACTATTTAAAAAAAAATATATATTGCAAAATTATACTGAGTGCTCTGATCAGTCGGTTGTTTTTCTTCTTTCCATTTAATAGAAAGGAGAGAAATGTACAATTTATAGCTGCTTTCTGTCAATATGTTTCCTATACCATGGCTCTTAAACATAACTCCCCAGATGTCATAGAACCTTTAAAAGGCCTGATAGTAGAAATTCTCACTTAGTAAAAACTTACTTCAGATCTAGCATTAATAAAAACAGAATTTGTGCAAAAAGAAAAGTAAGTATTCATTAATATAAGTTTATATTTCACTTAATATACGTGAAAGTAGGAAATACTGAGAAGTCAAATTCTCTAAATTAATTAGACACATTAGTTTTATTAATGTCATTTTTTACTCACAGTATTACACAGTCAATAAAGGCAAACTCTTCAGACTTGACTTTGTATTTCAAACGTGAGGGCATCCAAATACTAGAAAAATACAAATCCTGTCTATAAGAAGAAATAA
Source organism: Netta rufina (assembly GCF_964035555.1). Classification (NCBI taxonomy): domain Eukaryota; kingdom Metazoa; phylum Chordata; class Aves; order Anseriformes; family Anatidae; genus Netta; species Netta rufina. The sequence goes on from NC_140123.1 coordinate 98,049,031, forward strand.
AGTTATTAAAAAATTAAATTATGCAAATAAGATTCTGGCACAGTCATCATTTGTCAGTGTCCATAGCATAGTGCTTAAAATACTGGACATGTAGCTATCTTTGTTAAATTCAATAGCATATGAAAATGTTTGTTCTTTTTTAAAATGCTGTGTGGCTTCAGATCTGCAGAGCACTTCAGCAGTTTTAAATCTGCTTTAAACTTTAAACCTGTTGATTGGAGCAAATGTGTGATTATATATACTTGACAAATGTTTTGGAACATTCCTTAATGAGATCATGCACATTCAATTTTCATTCTGTGGAATATAAGGGAGACAGACCATTATCTAATATCTGCATTTTTCTTCCACCTTGTCTCTGTATATGTGATTTTTGTTCATCTTTAAGATCTGTTACAGAAATTAAAAAATCTGAATTTTTTAAGACATTTAACCCAAGGATGTTTTTTTTTTGCATGTTGATTAAAAGGGTACAAATTCATGTAATTTATTTTGGAATATTAACTTTTCTTATGAATTTTAGGCTAGTTAAGAACAACAACAACGTGTCCTTGTTCCAGGGTGAAATTTTCTTGAGTGTAATTTCACCAGTTCATTACTTTTGTTGTGTAAAAGTTTCTTCATCTATAGTCAAAAAAGAGGAAGACAAATAAGCAATTTAGGAAATATGGTGAATTCTTGTCCCTTCTTAAACCATGAGAGCTTTTCTGTAAACTTGGACCTAGGAGTTCACCCAGCTGCAAAGAAATAGTTGCATGTAGCCAGACAATAGTTCTGTGCTACAGGGAAATAGTTGTGTGAAGACAATTATAGAGGAGACATGAAGCTACAGAAAGTGTTTAGACAAGGTCTTAACTAGATCAAGTTTTTTAGGAGCAAGAGAATTGTGGGTTTTTGTTTGTTTTGTTTTGTTTTGTTTTTTAGAAATTGCAAGCAGAAAGTTTGCTTTTTTGATATTTGACTTGACAATCATAAAAGGCTGTGTACTTAAATGTCTTAGCATCTTCTGAATTACATAATCCAATAAGTGTAAATTTGAGTGTTAATTTGAAACTGCACAACAGCAATGCAGTTAATCAATTAAAAAAAAAAAGAAATGTAAATAATTATCTTATAAAAATATAATATAAATCTGTTTCATAATTTTTCACTAAATAATGTTTGCAGGTGAACTCTTTAAGCTGTTATCTTTCTGTTAACTGTATCATTTGGGAAATAGAGTGTGTTTTCTAAAGATAAGTCAGCTTCATACATAGAAGTGCAATGGCATCCACTTAAAATTATTGTTGTAATCAGAATGTGGAAGAAAAGTAAAGCTATTAACTTCCAAGTTTACAATTCACAGCGTTATGAAAAAAATCACTGGACATTTCAGTGGATTAAGTGTGATGCACCTCTAAACATGATACATTCATGTATAAAGTTTTTCAAATACATACAACTAGCAATAGAAAATAGGTAGAAAAATACAGAAATACACAAACTTTCAAACTTCTGTCATCTTCCCTCCTAGTTTCATTGAAGCCTTTAAATGGACATTTATACTCAGGAAAGCATTCAGATTTGTTACTCTGAAAGCAAAAGTCCTTGTGTCTTTTTTCTTTTAAATACCTCTATTTAACTCATTTCCATAAGCATTTCTAAACAGAAAATATGTACCTGGGAGTCTGACATCCTTTTGTGATGTGGCAAAAGCTCAGAACAATTAAGTGATTTGACCAAGCTCCTGCCAAAGGTCATTATCATCATCAAGATTAACAGACTAGCCTTCTTATTTGCCAAGACCAAGACTAGTCCAAAATATGCATATAAAAGTTCTTTCTAGGCCGTTTGTTAAAGGTTTGGCATCAATGGTCTAAATTAAAAAGTAGCATCTCACAGTTTGAAGGCCATGCATCACATATGAGTGTTTTCTTTATGAGTATTTTGTATTACTCTATTTTGTAATGTAATTATGCAGCTTGCTCCTCAGTTCTTGAAATTAATGCATGTCATATATTTAATAATAACATAAATTTAATAATACTATTTCATTGTCATAAATATTAAAAGCTACATAATATATGCACATATAAAGACTGCAGTAATGAAGGTGTTTTAAGTAAACAGCATTGATTGAAATTCAAGTACTAAGGCTCAATGGATCTTGAAAGTACAGCTGACTGTACAAATAGAACTAAAATTGGTTTTGTTGATCTTCAGTGTCTAAGATGACAGGAATATGGCATATGAACAGTGAAGGTGAACCAGTGATGGAAAATTCCAACTTCTTTTCTTTAAGTAATGAAAAGTTGACTTTTCATTAAGGAAGGTGAAGAAATGCTAATGCCTACAGCAAGTAACCTCACCTGTTCTTTATCCTCACCTGGCCCTTGGTCCTTTTCTATAGCAAAGAGCACCAGAGCTGTTGTACTGGGTCTGGCTGGAATGTTAACTTTCCCGGCAGCAGCCCATTCAGTGCCGTACTCTGTACTTGTAGCTGGAACAGCAGTGTTATCACACCAGTGTTGTGTCTACTGCTGAGCAGCAGTGGCACAGCATTGGGCCTTTCTCTAACCCTCCTAGGGGGTGGGCAAAAAAGTGAGGAGAGAAACATCACTAGGGCAGCTGACCTAAACCAATCAAAGGGATATTCCATACCATGTGGTGTCACACTCAGCAATAAAAGGTGGAAACAGGAAGAAGAGGGGAGGGGTGGGCTCTCGTTGAGAAGACGTCGGTCCTCCTCTCGAACACCGGCTGCGTGCGTTGAGGCCTTGCTTCAAGGACGTGGTCAATCATCGCTCATTTGTGGGAAGTAGAGAGTAATTTCTTTCCTCTGCACTTCCATATCGCTTTCATTTATTTTGTTTGTTTGTTTTCCTCCCTTTTTCCCCTTTCCCTTTTATTTCCCCTTAGTTAAATTGTTTAGTTCATGGTAGTCTTTATTTAATTATTATAATTATTTCCCTTTAATTAAATTATCCTTATCTCAACCCGTGAGTTGTTCTTTGCTTTACTTCTCCCCCTCCTCATCTAAAGGAGGGGGAGTGAGAGAGCGGTTGTGGGGTTTAGCTGCCCAGCACGGTAAAACCACCACAGCTGTCAGGAATGTCCCTAGATTCCTCAAGTCCATCTGTATGAGAGCTCTCTTGCCACAGGACGCAAGAAAATGCCCACTAGGTGGGCATTCCAGGCCAGTCCTGTGGATCGTGGGCACTCTGATCATGGCAGGACACAGTTGGAGGAACCCAATGCGCTGTACTGTGGAGGTGCCAAGGAGGACCACTACCAGAGCTCATGGGCAGCTGAGCTCTCCTTGCTCGTCTAAATTAGGTGAAGAGATGCAGAGCAACCCAGGATAAAGAGGGCTCCAAATTGGCTTACATCCATTGCACTCCCACTTTCCACAAGCTGTGAATTGTATGTTCTACACCTTAGAAATGACAAATTGAAAGAGGGGTGTTCTCTTAACTCTAAAGAATGTGGTGCAAAGTGAGGTAATCACAAATTGCAGTTTTCAGATATGAAATTCATGCAACTGTGAAATTCCACAACTGTGAGAATAAAGTTTAGCACATACATGTAAGTGGGAAGGGTTCATCTGGGAAATTTACAAGACTATAAAAAAGGAAAAGTTCCAAAGAGTTAAAATAAAAGTGTCTAGGTCTGAGGATTTTCATTCTCCTTGGAGTTCCTCAGTTGCTTTGCTTGTTGTATGTTAGTACTAATGTAATTTAAATGTCTCCATCTCTGTATTCTGAGAGGGAAAATACTGCTTAGTTCTTGCAATAAGCAAAATTATTATTGGAAAAATGTGATAAGGATGTGAGCATTTCTTATTTAGATTTTTTCCGTGTAGTGTTTTTTGTACTGAAGAACTGAATAGCAGCAAATACTGTGACCAATTTTTGGAAAACTGTTTCAGATTAGTCCAGTGAAGTATATTTCAGGAACATGGAAAGAAATAGAAAGAGACTAGGAATTAGAGGAAGTTATATTTAGACTAAGATGGTAAAATACTAATGTAAATATGGTAGTAACTAGGGCTATTTCTGCAAAGGAAATGGATTCCTCACTAAACCACAGGTTGGTTTTGTTTATTTGTTTGTTTGTTTGTTTAACCAAGATATTGCAAAAGAATTAAAAAGAGAATCAGCAAATGGACTATTTTCGGACTTCAAAAGCTTTCTCCACAGGAGCAGCTGTTAATGAAGCTAAGTAGTCACCCGGGATGAGGGAAATCCTTGTCATGGGATAAAAATGGTTAGATGAAAAAATCTAAAGTATAATATATAGTCAACCTCCTCTATAACAAGATTACAGTGGCATGCTCCATTGCTCATTCCTAGGAGAGTTGCTATTTAAAAAGAGTATTAATGAATGGCAAAGAAAGTTAGGCAAAGAGATGGCAACATCTGCAAATGGAACAATTAGCTATGTTACTCAAGTCCAAAACGCATTATGAGGGGAACTTCAAAAGAGAACCCCCAGAACTACAGCAATGGATGACACAATATCAAAAATTGTTCATTAGTGATGAAGGAAAGCATTGAAAGAGGTATTTTGAACTATTCATGAACTATATTGGGTTCTAAACACATTAAAAATACCAGGGAAAAAGATCAAATCATTGTAGACTGCTCAATAAAGCCTATGATCTGTTAAGACTGCAGCAGCCTATTCCCCTCCCCTTAAAAATTGTCCAGACAAAACAAACCCCACACCACAAAACAAGAAACAACTGCAACAAGATCCTATCTATGCGATATTGATCTGTATACAGTACAGTTACAATGCAGCACCATCTCTTATTCTGACCTAGTTGGTGAAGAAATAAACAAAAGGAGAGAAGAAAACACTTTCCAAATATATTTGTTGTGCCTCTTTGCAAAGTACAACACTAAGTGAAGATTCGGTTAAAGAGAGGAGATGCAAATTTTAAGTTTGTGATAAGACTGCATTTTCTTCATTAAGTATCTAAATGGTTGTCACTGCAAGAAAGATCCAGTTCATAGGTGCTTTCGTTCAGCAGGGCAATTTAGCTGCATAAAGCCAAACTGAAACCCATGTGCTTGTAGGGTCAACCACTATAGGGTGCTGAGTATCTCACAGAGATTCATCTGCTGAACCAGAAGTCCAGAAGGGGAAGGTATCAGTGAAGATGTTAGCTGAGTACTTCTGTCCTGCTGTCCTCTCCATGGGGCAAGATTTACCCTGTCTGCGCTGTTGTTGAAACAGCTGAGGGGTTTCTGTGGGTTGTCCTTGTTCCTTGCTTATATTATAATTATTACTTGGCACAGCTAAGGTTTACATAGTTACACCTGTAGTTAGCCAGACTGTTGCTTTTCTGCATCTGCCAGGCACATACTTCATGTGTCTCTCTAGAGTTTAAAGGTAAAGGTAATAGTAAATCACATATGGTGTAAGCAAATGAACTGTATGTCTGTGGAGGAAATGTACCAGTCTTTCTATAAGCAGTCACACATTCACAGAAGTAATCTTTATACAGTATACTTGACCATGGAATACGTGAGAGGAGAATAAGGAAAATGTGAAATGAGCATCATTTTTAGCTGTATAAAAGAAACTGATTAAAATAGATTTCTAGGAGAAAACTGCATTATGCAGTATCTCAAATAACTGTATGGATTTAGAGAAATCCATAAAAAGGTTTTCATTAAGATGGCCATGATTCGGTCCCTCGTTGCAACTGTTGGTGCATAGATTTTAGTAGGGAAAGAAGGTAGGAGGTGTGACTTCCTCTTTTGTTAAATTAGGTTGAACTTGGTATAGGTAGAACATGGTCACACATATCTGGTTTTCAGCATCAATGAAAGATCCACATTTTGTCTAAACCTACATTGCAGTCTAATCTTTCACCAGACTGTTCTACATCACAAATACAGCAAAGAATATCAGAAAACCCCAAAACCAAAGAAATGAGTTGAAACCTAGTAATAGTTACTCTTGACTGAAAGGCAAGTCCGTGCACTCCTTGCCTTCTTTGCTTCTTTCTGGAAGTTGTGTCTTGCTTGACATACTTACACACTACCATTTTATCTCCTCTAAATTGCCTGTTTTCAAGATTAAAAGCATTTCATGGTTGTATTGTCAATAAATAGTCCTTTTAGTTGTAAAATGATATTTCTTGTTCTTTTCTGCATTTTACAATATTATAATACCCTCATAAAACCTCTGTTCCCTGAACAGACAGGCCACAGAACTGTCACTGTGTTGTTGCTATTGCTATCTCCTTTCAAGCCCTATCAAGGAAGGCAAAAATTCATTTTCCATTGAATTGCTGCTGTGCTCTGAGGTCCTTCCTAGCTATGGATCCTTGCCATTAATGTGGTTCTCTGACATCCTTATTTTCATATAAAAGTATATATGAACTGGAGGTTAAAATGATCCATTAGGCTTGCTGAACCGAAATAAAGGTATTTAAAATTGTTTTATAACCATCTCTCCTCATCTCTCCTGATTCTCTTTCTTGTTTAGCATGATGATTAACCATTTTTTACTGTTTTTTTTTTTTTTTCCAGAAAATTTTCTCAAGATGTTTTTGAACAAATATTTAAGAAAAGTTCAATTATTGTTTATCTGTAGTTAGACATGTTCAGGTCATGTTTGTATACCCAAGCATGAAATAAAATAGTGCCCTGAGCTGTGATATTCAGGACCCCACAAATTAATTTATTTTGTGTTAATGCCTGATCTCTGTTCAGTCTTCCCTGTTTTGTCTGTAAAGTACATACTTGTATTATTCTTCAAGCTGGCACTGACACCACTTACTGTGCTTTTCCTGCCAATCTTCTTTGAGAGTTGCTAACAGCATGGTGGTGGTCATTTATGCTGTGATTGAGTGAAATTTATTTCAGTTCAGGCTGCTTATGTACATACTTAAATTCAAAAAGATATGAAAGCTCTGAAATGGTACGGCTATGAAAGCCTCTTCAAAAAGTTGAATTTCATATATAATGTGTATATTCTCACTTAAATTTGTAATAGTTACAGTCATTTAAAATGTTATCAATTTCATTCTACTTGATTAATCTTCGGCAAAATAATGGACAATGTTTTTGTTTCCTCTGACAATCTTTATTCTACCTTTTTTTTTTTTTTTCCAACACAAAATTTAAACCATTACTCAGGACTATTTTAGAATAACAATGAGATTCATTAATCTTATGTTAAGATTTCCTTTCACTAACCTGTAGTGGCCCTCAGTAAAGTCACCACTGGTGTCATCCATGGATGTCTTGCTTGGTGCCATTTCAGGTACCACTATTTCTTATGGTAGATAAAGGGAAATATCATTGATGTTCAATTCCAGTTTGGGTAAATTCTGATTGTAGTCCTGAAACAGAGAAGTGGGCGAGTAAGCCTAAACAAATGACAAGACTGGGTTTGCACACACAAATTCTTCACTTGAAATCACTTCAGCTGATTTATTTTGAAGTGAAAGGATTGTCTGTGAAATAAATGTTACAGCTCTAGTAAGTCTATTTTATCCCTTTGGGAAATAAACTGAAATGTACATAGGTACTGTGGATTTTACTCCCACACCTGTTAACATCATATTTGAAATTCTTACAAATCAAAAGAAAAATCCTGTCTTCAGATTAGATAATAAGAAAATTATTTTCTTGCCTTTAATAAGCAGAATACAACGTGGAGAAACTTGGAGTGTGAGGATTCCAGAACACAACGTCCTGAACACAAGTAATCATACTAAGGCTCTAATGAATGAATGTGGAGTGCTGCTTGAGACGTTATGGTCTTTCCTTGCTTTTGTGTTTGGTTGCTTGGTTGCTGATGTTGTTTTTCCTCCAAAGGATGATGGTTTTAAAGGAATATGAACTACTGGATTTTTTCTTTTCCCAAAATGTATTCTGCTGGTAGAAAAAATGGTAAAATATGAGATTAATAATTATTAATAAAGTAATAAATAATAATAAATAATTTTGGAAGAGCCATAGCCATAGCCATACCATTTCATTCATTTACTCCCCACTGATATTCAGGGAATAGGTGAATAATTTAGAAATACTATGGAGAGTTCAAAAAATAGTGGGGGAAAGTGCATTTTGTTCTAATGTAGCTTACTGGGCATTTAGCAAGGACAGAATGCCTGGTATTTAAAATTGAAAGTTGCTGCTGTGAGATCACTAGCTAAACTAGTGACAGGAATACAGAAGACAGTTTTAAACAATTGTAAACGTGTAAGAACTGGTAGAGGTAGAAGTGAAGTAGAGGTAGAAGAGAAGAGGAGAGGAGAGGAAGAAACAATACATGTCCTAAGCCTAAGGTATTGTTTACCTCACTCTTGCTGGTAGTCCTCACTGAATAATGAAAATGCATGTTGACTCATTTATGAATGTTAAGAATGAAACCAGTGTAATGGTGCTGTTTGGGAAGTTGAACTGCTTTAAATACTGTGCTTTAAAGTGCTTTTGAAAAATTTTAATATCATTAAGGCTCAGTACCCCTTTTGTATGGAAAAGGATCATGCGACACTACTCTGGCAGGTGGGTTATTTTGCAAAGCAAAATCACTTCCAAGTGAGATTGAACCATTTTGTAAGGTCTGGGGACTTTCACAGTTGGCTAGATCAGAATTTGTTTGCAACCCAGGAAGGCTTGAAGTTATCTAACTAAAATCCACTTGAAAATATCGTAATTTTTTTTTTCAAATAAATATAATTAGGGTGTCTATACCCTGTACAGCATCTCTATAACAATAATAATAATCACAGAATCACAGAACTGTAGGGGTTGGAAGGGACCTTGAAAGATCGTTGGGTCCAACCCCCCTGCCAAAGCACGTTCCTTAGAGCAGGCTGCCCAGGTAGATGTCCAGATGGGCCTCGAATATCTCCAGAGGAGACTCCACAACCTCCCTGGGCAGCCTGTTCCAGTGCTCCATCACCCTCACTGTGAAGAAGTTCTTTCTCATGTTGGTGCAGAACTTCCTGTGCTCACAGTTGTGGCCATTACCCCTTGACCTGTCACCACAAACCACTTAAAAGAGGTTCGCTAAATCCCTCTGTCTCCCACAGCATAATAATAATAATAATAATAATAATAATAATAATAATAATAATAATAATAATAATAAAAGAACACTGGAGGAATCTCTTGTTTGCTGGTCTATATCTTTACAAAGAACTTTATCTAATGATCCAGTAATATATTAAAATATGGTAGTTTATTTGAGTAGCTTCCTGTGTGTTTTGTTAGGAGAATATTTCTCTGTTTACAATTGTCTGTAAAATACATGTATAATACCATGTAGGGCAAAATAACTTTTACCTATGTTTTGTCAGACACATAGAGAAGGTATAATCAAAGTGGCTTCACAAATATAGTTGAAATACCCAAATGTGATATTAGAAGTTGAATTTTTCACATATCTCATATCTCATACATATCACATATATAAAGTTCCAGGGATGGATACCAAAGGATCCTAGGATGGAGAGAGAAAGCAAAAGTAATTATCTAACAACACATTATTATTAGCTAGCTGCTACTGTTGGGTTTTATTGGTGTTGCTTCTGTCTTTTGGGATCCCTGCAGTCCTCAGCAAACTTCAAGTGCTGATTGTTTGAAGTAGTTCACACATCGATAATGAGACATTCCTTGCAGCAAAGAACTTAAGTTCAAAGGCTGAGCTTTTACACTGTAGCTAGTACTACTGGTATTGAGCATAGTGTGGAATTTGACTTACAAAGTGGATTTGAAATCACTGTAATAATATCCATGGAAAACAGAGAGGAGTTGGGAAACAGAAAAGTGTTATTGAGTACAGAATAACAATTCATTATTCTGTTATTACCTGTCCTACCTACCCCCTGTCCTCCCTCAGTTCCTGTAAATAGGTTATTACAATTAATTTTTCCCACCTGGCAGCTTTCTTAGCAATATCCGAAGCAATTCTTTCCTTATAAACACCTCATGCTCTTTTGTTAATGGTATCATCTGTGCTTGTCTGGTCCATACTCTTTCTTTGGCATCCATCTGAATGCAGTGTTGGAGACAAGATGCTGACCAAGGAGGCCCTTGGATCTAACCCATTATGGACATTTGTTATGTCATATAAAAGGCTAAAAGTTTGCACTTAACCTGGTTATCCTGCTGGCATCTAACCTACTAGCATAGAAGTATGTTCTCTAAAGTGTAGTACAGCTTTCCCTTCTTTGCAGAGAAAACAGAAGTATTAAGAAGGATTTACTCGTTTTCCTTGGGTGCTGTCCTAAGCTACAATTTTGTACTCAGGGAAGGCAAGGTCAAGGCTCATACAGCAGGATTTCAGCTATTAGTTAGAGTGAAGATTGTATCTTCTACTGTCTTTGAGCCTCTGATTACTCAGAGGAAACTGTGCCTTTCAAGGTGTCATTGCAGCCTTATAATCAAAAATGTCTTTATTCAAGGCAATGGTGGGACTTGCTGATGTTAGAGATCTTTTTCAACCTACATTATACTATGATTCTATGATTCTCTGATGCTTCTCTGATGGTATGACCTTGGGTATTCTCCTCAGGTCAATACCCAAGGTCATACCCTCAAGTTACCCCATACCCCAATACCCTCAAGGATGTGCAAACAAAGTACTTTAAGTTAATATTTTATGTCAAACTTACATTACTAAAAAGGAAGTTATGCTTTGGGAGCTATTTCAAAAGTAAATTAGTGTGGACTTGGAAAGTTTGTTTCAAAATGTAGTTGTTTTTTGTTTGTTTGTTTGTTTTAGTTGTGCAATAATTATTTTTCTGCATTGATACATTGTCAGTATCTTTCAGCCAGCTGGTGGGTTCCAAGGCAGAGTCTGTCATACATGTATGCATGCATCGCATAAGTTTCTGATACACTTGCAGATACTGTGATCCCTAGAGAGACATGGTCCTTTTTGGGCTGAAATTCTCAAACATTGTGGTGAGATGTTCTGCTTAGGAATTCAGCACACAACATAGACCTAGCAGTGGATCGTGCCATTCCACTTTTTTTTTTTTTTTTCATAAGTAATAGATGTGATATGTTTCACAATGATATGTTTCATCTTATGTTGTTGCTCTCAGATTGCACGTGTGAGAACACAGCATCTCAAAAATGATTTACAAACACGGATGCAGTGTCTGATGGCACTTTATTTGTGAAGGAAGAGGCATATGTTTGCCTTGTGGTGCGTGCCTGTACATCAAAATGCAATGAAAAGTGTACTCACTACATCACTGATATGCAATGAAAGTGTACTCACTACATCACTGATAGACACGTTACTTACCAAATTAGAAATAAAAATAAAAATGCTGTATTCTGTATGGAGATAACACAATTTATTGGTTCTCTCTGTATGGTTTAAAGTAATATAGTATATTACGGTGGACATCATGAAAATCCTAAATCAGTCTATTTTACCTTTGTAAATAATTGACTGAGAACACAGTTCTATATTGGATAAATTGAATGAGATACATGCAAGTACTGTACAAATAACTACACATATATTGTACCTATCATCTCTTTTTGGCAAAGTTCAAATAAACTTATTGATAGTGTCTGAAAATCAGAGATCTAATACTGGTTTTAATTCCATGGTCACAACTATCCATAGGTCTGCTATAATTTTCATTTCAGGTGTATTGGAATCTCTGAGATTCTCCTTTGTGTGTTGCATAATTACTGTTAATACCCGATTTCACATTTACTTGTAGCCTTGGTATACTTACTGGACTGTTGCTAATACCTCATTTACTGTTCTGACCACCTTGAACAGCCCTCTACATGATTCTTTCAGGAGTGTCTAGTGTTTTCTCCTCTGGCTGTATCTTCTAATTTCTCTCTGTCTTCAATTAGTTTCATGTCTTTGCTTGTGACAGTATTTTTAATTCCATATTGCAGAGTTCAGCATAGGTGTGCAGTAAGGCTAGGGCACAGACAGAAAATGGGGACTCTCAGAGTCCTAATGACTTTGAGAGGCCACCGTTCCCACAGCTCCTGGCTCCAACCTGAAACAGGGCTACTTTAAATCCTGCCTAAATTCAGGCTGCCACTGAAGAGTTCCATCCTCTTGCCAGTGGCACACATTTCCACCTGGCCTTTTGAGCTGTCACTTAGCTTATGTAGCTTATGTGGCTGTTTAATGAGCCAGATCAAGGACTGATCCAGATGCAATCTAATCTTTCATTTCTTCTGTTTACTTTTTGGGTCAGCTCCCTAGTCTGCTTTACGATGCAGCTGTAAGATGCAAGTGTCAGCACAAGCAAAGTGGAGGAATAAATGGCCGAGGTCAGGTGGGAGGGCAGAGAGGGCCACCTCTTCTGGCAGATGTCCTGATTTATGCTATGGATAACATGTCCTTGGTTCCAAACCTGTGGAGAGACAGCAAATGGGAATGGCTGCCTTGCAGGGGGCAGGAGTCTGCCAAAAAGGTGATTGGCAACATCACTCACTGTTAAATGGCAGCAGCTCCTGGCTCCCTGTTCAGTTTCTATTGACAAGCTCTATCTTTAATCCACATAAAGAGAGGCATGTGAAGTCTGGCATCCCAGCCTCAGAAAGTTGCTCACCCCTGCTGCAGAGCATTCAGTAGAACAGGTTACATAAAGGACTGCGGGCAATGTAAACTGGCATCATTAAGTGCCTTGTAGAGGATAAGCATAATTACCCAAGCCCCCAGGTAGAGGCACCCATAACATTTGCCAAACAAAAAATCAGATAATTGGAAGATCTGGCTTAGCACATTCTGAAATTTGCATGTCAGATATAAAAATCTCTGATTCAGTTTTTCTAGCTTGGTGAGTTAGATTTTCAGTTGGGAGCTTCATTCAGCAGGGCTTAGGTTTTAAACCAAAAATATAAAACCCACTAAAGTCTTTGCCTCGGGGTCTGCCATGGGAGTAACACTCCTGGGTAAATGAGAATACCATCTGTACTGTCAACTGTGATGCAAAAGAGTTGTATGAGGTTCTCTAAGCAGCTCAAGTCACCTAACTAAAACAGCCAGTGCCTCTGTGCAGGTTCCTTTACTTTTCCTAGACCATGCCAGGCCTCTGAAGGGTGCATGTGATTGTGATTCAAAGTTACCCTGATCTAATGATCTAACTTACCTGACATCCTCAGCAGGCATGCAGATAGTGTTACACGAGGGGCCATAGGTGGTGTCTGAATTGGATGATAAATCCTAATTTATTCATTAAAAATAGAGGCAAATAGCTTTGACAATATGAAATCTGAACTAGAGAGGACAGCTGATAGTGAAACAAAAGAACTGTGGTAAATGGATGACAAATAAAGTTTGTGCTGTTTAGTTGTGTGGTTGATTTTGGCAAAGACGATAATAGGAGGTGTTGCAGAAGCTCAACCACTGGTCAGTTGCAGCTTACGTTCTGTCAAATTTAACTCACTTTTGTGATATTTATATTAATTATAGGCAAAAACTAAACCATAGTTAAGAATAAATACACATCAGAGACTGAAGGGAGAGAGCTTTCCAGAAACACTGTAATTAAGTGCAAACTAAATACTTTTAATTGTAGAATGTTTACGTGAATCTATATATGTTAGTGTATAGAAATGCACATCTAAATTCCCTGAAGTTTGCCCTGGAGTGATGTAGCAATTATCTGGGTATGATTTGTGCATGTTAATTTTTGAAGATAATTTATCTGATTAATTTGACTGTTACAGACATATTTTCATTTTTATTTTTTTTTTTGTTTTGTTTTGCTTTCCTTCTTTAATACTTTCATAACAGAACACAGATAGCATATGTAACAGTGTATTCCTATAATTATAAGTGAGAGGGGGAGCTCAGACAAGAGCAGACAACAAGTAGCATGAGCTGAAGGTGAGGTAGCTGCTCATTTGAACTGCAAGGAGGAGGTGGTGGGGAATAACATGAAACCAGTGCAGAGATGTGGCCAGAATGGCAACTAGAGAAGATACGTTTATCAGCATTGTTTCAAACCAACTCGGACAGTAAGTATTAAAGAAGGAAAAGAAGCAGTTAAAGTAGTGAACCCTGGCTGAATTTTGAAATACCTCTTAATCATGTTTAGTAAATGAACTGCATCTTTAACAAAGCAATCAAGGCATGTTCTGGATGTGTCTTGCCCACTTGCTTGAGTCCATGTCTGTTGACACTTTTTAGTTTGTTTTGTAACGGGGAGTGCATGTCTATGAATTGCAAACAAAACCTAGTACAAGTACTTTTGATGTTTTTAAGTATTTTTGTTAGTGAGGCCAGTGCTAGGCATGAAAAGTCTCTTTTTGAAATATATTTGAGTGTCTGTTCTTTGTCTGAAAAATTATAAAAAATACAGATTATACGAGCCTTCAATATCATTGTTATTTACCTCTGCAAGATTCAGCTGGTTTGCTGTGTGATTGCTTTTCCAAAGGAAATGATGCATTGTAATCAATTTACTGTATGCAGTATTAAATGTCAGGGACATTTTTGTTACTTAACTAGCAGACTCATGCAGAAAGGGATGATGCAGGCTTTTTGAAGTAAGGCTACTTTAAGGATTAACTTCTGAGACATTTCAGGTTCAGCATGTCTAGGCACGGTATATGCTTTCTTATTGTTTTCTTTTTGATTTTAAAGCTAAAATGCATGAATTGAGATATATTTTTGATATTTTATTTCATTCCATCACTAATTTACTGACAATTCTTTTAAATGTGATAAGTACGCAAGCTATAGCTGTGATCACTTTTGAGTATTGACACTGTTTGAAAGTTCTTGGGGAACAGTAAACGTTTCTTTATTACAAAAATACGTATTTGAGTGTATAATTCAATTAAAATGTCATAATCATAAAATGTTTAAAGAAGCAAACTGTTTTGTTTTTTTCTTCCCACTAATTTGAGAAAAATAACTCTTTAAATGGAACTCCATGTAGCTTTTGTAGATACTTAGGCCTCTCTTCACTGTTGGTTGAGTTTATTTAAAGAGCTTTTCTAGTCACCTTTGAACCCAAATGATTTCTCCAGATGTACAGAAGTGAACAATGTAAAAATCTTGCTGCTTCAGCAGAACAGGATCCAGCTGGCAGGGAACTGGATCTGCAAGTCATTGGTTACAGCTGTGTTTCGATTTATGTGATGGTTGAAAAAATAAATTACTGGATTAAATGGCTAGAAAGAGGACTCTTTGTTTAGCCCTTGTGTGGGGACTGAAAGTGTTTATGGTGCTGTTTTCTACAGAGCCTTTGCGAAGTAAGCTGGACAAATAGACTTATTCAAAACTTCTCTGAAATGTTGCGCATTCAGCTTTATTTCTTTGCAGAAGAGACTGTATGTTTTTGTGTAATGCTGTCAGCCAGCAACCGTTTTTAAGGTCTCCTGGCCTTTGAAAGTGGCGGTAGCATTTCAGCAATGTCTTTTAGGCATTGCAGTTTATCACTGGAAGGCAGTTTCCTTTAGTTAAAGGTTTTTAAATGCATCTCTTGGCATGCACACAAATACATGTAGGGACTCTGTCAAACTCATAACTTTTTAATAGGTTTAATATTTCAGCTTTGTATACTACTTACCTTTTGCTCTACATAATAATGTGATGTAACTGTAAATCTGGTGCACAATAATTTTCAGAGTAGGCACATGAAATCAAAAACTAATGCCAAGTGTTTGGATTATCGTATATCTTATTTTAATGTTACAGCAATGTAGGTGAATAATTTCTTCAAGATGGTGATTATGTCTTATTACATGATATCCTGATTCTGCAAAGATTTACATGCTTAATTTTATTGAAGAGTTCTACTGCCTTTGCTAAGGCTGTATTGTGCATAGAGCCTATCACAGCTTTGTAAGTGATTTTGCTAAGAAGCATGCTAATTTTTTTTCATGTTCTTCTAAGGGCATGTCTCGGTGAGGTCCTGTGAGCTGCCTTTTCCTTCTGAAGGTAGTTGAGTTGAAGGAGTTCAGATGTAAATTCTAGCTGTGAAGTCCTGACTCCACTGAAGTCACTGGGCATTTTGCCACGGGCTTCTCTAAGTTTCAGCTCTAGAACTGGATTTTAATGCTTTTGCTTATAATAAATATCACAAGACTCATGAGCAATTTCTCTTAAGTAGTGCAACTGTTTGTGAGGTGAGAGGCTACCAAATGTGAATAAAAGGTTTGATATTGGACCAGTTTTAAAGGCTGCTTGGAGATGCTATGGAAAGATAAATAGTAGCATATAACTTTCAGACATGACAGACAGTGAACATATAGTGCGTTTTTTAAAGCTTTAGCTGGATTTCAGCATAATAGATTGCAAAGCCAGGAGCTTTTCAGCACTTATATCTGTTTATTCAGCAATATTTCCTAGCAATTATTTTAGGCTGACCATTTAGTTTCATTTTACAGTCATAAAGCAGTCGGTAGCTGTAGCTGGGTATTAAAACATTTCTAAACCAGAGTATAAACATGAAGAATTCTGATTGCGATTAGATCATAATTGTTGTTCTATTGAGATCTAATTACTTTTCTGAAAACATTTTGCACAAATCATTTTCAAAGGATTGCCTTTATAAAACCCTACAAAACGCTGACCAAGAAGAGCTAAATACCAGAACAGGAGTTCTTTTCCAAGTCAAAAATGAAATCAAACAAGTTGGCCAAGTTCCATCATAAACCAACCTCAGAAATACCAGAGAGAGAGAGGCTTAAAATATTTCTAATAGAATATTTCCCCTCCCCCTTTTTTTATTGTCCCCGAGCAGCATTATTACATTAAGAAGCATGCGACAGAAAGTCGTGGTGATGCAGAATAAATAACCATAATGTATCAAAAGCAGACAAAGGTGTGATTGATCTGTCTGGAATTGGCAGACTCTTTCGCTGTGTCAGGCTGTTTCTTTGATCAATGAAGGTATAGCCTCTGACCCTTAAAAAAAATCAATGAGATTGATTGAAAGAAGAGAGGGAACTATGAGAATGCAGGATAGCTTTAACCTTCACTGTCTAGAAAATTTAAAATATTCTGGTTTTGCAGGCATTGAACCTGCTGTTCTGTGTTTTCTGATTAAAAAGGTTTGCTTTTCCTCAGCCTTCTTTTGAAGCCTCGTAAAACAAGCCTCTATAAATGGTATGTTGTAAATGGTATGTTTGTTGGAAATTTTTCTCTTCAAATCACGTTGTTAACAAAATACGAGAGTTTTTATCTATAAAACAAAATTCTACCTTTAATTAATAGATTACCTTTAATTTTCTTTCATAAATCTGATTCTTATTCAACATGGAGGAATCCAAGAATCAGTGCTCAGGAAAATAGTTCAGATAATTTCAGTGATGCTATCCATTTGAATAAAGATACTTGAATTGCCCTATTTGCAGGATCAGGCCCACTGCTGATTGCAACAATAGTACGAAATGTCAGCAGGGAGGAAAGGGTGGGGGTGGGGGTGGAAGGGAGGCTTCAGGGAATAAACAATATATTTTGATGATCTTGTTCCATGTAATCTTGAATTTTGATTGATTATATATATATTTATACATACATACCTAATTATTAAGGAAATAGTAAAGATGTCATATTGAAAAATTTATGAAGTGAGAGTTTTATAATACTGCTCAGGACTTTATGTCTTTTTTAGTGAAGAGACTGAAAATGCAAACTTGACTGTTAAGTCAAAAACAGTTTTATGAACAGTTGTTGTTTCATTTTAGTACCGGGCCCTTTCTTCACCTTCTGCTAATGCTGTATTAAGCAGTAACATAAAGCAATTAATGAAGTAAGGCTAAAAAGTGTTCATAAATAGAAAAGATCATTATTTCATGCTTTTTTTTTTTTTTAAGCTAAAAATAAAAAGAATAAATATCATAGCGGTTAGTTTTCACAAATAATTACTTTTTTAACTAAAAATGTCAGTAAAGTCAAAGTCTATTGAATAGTATTCATATACTTTCAAAGTAATTCAGACTGCAATAATTTGTGCTGTCATATGTCTGTGTTTTAATTAAGTGCAGGTAAACTGACAAGTCAGCAAGGAGACTATAACAGTGGTCCCTGATAGGAAGAAGCTTACACAGGGAGAGATGGATATTGCTCTTTTTCTGGATTTTTGTTTGTATGATTTCCTTTCTGTAATAGAAAGAACGGTGTAGAATACACGTATTTTTAATTCTGCATGATCAGGTGGGAATTTCAGCCAAGTAACAAAAAGCACTGTCATTAACAATAAGGCAAAATCCAGGTGTAATGTTTCTAAGCAAGAAATTTAAAAGAGGGTAGATTTTTGTGATAGATCAGGTACTAGATAGATTGGGATTTTTCTAAAGTCCTCATCCCTTTGCTGTTCATTGGTAAGGTGAGGAGGTATTGACAATCATACAACAGTGGCATATGCATAGCTGCCAGTCAGTCTAACAGCCTCATTCTTTTTCAGTTACTTAAATGCTACAGTAAAGGAAGCTAAATTGTTTATTTAATGAATATCCATTTCACATAAGCCGTGATGAAGGAACTTCTGCTCTTAGAAAAAGAAGAGGGATGAGGGTATTACCTCCCACCGTAGCACATTGAAAATGTGAAGATGAGAACTGCAAAATCAAAATAATGTTACATTTCTCCCTTCACCTGAGGCACAGTCTGATTCTGCTCCAGTAATGTCTAGTTCTTGTCTCCCCATTCTATAAATGTTATTTTTTTGTTATTTCAGACAATCTTTAGTTTTTGCAAAAAGTATGTATTATTATTGCAAATCACCTTACTCTTGCTGTCTGAGAAACAAAAGGCTCATGCTGTATTTGAATGGGTTTTGGCATCTAAAATCCATGTCCAGCCTCACCACTCCTCCTTGTCTGTCCATAAGTAATAATACTGGAAACACTTTTTTTTTTTTTTTTTTTTTTTTTTTTGGGGGGGGGGTGGTGGTGGTGGTGGTGGTGAAGGGGTAGCAGGGGGTGGTCAGCAATGGCTGCTACTCCCATTCTGTTCTGTTCTTCATGTACACAAGCCGCATCTTAACAGTGTGGATGTGAATGCTGTCCCCTTGTGGATGATACTTAAAGTCTTAACTGCTGCCTGCAAAACTGAGCAGTACCCTTCAGCTAGTTCAATGTGCCGTCTGGTGCTTCTCATCCATTCAGCATTAATAAAAGACAGTATTAAGGTTCTTTTTGTATCTCATCCCTCTGTCAGCTAAACCTTTCCCAGAAAAGATGTGAAGCTGAGATCATTTTTTTCCATCTGCGAGGGGTCAGTTCCTGGAACAAAGCAGTTCCCGACTGAGGTATAAGCCTGATAGAAAGCGCCTATGCTAGCAGCTGAATCATTTTTGAGCCCAATTTTTTATATTTCCACTAATGAAAACATCTGGATCGTGAAATGCAGCAATCGATCTCTGATGCTAACCCTCCCGGGGCAGCACACGGCCCTGCCCTGGCAGGTGCCATTCCCCCAGACACCTCCCTTGGCTTAGGACTCTGTGGCCAAGTGCCTCATGCTGCCTCTATACCCACTAGCTTCCAGGAGCACAAATGCCTCCCCGAAATACCACTGCTGTGGCACAGGTTGTGAACCTGGCGTTCACAGCACCGCATGGGCTGGGGCTGTGTACTCACTCTCCCCAGCTGAAAAGCAGATCCGTGGTTAAAAAAGGTGTGGTTGAGCTTGGAAACAGAGGCATTGCGCACAGACAGTGATGTAACTGTGAATGTAATGGGGCTCCTTTCACTATTATTATTTGAGTCTATCGGCAGAATAAATCTAATTTGAGAAACCAAAATTCTGCATACCTGCTAACTATCTAGCAACACTTCTTTCCTCCTGAGAAACTGAAAGAGGGATATGTGACAATCGCTAAGGCATTTTTATGAAAAGCTTTTCTCTTTTCAGGACTCACACAAGAATAAAAAAAATGTTAAATTGATGAAATTTAATCTTTGTATAGCAAGTAGCAATTACAGGCAACATTTTAAAGTGGCTCTGCTCATGTTCAAAGCTGATGGCTCTTTTCTCCTTACATTGTGTGGGGATTTACTACACCGTGGATGCACAAGGTGACTGGTTGGGCGATTCCATGAAATTCGAACATGCATACAAAAATGTCTTTACAACTTTTTCACACTTGCCCTCAAACTGAAAATGGACTTTCCTAGTGGTTGATTAACCAGAAACAAGTTGTTCCTCACTAGGTTGAGTAGAGAAGAGCTGTGTGGTGTTGGATTAGTGGAAGGAGAGTGAACGGCTTCAGTTTAATTCAACTAGTCTTCTATTTGTAATCTCCAAGGAAACAGCTGAGTTGAATGTTAATTAAACAGCAGTCTTTGATCCACCCAGCCACTCCCGGAGGCATAATAATAATATATAAGTGCACACACAGCAAATATATAATAGGTGCATTTAAAGGAGTGCATCTAACCTTGCCATATTCACACTTGAAACATTTCCTGCTGACCCGTTCTTACGTCTTTTAAACAAGGAAAGGGAAAATGGGGAAAAAGGCTAAGCTAAACTTGGGTTATCTGAAAGGCAGGACAGCAGAGCAAGTATGAGCTCCCATTTTGAGGATGTAGAAGGGTTAATGATTAGAAGAGTGGAATCAGGAAAGACCTTAAGCCCAGATCTGTGACAGTGGTAATTGAGCTGATTGATTACGACATCTCGTTTCAGACGACTATTGATTTAATCTAGTCTGCAGTCCCATCGGCCCCAGAGGTGCTCCCAAGTGAGGCTCAGCACTTGAACCTGGGTACTCTTCCCTACTCACCATGTGGATATAAATTTCCAGAATCTGCAGCCATTTATAATTTTCACTCATCTTCATGCTTTTATTCAAACGCTTCTAATTCTGGCAGGCTAGTGTTTTTAACCATTGAGGGGGCAGATGCAGGGAAAATGAGACAGCACAGATTGAAGAGGTGTTCTTTTTTGTAAAAAAAAAAAAAAAAAAAAAAGGCAAGACGGAGAGCTGGGGCTATGTGGCTAGTATTTGCATCTGTTGTTTCTGATTCGCAGAGCTAGCAAAGGCTGCTTTTGGAGGCAGTCCACAAGGCTGGGCTATCAGTAGACAGTTTGCTGTACGTGCACGTTCAATTATTAAAATAGTAGACTTTTTTTTTCTGTCTGATAGCCATAGCGAGGTCATGACATTAATTTATCCAGGGTATTGTGGGTAACTATACAGAAAAAAAGCATAAAGGGCACAGATGCTGGAGCAGCAAAAAATGGATGGGTCTGAGCAAAAGGAGATTAAGAGGCGATGACCAATCTAATGTACGTATAGCAGTAAGAAGCCGGCATCCGTCACAGACTATTGATGGCAATAAGTATTTTAAGCCATGCTGTGCATGTGTTAATTTTTTTTATACCTCAGTAAATGCTAAGCTGAATGCTGTAATCCTGTATTTTTTCAGTTTCCCAAATCTGATTTCAGTCTTGCTTTTGTTGTCTCATGCTTGGCTCTCTCCTCTCGCTCTCAGTCTCTGCCTGTGGGTGTGTGTCTGTCTCCGTCTTTGCCGTTCCCTGAGATCACAAACTTAACTGTTTCCTAATTGTCTACTTTCTCCCGTCCTTTATCGGAGGCATTAATTACTGCTACAACAACTGGTCATAAGCCTATACAAACTGAGGGCTCGGGGCAGGCACCCAGGCACCGTGGCTTACTTTCTTCCCCCCGGGCTCGTGCGATTTTTTCCAAGGACCTCACCCACGAGCGGGTGCCCTTGGCGTAGGCTGCCAAATGGCCGCCTTGGCGGGGCTGCGGTGTGGTGCTGCGTCCTGGGGCCTGTCTGCCCGGCCGGGGCGAGTGTCCCCACCATGGCCGGCAGCCTGGGGAATTGGCTGGAGAGCGGCACTGTATCACCTGCCCCCCTTTGGCAAATAATTTTTGTACTGCGAATCGCACCAGTGCTGTGGTGTTGTCTGGGAAAATAATGCACAAATTCTGCTCGCGTAAAACGGGAAACGTGGAAAGATTGTCAGCACCGTAAGTCATTAAAGTACCTGGTCTTAAGAACAAAGAAAGGAGGTAAAAATGCACACAGTAAGCGTGCTCTGTAGGTTTTCATAGCCTGTCATACAACCTGTGCCTGTTTCAGTTAGCAACCTATGTGCTTTGTTTTGCATTGTATGATTTATATATACCTCTCAAGTTTGTGTGTATGTATTTGATGTACATGTGTATGCACAGACTGCTCTACACCACAGAGTAAATAAATTACATATACATATACCAGTGTAGCACAAATGTGCATTTTCAGTATTTCTTACCGTAGTGTGTGTGCACTGCTATTGTTCTCTCACAGTGCTCCCTTGGACTCAAACAGCTTTTTTTTTTTTTTTTTTTTTTTTCTCCTAATTAAAAAGTCTAAAATAAAAAAAAAAAAAAATCCTTAGTCCAGTTAAATACCGACTGAAGTCCAGGAACTTATGATTTCAGCACAGTGAATGGTGATTCAGCCCCTGGCAGTGTTTTGGCTATGAGACAATTCTTTCTTATAAAGAGCACAATGAGGGTGGGGGGAAGATAGCATTAATTTTGAGGAAGATTAATATTAGTCTTTTTAATGATCATGATTTTCAGAATAAAAGAACCCTTATAGCTATTGAGAGCTGTTGTGTTCTTCCCATTAGTATTTATGCAAGCAAAGGAAAAAATGAAGAAGGCGTAGAATAAACTCCTAAGTCTGTTCAAGAATTACTGGCATTATTTCTCTCTACATCACGTGTGAGCCTGGGTTGCCTGCTATTCCTGAGGCAGAGGATCGAGGATGAAAGTCTGTGTGTCAGAGCCTGTTTTCACAACTGCATTTGGAGATCTGTCTTATTGATTAGGAAAAAAAGGGGGTGGGAATAGGAGTGTGAGGTGAGGGGAGGACCGACTGACTACTGGCTTATTGCAGCTCAAGACATTTTCTTCCGGAAAGATGTCAAACAACTGAGACACAGCAACAGAGGAAGTAGAAAGGTGGAAAAATAAGAAGAGGGACCCTTTGGAAGAAATGAAGGCATTCCTTATGAGAGCCTTGAGGCTTTTTTTTTTTTTCTTCTAACATCTGACCCACAAGGGCTAGAGTGACAGCGTCATGCAAATGCTGCAGTCCAGCAGGTCTGAGAGAGGGTGGATGCTAGAGAGTGAGTTAATGTTAATGATGAGTGCAGTGAAAATACCAGCCGATACCACCCCCTCCACACACAACCGCTCTGAGTCAGCATCCGCTGCTTTGCCTTGCCTTTTTGTGCGTGCGCGCGTGTGTGTGTGTGCATGTGCGCGCGCATGTGTATGTGTGTGTGTGCGTGTGTTGGTGACCGTGTGTGTGCATGGGAGGTAAAGCCAGTCAGTCAGTGAGAAGCAAAGGTACGTTTGAGAGCAACTAAAATCTGACTGATTTCCATCTTCAGAGCATCAGATGTATTCCCTAAAGAGGATGGGTCTATGCGATGGGGGTGGTATAATTATGTTAATGTCATATTTATAGAGGGGAGAGATTTTTCATTCTAATTATTGATTTGAAAGCTGTGGTCAAAATTGTTTGTTAAATCATGATCAGCTTGAAAGAAAGAAATGGAATGAAATTTAGGGACTGCTATACATATATATATATATTCTCATATATATATTTTGTTTCGTTTAACTGTTTTGTGTCTGATGCATAAGTGATTGAATAGTGCACAGTGACAAAGGAACGGCTCTTATGTAATGTTACATTCTATCATCTACTGAAATATTTTAAATAAGTCAAAATGTTCTGAAATTTGAAGTAGCGTTCTGGAGGGGAGGGTGAAGGACAGGGGTGGGGGTGGGGGGCACTGGCAAATCTTTTCTTCAGCAGCGCTCTCTGTGCAGCTTTCTTGTAAATGGATGATTCACCTGTTCGACCAGCAGAGATTCTAATTCTTCCCCCCCCCCTTCTTCTCTTTTTTCCTTTTTAAAGCTGAACGGCTTCCCGAAGAGCACTGAGTTTTCTATACCAGATTCTGCTCCAGTGGCTAGGACCTTTATGGCTGCTGTCTCTTTTGCTCTGGGCTCTGATGGAGGAAAAAAAATAATAATAACACCGTGGATCCCGTCCCTAAAGTAGAAATTTTCTTTTTCCTTCTGCAAACAAGGCTAAAGATCGGAGGAGAATGAATGCGAAAGTAATTTGGGATCGTGGTCATGCCATTAAAAATGTTCGGCTTCAGAACGAAATTATTTGGGAAATCCTATCATTTCTTCTTACTGTATCGACAGTATTTGAAAGTTGTGTGTGCTTTGAGTAATTTGGTTCAAGTGACAACAATCTCTACATGTCAGTGTTTTCTACAGTTTATGGAGCGAAAGCTGGTTTTGACATTGGAAAGGAAGAAGCTTTTGCTAGCAGTCTGTAGAAGGATTAAATGTTGAACGTGGGGAAGAGCAAAAAGTAAATACGTGCCAGAGGTTATCCATGCATCGAGAAGGGGTTTAAAGTACTGTGTAACCTAGGGCCCACCTGAACAGGAGGACTGAAAGTATAATGGGGAAATATATCAATTAGAAACCCCTTAACATGCATTTAATCCTTCTTTATGACATTAAGGGAAATAGAATAAAATTGCTACTGTACGAATCTGATGGAAGAAGCACATTTTAACCCATTTTTAGATGCTTCCTTCTGAGGCATTATAATATGGCTACTTATGTATCAAGGCAGTGAAGATTTTTGCTGTGTTTTGATTTTGCCTTTCAAAAGTTACGGACTGTACTCTAAGAAAAGTCTGTTCAGTCAGCTGATACATTGTCTTGAATGTATGTATGTGTCTTGCCTGCTTATTTGATCTTTTCTGCCCCCTACGTGAAACTGTGGTGTGTTTATTTGGGTGGGAGGAGGCATTGTTGATTGGGGGGGGGTTGTTTCTTGTGGTTTTGTTTTTGATTTTTCTTTTCTTTTCTTTTCTTTTCTTTTCTTTTCTTTTCTTTTCTTTTCTTTTCTTTTCTTTTCTTTTCTTTTCTTTTCTTTTCTTTTCTTTTCTTTTCTTTTCTTTTCTTTTCTTTTCTTTTCTTTTCTTTTCCTTTTTTTTCTTTCTACAATAGCAGTGAAAGTTTTGCTGACACCGATTATGACTACTAAACAATTCAGATTTTTGGAAGACGAATTCTTCTGGATCATATCAGACTTTTCCTAGTCCCTGAGACCCTAACTTGTGAGGTTTTTTAGCAACAATCACAAGTCAGGCTCTTGGGACCTAGGCGGAGGGGAACCAGCAGCTTTGGACTATGATTGTTTCGCTGCAGAATTTAGAGAACCAAAGAAGCTTTCCCTGTGTGGAAGGGAAAAAATGAAAACATACCTTTGTTAATATACTGGAAAATATACAAAATGTGAAGCAGGAGACCTGTTCCTAAAAAAAAAAAAAAAAAGAAAGAAAAAAAAAACTTATACATTGTGCAACTTTAGTATGTTACATACTTATGTTTAGAAAACTGGATTAGATGCCATGTAATACTTGTATTAAAATTTAAAGTGAATGCCAGTTTGTACCTCCAAAAACAAAAAACAACAACAACAACAAACAAACAAACAAAGAAAAAAAAAAAAAAAAAAAAAAAAAAACAAGCAAAACCCACCAGATACTGAAATATACAAGAGGCTTTCAACCACAGTATTATTATTATAGACAATACTGGTAGATAATTACCACAAAGTATATTTTCAGCTGTATTGTTACAGCATTTAATTAACTTTTAAAACATAGAACACACTGATGTTTGAGGCCTAGAAACATTCATTCTATTGTTTGAGAAATGATTTCAGTCTACAGGAGAGCTATTGCTAAGCTTTTCCTGTAATATGGGACAAAGATTGTTTTATAGTTAGGTGCCATTATTTTTCTTTGTCTGAGTGAGAACACAATATCAAACTTAAAATATCGTCTCACTTTACATTTTAATCTGATAGAGAACATTGGTGTAAAAATCATACTACAGCATTAAGATGATTTTGCAAACAGAATCACATCCTGTGTACCTGCTAAATTTAAACAGAGCTGGCAGTACTCTGAGAACCAGACTCAACTTCTGACCTCTTCATCATTTTGCATTTTTTCCCCACTGGCAAAAACAGTGAGTTTTAGGTACTTACACTGACTTTGCATATGAAGATTTACAAGGGCATTAGTTATTCTGCACTGTTCATTAGTCTTGAACTTCTGATTTACAATGCATAATTTGATTTGTATTTCTTAGTATTTTATAGGTGGGTTAGTTCTGATTCATTTTTCTCTGTTTCCTGTGTCTAAACCAAGATGCTGCAGGACCTTGTTGATACATCAGACTTCCCTGAGACAAAGGCTTTACATAGATCAGGCATCTAAACTATTTATTCATTTCAGAAGCGGTATTTTGGCTGCAGTGTTTTTTTCCCACTTGTGTGGGAGGAATTGTGTTTTATTGTAAGTATCAATACTATTGTTAAAATAAACTGTTCTTATCTGCTAGTATAATACTTTTTCTTGTTGTCTTGTTTTCTTGAGACAGAAACTGTGCTGTACATGGTTTCCAAGTTGCTCAAGATATAATTAGTGTTTAAATAGTCATAAAAATATTGTCTTGCCAATTATAATGATGATACAGTTCCTGTAAATATGCAATTCTTTTCTTCATAACCATCAATTCCACATACTCAGAACAGTGAAAAGAGCTACTTGCAAATGTTCAGACATAGAGGTAATTTTTTTTATTGTTTTTAAACACAGATGTGTTGTTGAACATCATTGACATCTACTCAGGCAATATGAAAAAAATAGACCCCAATCTGTATATGAAAAAACTAATTCACACAGCTAGGTGCTACACTGTTGAAGTAGTTCAGTAGCAACTGACATGTATAATAGTCTTCTGTACTGAAAACAGTATATTTAAGGTACTGATCAGGTGAACATGTACTCTGTTCATTCAAGCTATATAATGAGATAAGAATATATTGTGTATAGGTAGAATTTAAATTATGCATAGTATTTATCAAAATAAAATTCTAATAGATTTAATCAGATATACAATGCACACATGAAAGACTTTTGATTGCATTTATGTTTGAGTCAGCAAAATTTACTTGAACGCGGATGGTTCACATTTGGTATTCATTTTACTTTTAGTACTGTATGTACAATGAAGGTGAAACTGTAGTGCAAAATGTCTGCCTCTGTCGGAAGTTAACAATCCAAAGATTTCAAGTATTTTTTGCTCTGCAGTGAGAATAAAATGAGCCATGAGAAACCCCTATCTGGCTTATTGAGTGCTACAGCAAAAGCTGTGAATACGTAGTACTGCCTTTGCATTACTGCTTGAACTGGGATAGCTCTGGTGGCTCTTCTCTGCCCACTCACTGCTGCCCCTTGCCATAGAGATGAAGAAGATGGTATGCTGTCTTCCTTTTTCCCTCCTCCCTCTTCTTCCCCAGTTTCAACACAGCAAAACCACCTCTGGTGCACATTAAACTCCTTGTGGTGGGACAGAGGCGGATGGAGGGGGGGAAAAGCCCAGCCTTTGCTTGAGCAGAATTCCCACCAAGATCAACAAGACATTTCCCCATCCTGAGACTATGTGACAATGTCTGCAGACACCACGCAGAAAGCAGTCTTATTTATGCTTTGACAGTATGTGAAAGCTGTCTCTATTAGTGCAAATAAATAGAAAGCATCTTTGGTATACTATGCATAGATATATGTACAGAATTTCAATATACTCTCATTTCTATATGACTTTTTGTTCTTCCAGTACAAAATGCTTCTAAATGCTATTTAATATGTGATTTCAGAGTAATCAGCTTGTGCTACAACAAAAACAAAAAAACAAAACACAAGCTCTTGCAAAGGAGAGAGAGAGAGTGAAAATGATGTGTGGTGCATACAAAAAAGGAATGATATTAACAATTCGATGAATTCCTAGTTGGTAGACCAGACTGAGCCAGACGCATATATTAACGGCTGTCTGCTGCTGATGTGAGCCTGCTCAATGCGGTGGAAATGAAGGATCACCTAGTCTCTGACACCAGCTTATTTGTACGTTTTAATTTTAAAAAGGAAAATCACTGTTTTACATAAACATCTTAACCCCTGCATGATTTTCTTTCTTTTTTCCTCCCTCATATTGTTTGCTAATTTACTGTCAACTTAAAGTGCTGTTTAGCTACAGCCCAACAAAACATCAGTCAAAAAGGCGAGGGAAGTATTAGCTTCTCTTTTGTCTGCCATGTACAACTGGGTTATTATTATGATAATTGTTTAGTTTAATTTTTAGTCTTCATGGAGAGATGCAACAATTTTCGAGAGCTTAATTTCTGAAGCATTTTAAGTTTTAAGAAGATACCACTTCATTTTAAACCTAAACAAAAACAAAAAAAAAGCTTTACAGACCAAGCTAGGGTGATTTGATCAATACCTTTCTCTTCTGTATTTCAAAGTCTTTAGTGCCTTAATATAGTCTTACATATATGGGACAGGATTTCTATTCAAACCCCATAAACACTAGGATCCTTTAATATAGTGTTGAAGACTGTTACATGAGTCAGGAGAATTCCAATCCAAGTTAATTACTGTTGGAATTAGAAGAACGAATATTTTACTCAAAGTTGTATAACAAGAATCTACAGTTACCACATTTCAGAGCATTGCTCTACTCACTTGATGAAAAATGTCAATGAAGTTTAACAAAAGATGTTATACATTTCCATGGGTAATGAAAATCGGCACATTCACGATTAGCTAACACAATGTTTTCAGTGTGTTAATAAGCAGTGCAGCAAAAATTTCTGTAGGCAGTAAATGTAGCCATAATTTTGATTTGCCCATATGATGATTGTGCTCAATACCTGACTGGATACTTAATTTCACAGTGAAATGCAGTCATCTCATCTAAGGAACTGTCTGTAGTCCACGAAAAATAAAATAAAAAAGAGAGAGACAGATATGCTGTCTGAGCTCTGCAGCTAGCTAGGTAGCGAGACAGATACATGTAACAAAAATATCTGGAATCCTATAAAAATGCCATCTGAAACCGTATCACTCACAGAATAGATTTATTTTGTTATGTTCGAGTATTTTTGTCCAATGTATCTGAGACATTCATCACCTTGTTAAATTTGGTCCTTGTTTGATATTTACAATAGGCATCTTCAAAGTTTGTTGAATGCTGCACCATTCCATTCCCAAGCACCACCAGTTATTCTTACCGGATAGATTATACTCTTACCAGCATCTAGCTTTAGTAATTTGTGTGCAAAGCTGTGTTTTACTTACAGTGCCTGAGTAACAACAGGTGGATGGACTATGGAAGCGTGTGACAGTAAGTGAACATAAGATTGTTAAGACCAACACCGATAAAGTTATTTTATCTTTATAAACAGTTTAACCTAATAAGCTGGTATTAAAATTAATCACAAAATCATCCAGTTGATTATACACTAAAGTTTATCTGGTAGGCTTTCAGGATTGCTATCTTTATTCCTGTTCTTGATTATTTAGGAATTAAGGATTAGTCTGTAAATGTAAATAAACTAGATACTGTAATGATCACTTGAACAATACAAGTATCCTACAGGGGTAAAGGCAGATAATATTCTGTATTTCTCTTCTACTTGTGAGTGGTTACAACTGGGCTGTGATTCTCTGCTAGGGGCATATTTATTTAAATGGCCAGGCAAACCAATGAGGTTGTGCTGAGCAGTTTAGGGCTGGTAATTTTGGCTATGGTTTTGGGTGGGTTTCTTCCACCCCACCATCCCCACCCCCAGCCTCTTTTCTTGGATGTGTGCGTGTTGTGCATGAGAAGGTATGAAGGAAAAACAGCTATTCAGCAGAGACGTGTCCCACCCCTTTAATTAAGGTTTTCCTGGACTGTAAAAACACTGGCGATGTGTAAATCCCATTTGGTGGTGTTTTTTATTTTTGTTTTTGTTTTGTTTTTAATTTAACAGAATCTGAAATATTATATTAAGAAACCACAGCATTGAAATGCATATGAAAATAGTTCCACTAGTAAGTCACTGTATACTGAAAGGGTTTGGATGGCATTGGCACAGAGCCAACTGGAAGATTTTTTTTTTTTTTCATTTAATTCCTTTCACCTAGTAGGCTCCTTAAGCATGAGGCAGAACCCAGTATGTGGCTAAGTTATTGCTCTAGTGTTCATCACACAAAAAGCACAGTCTTAGCATTTGTAAATTTTCTTCAGGGAGGTTTCTAATCTAGACAGCATTTGCGTTTGGGGATTACACTACAGTCTGTTCCCCACCACCTCCCCCTCTAACATGTAGCCTTTCAACTTCTTCAAAGAAGTGGCGAAAAGTAGGTTCTTTTATTAATAGCAGAAAACAAACCGACTGCTGGACTTCCGTGGCAGAGCTCACATAATGCGGCAGGGTGGGAACTGTAACAAAGAATGCTTGAATGCACTAAACGTATAGTGAAACCCCATTTACATTCACTGATGGAGCTTAAAGTACAATAAATGAGAAGTTTAAAGTAGGAATAAGTAGGACCATGAAAAGACTTCAGTGAAGGTAGATACTTCTTGAAAAGTTTAGCACAGGATTTAATTTCCAACTGAAGCCTTTCCTAGCAGAATGCATTTCTTCATAATACATCCCTTTACTCAAAGCATCTCCATCAGATGAAGGTAAATCAGATGAAGAGAGTATCTTCAATGCATAGAAAAGTAGATTGTGTTTATCCAATTTATATACTGATTTCCGCACAAGTGAGACAGTTAGCAGTGGACCACTCTTCATGGTTCATTGGCTATTCTTCCGCACTCTCTCTTCTCTACAAAGTGCCTTTGATGTGAAAGAAACAAGTTTGTGCCTGGAAATAATTTTCATTGTGGGATCCTCCTATTGTTTCTAGTTTTACTTCTTAAATTTACGTATACATGGTGGTGTATGTACACAGTAGAACTAGATAAGTTGTTTTTTTTCTGCCAAAGATTATTCTGGGGGATAGAATGAAAACATTACTAATTAGAGGCCATTACATTATACTGCTGTCACCTCTCACCTTCTCTTCATGTCCACCGCTTTAATCAACTCTGCTGTAGACCCTCCACAGCTCCAGTGTAAGACCCTACAGCTTCATTCTCCCAAGTTTGAATTAGTCATGCTTTCACTTCTTACCCTTATATATCTCTGTAGTAATTCTCCCCGATCATGAAAAACATATTAATTGGCCCTACCTGTAACTTTTTGCAGAATCTGCATCCCCTCTCTCAGCCCTGTTAAGAAAGAATCGGTTGTCATAGACAATATATTAGGTTACTAGTTGTAGCAGGCTGCCAGTGCTGCCCAGTCACCCCGATCCTGCCAGGGAGCTGGACAGCACCTCTCCCTCTCTGTGGGCCCCGAATGGCACCACCACCAGCAGTGAGCAAGCCTGCTGTGTAAAATGGTGGGGGCAGCCATTTTGTGGTCGGCTTTACAGCTTTTCACACAGGTGGAGGGTTCATCTCTCAGTTAGAAATCTTACTTAGGAAGATTTCTCACAAGGCTGAATTTCTCACAGTGCTTACAGTTTCTTCTACTGTATTTATATACACACTGGAGTAATTGGTAACTTAGTTTGGCTGTTAGTTTTTAGATAAATGTAGGATATCTTTTAGATAAACGTAGGAGAAGGTGCTGTTCTGGTGTTAATTATGTCAGCAAAATACTTTGGATATTAATTCTCAAATGCATGCCTCATACTGAAATAGAGGAATATGGTCAAAATATTGATGTTTTAGAAGTCATTGGGGCACCCAGTTCTAAAACTAACTAACTAACTAGATAAATAAGGATGATTATTTAAAAGCAAGAATGGAAAAATGGTTACCAATGTAATACTGGAAGCCTCTCCCACTGACTCACGGGGTTAGATTTCTTGTGGGTGTTGCCAGTATCTGGCTATTGCACTTTGGTAGGCTTTTATGAGTTAATAAATTCCAAAGACTGCAGTTTGGCTCTCTAAAATTTGGTGATCATTCCTTAAATGCTAGTGGGAAATCAAAATTACTACATGCAATAACTAAAACTTTTTAAAACCCTTCAAATGTTTCCAAACTGCAGCCTATGAGCTCCTCTTTCCTACACCAATGGCTGAAGATTCATAGTCACTTCCTGGCACCAAACACAAATGTGAACTATTCACCTGAGCTCTATTTCAGTGAGTGTACCTTTGCTTTCCTTCTCTGAAACACTGGCTGTGCAGACCCAAGGGTCTTGCACAGGGACTGCCACTCACTAACTGGGAGCACAGTGGTGAGCACAATGGGATGTGGACTTTGGTTATAGCTCTGAGGCTGCAATGTAATGCAATTATGATAGTGAAGCATTAAGTGGTCAGTGTGCTATTTTTTTTCTCTGTGTGTTTGCACCAACTTATAGCAGTGCCTGGGAAGACAGAGGTGCACATTTAAACAAACCATGAGATCTCTTATCCCAATATTCATCTAGTCTCTGTTGAGACTCTTCAATTGTCTCTGTTGATACTCTTCAACTTTTTTTTTTTTTTCTCCAGATTAATAACTTTAAATGTTCCTAATGATTTTCTACAAGAGCTAGTAAAACAACAACAAAAACGTAGCAGCTCAAAAGAGTCACCGGGGTCAGCATTTTTCTAAAAATTAGTCTTACATGTACCTCAATTCTATATTATTTGGCTATGGTCAAAAAATCCTTCCCTGACATCCAGCTCAGATTATGAAATGACAGCAGACCTTAATATTTGTGTCAGTCTTTTCAGTGGACTCTCCTGCACTGTTGCAAAATTCGTACCTCAATCCCATACCCCCTCTGCTTCTAGGTACTATTTTCAGTTCACTGCACCATGTGCAGGTACTGCACAAGGCTTGCACCTTAAATGCACTAAGCAAAGAAAGTCAGACATCTCCTACTTCTTTCCTCTTTTTTTTTTTTTTTTTTTTTTTTTTTTTTACCTTGCTCTCCTTCCTCGTGTCTCCCACACATAGCAGAAATATCATATGTCTGCTGCCAAGGCAAACTTGTTCATCTAGTCTGACTTCCTCCATAAAATATGCCAAAGCATTCACCAAGCACCTCCCACATCAACACCAACAATTTCTGTTTGGTTAACATGTATATTTTAAGATTCAGGATGGCAAAGAATCCATAACCATCCAAGCAGTCTGTTACACCACTAATAAAAACTTAAGCTTTGTTTCAAATTGGAAATTTTTTAGTGTCAGCTTCCAACTACTGATTTTTATTTTTTTTTTCTTCTTGATAATTTAAATTATTTGCTATCATCTCTTCACTTTAATGAGATTGTCTTCAGTTCTTCACTGAAGACGGCTTTTTGGATAGATCAGACCATGTCACTATCTCTTTTTTGTAAACCCTTTCCAAATTGTCAATATCCTCTGCACATACTAATACCAGGACCAGACACCCAATGTTAGGAATAGTATTATTACATGTGCTACTAATTCTTCTTATCTTTTGCTTGACTTACTTATACATCTTGTTTATTTTCTCATTCACTCCACTATACTGAGTCCACAAGTGTAGCTGAAGATAAAGAGAGAAATAGATTTGAAAAAAGCTTGTCTGAGCTACTGAAGGTGCTTAATTCCAGTTGAAATTAGTGGGAGTTTAGTACCTAAACTGTTAGGTAATTCTGTTATCTTTATGCAAGCAAAACTTTATGTCAAGGGGACAACTAAAAGTGTTTGATTAAATAATAGCCAGGTAACTTTCAACCTCCATTATTCTATGTATTGAATGAATTGTGTTTAGTTTCAAAAGGAAATGACAACAGGTGTACTATTCTTACTATTTGAAAACTTACTTGGTTCAAGCATTTTCTTGCTTCTAATATACTCAAGTTACAGAAATAGATTGTACAGATGGATTAAAACATACCCATGTGCTGAAACCAGGCAATCAGTCTCACATTTTACAGGTATTCATCCAAAGAGCTAAGACACAGTTAGCTAGAGGATTATTTTTAATGTGTTTCTTCCAAGTTCTGTAACCAGCTCCCTTTGCAATACTTATTTGTCTGATCTCAGTAAATCTTCAAGCCTACATGTTTTATCATTTCTCTATCAAGGGTTTGTGAAGGAGAGGTGTGGGAAGGTTGATCCTTAGATAAGCAATCCAAGTTGGTTAAGAAAAGAGATGGCTGTCATCTGTAGCCTTTCCAGACACAGCAGTACAGTCCTAGACAGTCATCTGAGTATTATCGCTTTGTCTCTACTATAAATCACAGTCTGGTAATGGCCAAGGCTGACACCTTGACATTTTCAAGAAGAGTAAAAGACCTGATTTGAATGGAAATCAATTTCATTTCACAAATCTTGGGATACCACTCCAAACCTCATCTTTTTTTTTTTTTTTTTTTTTTTTTGTGTCTTATGCAGAATTTCCATGATCTCAATAGAGGATTAGTTGTGTTTTACACAACTACTTTCTACTAATTACTTTCATTTCCAACATACAGTTTAGTATTATTGAAATACGTGTGCATAAGCAGTGCATCATGGGATCTGTTTCTATGTAGGAGTGGGAAGGAAACTCACTTTTCTGACAGCCTGTTGAAGGTGGTGGGCACAGCTTCCTTGGATGATGGTGCAACCTGGAATACCTTAACCTTTTACCACCTTCACAGGCAGTAGGTAGTTTGCGCTCAGATGGAAGTAAAGGAATGCCTCGGTAAAAGACACTACACAACAATGGAATTTCTTTTTCATTCTTTTTCTTTTTCTTTTTCTTTTTCTTTTTCTTTTTCTTTTTCTTTTTTTTTCTTTTTCTTTTTCTTTTTTCTTTTTCTTTTTTCTTTTCCTTTTCCTTCTTCTTTTTCTTTTTCTTTTCTTTTTCTTTTTCTTTTCTTTTTCTTTTTCTTTTTCTTTTTCTTTTTCTTTTTCTTTTTCTTTTTCTTTTTCTTTTTCTTTTTCTTTTTCTTTTTCTTTTTCTTTTTCTTTTTCTTTTTTTTTCTTTTTCTTTTTCTTTTTCTTTTTTCTTTTTTCTTTTTTCTTTTTCTTTTTTCTTTTCCTTTTCCTTTTCCTTTTCCTTTTCCTTCTTCTTTTTTTTTTCTTTTTTCTTTTTCTTTTTCTTTTTCTTTTTCTTTTTCTTTTTCTTTTTCTTTTTTTTCTTTTTCTTTTTCTTTTTCTTTTTCTTTTTCTTTTTCTTTTTCTTTTTCTTTTTCTTTTTCTTTTTCTTTTTTCTTTTTCTTTTTTCTTTTCCTTTTCCTTCTTCTTTTTCTTCTTTTTCTTCTTCTTCTCCTTCTTCTCCTTCTTCTCCTTCTCTTTCTCTTTCTCTTTCTCTTTCTCTTTCTCTTTCTCTTTCTCTTTCTCTTTCTCTTTCTCTTTCTCTTTCTCTTTCTTTTTCTTTTTCTTTTTCTTTTCTTTGTCACAATCTGTAAGAACACATTGTAATGGCAAAATATCCCCATTCAATGAGGAAAAGGAATGAGCTTTGCAATTCTATCACCCATAATACCATTGAACTAAAAAATATAAGTAAATACTATCCAAAACCTGCCTTCATCCAGCTGTCTGATATATAACACAGCAGGTCTTTCAGAGGAAGGCTGGCTGTGGGAGCAGATCCATTGTGTCTGAGACTAGGTAGTGCACGTAGCTCCTGTCCCAACTTTGAAGAAGCACCAGACCTTCAGTGACTGAAGGTCTAAAGATGACCCTGAAAGTTTCTTTCCAATTGTTGCATGAGGAAATATCACACTTTGCAAAATGTCCATTTTCTCATTCAGCAAAACAAAACAATCTGGAGGACACTCTGATTAAAAAAAAAAAAAAAATGGGGGAGAATATGGCATGATGTAACACACATATGATAAACTAAGCCAACTGTACCTAAATTTGCCAACACATGCATTCCTGAGGGAAGCTGAACAAGGAAAAACATCCTTAGCTTACAGAAGATTTAAAATGTCAAGTGGTCATTCCATGTTTAAGCCCCTTGAGCAGAATAGTGTGAAACATATAGACATGTATATAGCAACAAGTATCAAATCAAAGGTAAGGATTTCTCTTTCATTCTGTCTTTCTTGCCTGCTGCAAAATACTCATGAAAAACTCATAAGAACCTCATTAAATCCATGCATGTATAACAGAGACCTAGTGCATCAAATGACTTTCAAAGGCCATAGATATGTGATGTCTAGACACTGTCCATTGGTTTTATCAGCACATCTTAAGAAGAAGCAAAATAGAGGGTGCTGGTGTGGAAAGAAATGTTAACAATCTAGCAAATTGCTAGCGTCTAGCCCAGATTTTTTTCTCTCTGACGATAGCCACTAGCACATTCCCAGGTAAAAAGATAAGATCAGGACAAGTATAGTGATATTGCTCTGCTGTGTTTTCCGACCCCCTGGAGACTGTAATCCAGAGACTAATAAGTGGTACCAACCCCTTTAAGAGCCCTTGGCAGACTTTTTTCCTTTCTTCTAAGCATTTGTTTAATTATGCCTGCTTGAGTTGTGTCAAGCCTTTTGGTACCTTAATAATGGTATCTTTTCTTGGTTACAAATATCTCTATGTTCTGCAGATACATTTGTGACCCAAGGGGACTGAGAAAGTGTTGAAGCCCTCTGTAAGTAGTTTGCATAGACTTTCAAGACACTATCCCTCTATGCAGCCTGCATTGTTATGCTCACTTAAATTGTTTTCTCAGTGTTTTCTTAACAGGTAGGATTTTTAATGTGCCATTACATGACAGATTTTACCTGGGGACAGTGTTGTTTTTTTCTGATATGTACAGTTTATTGGCAAACTTTTCCAGCTACACACTGTTCTGTGCAATGAGAGATTTAGGGTAGATTACATGAGAACTGTGATAATTGGTCTTGTGATGTTCTCATGACTGTTTTTATCAGTGCAAATGATGTCCTGGAAGACAAAGGCTTGCAGCCTTTTAGTTTCCATAAAGAAATTATTTGGTCTTGTGAAACTCCAAGGGAGCTTTTGTCATTGGCTTCAGTTGCTAAGATGTCATGAAATGTAAACATTTTGAAGAGTGGCCACCATCCTTACAAGGCACTTACTTAAACTATTTCCACTCCCCCAAAGCTCCATACCACAAGGTCGATCCTTTCTTACTTACATATCCCCAGATTACAGGGGAGACAGTGTAATGCACACTGGCAGACATTTCACACCATAGCAGGCCTTGTCAGAACATCATACTTTACAGAGTCGCAGATTTTCAGGAATGAAGTGAAAAGTTTGCAATGACGCCTGTATCAAAGTTGAATGCTAGTTTTGGAAAGGATTTTATATCATCTCTATTAACAGACTGAAAGGCTCTATTTAGATTTAAGCAAAGAAATACAATATTTAGATAGTTTACTCAGGATCTAAAAACTGCAACAAAAATAGAAACAAATCAAGGAGCCTCACTGTATGTCATTTAACATGATGCAAAACTATCCTGGCATATTTTTAATGGAACACGAGTTTAAATATTAACTGCTTAGCTTAAACAGAGATTTTAGCTTTTGATATAGCAGCTTGATTGGGTGATTCGTGTAGACTATACATGCACTTTTTAGAGTAACCATAGCATCACAATTTGTAAATTGTGGTTTTATTCAAGACTGTCTGAAGTAATCAACACACTCCATTTTTTAAGGCAGTCATTGAGTTTTCTTTCCAAAATCAAAATTTAATATCTAGTAGTAAGTGCTGATTTTAGGAGGATTAGATCAAGTAAAGCTACTCTGCTGTATAATGTCTGTTCATTAGGACATACTATAACGTAGTTGATGAGGCCAATCAAAATGGGCTCATATGGTTATGTGATATTTATCTCAGACCTGACAGCATAGTAAAAATGTTTGAATTTAACATTCGTTCAGTGCTGTGCTGAGCAATCTAAGTACGAAAATCCAGCACAGCCCATATAAAACTCATCCAGCTCATCCATGAAAGACTAGGCCAGTTCTCCATTGCTATCTCCTTTGCCTAGTCATTTATACTGTGCACAATAAGGGTGGCGCTTTTCTCCCATTTGACATTGGGATGTTTAACTACACAATGCAGTAGAAAAGCAGCTACCTGCTTACCAGCCAGCTCAGAAAACAAAGAAGCTTATGGTCGAGGTAGCCCCTGTGCCCAGCATACCCTTCTAACTGGGCTGTGCTGCTTGTGGTCAGCGCAGTGCCAAGCCCAGGCTGCCAGACCCTCTGGAGAGGCCCAGGGCATCAGTCAGCTCAGGACTGCCATCATCCTTGGAGCACAGGGAGCACCTTTGCCTCTGCCTGTCTTTTGTGTCCTGGGGGGCTTGTGTCACATATTAGAAGTAGTGAAACTTACTAGTCCTAATGATAATGACTGCTAAAGTTAGTACTTGGGACATCAGAGGAACCATATGTCGTTTGAAATGTTCAGAAAATAGTGAGAATCCATAGGTTTCTCATGCCCTTTGCCCTAGGGTGTCCTACTGGTGCCTCTCCAAAAGGCCCCAAGTCCACAGGATCTGTGTGACATATCTGCCAGCCTCACTAGATGTCTTAGGGCACTTTAGGGTATCTACATTGACAATAGACTCCTACACATAGGAAACTGAGTCCTGTCCCATCCAATTGGGCTTCCGTGAATTTCACAAACTAATTACTCTGTTCAGAAAGATACATTTCCCTTAAAATATTTCAGTGTGACTACCACAGCCCATTTCATTTTTGAGTTTATATTTTCTGGGGAAGTTGTCTAAAAACAGACACAAATCCAGGATTTCACCACTGTCACTGCTGTAATGGTCACAGTCTCATTCCTTTTCCTTTTTTTTTTTTTTTTTCCTAACATTTCTAACATTTCTACCTTGACAAAATTGTGCTCTTCTTTTCATTAATTGGTCTTTTCCTGCTGTTTTCTACAAACATCAGAAGATCAACCGAGGCACACGTTTAGATTTCAGATGTGTAAATGCATATTGTGTCAGTACTGTACAGTACTCTCTCATAGCTGCAATGAGCAGTTTAAAGTGTACAGTCTAGGGATTTGTTAGTGATAAACATGCCTCTAACATCACAGATGAGGATGTTTGCTTCCTCTCCAGAAACATCTCCTGTTGTAATAATGGACATGTCCGAAGTACAGCTAATAAAGGCAGATCCATTATGCAGTGGTACCACAAACCCTCTCTGAGGCTCTCTTTTGCCTCAGCCCCTGTGTGAGTCTATCTTTCCTCAGCAAGTCATTGTAATTGAGAGGGAAAGGGCAGTTCACAGTTTTTGGAATTACTATTTCAGAGTGTCTGCAGGCTCAGATGGGAAACAAATGCAGTTGAGTAGCAATGTCAAATTTTTGTTTCTTATTCCATCGATGAAACCACGGTATTTTGTGTTTTGCTTTTTTAAATGGAAGCAGAACTATCTGGGAAATAGTACTTTGTACTAAAGATTCAGGGGCATTGTTAGAAAATTTCTCTCAAAAATGAATTATCAGTTTCCCGAGTTTGCTGCTTGAACAATGAATATCAGTGCCTTAAAGCCAATTTCCAGCAGCTACAGAAGACTCCTAAAAATACTTTACACAATTTGAAGAGACTCAGCACATTTTCAGACTGGTTGAAAAGCATGCTACTCGCATTTCAGAAATACAGAGTTCAACTGAAGAAAAGCACATATTTCCAGTGATGAAAATGAGGCCACATTCATGAACAGCATAAGCAAGCTTGGGTCCTCTGACTTTAGCAGACCTCTTTTACACCGAGTGTCAGGTTGGCTCATTGAAAATAATACTGTGGTCCCCCTTAGATCCGCATTACTGCTAACAAAAACTGTGCGTTTATAGAAAGGTCATGCTCAAATTCTCTTTAGATACCAGACACCTCTACCAGCTCAATCAAACTACTCCCTGGAGTGGGTATTAATGGTATTTACAAGGTCAGGACACTAGCCTTAAACAATATTGAGATATGAAAAGACCAACATAAGATGTTGCTTGTGGTAAGTTTTGTGTTTGTTTGTTTTGTTTGTTTAGTTCTGTTTTAGTTTTGTGTGTGTGTGTTTATGCTGTTTGATTTTTATTTATTTATTTTTTACATCTTTAGAAAATGTCTAGAATACCATTAACTTTTTTTGCTGAACGAGTTTTGCTTCTTTTCATTACTTACACAGCACTGTGCAGTAGCGATTGATACATAACCCACTTCAGAAGGCAGCATACCTGAATGCATATTACTTATTCAGTCAGCACCATGACTAGAATGAGAGCTTTTTCTGAAAAAGGAATGCCAAATCTGGACTTCACTTTACAACAACAACAACAACAACAACAACAAAAAAAAAGCATACAGGGTATATAGAGGATAAAAATATTTTTTAATATCTCTCATCTCTTAGGTAGGAAATAATTTTGCTATCCTAGCCCCATAAAATAGTATTATTGTAGAGAAGTCTCTCATAAGATTTGTAATGGCAAGAACATTTTGAGTCTGAATAGCATGCCTGTGTAAGAGTTTGAAACCATGAAGTTTCTAGCATCTGGGGGTGAAGTCTCCCTGTAAGCAAGCTGTTTTGCATTGCACAAAGAGCTAGGCAGCAAGCTGAAGACACCTATGCAGCAGTGCAGAACACACACACACAAAAATCTTGATTTGTTTTGGTTTGAATTATACTTTTCTAACCATGGTGCTTCATTTAAAATCTGTTTTTAACATGTACACACACAAACAGACATATGTTCTTTCATGAAATCACAGCTGATCTTTTTGACATCAAACCCACATCAACAAAAACAATCAGAGGTTGGTTCCGTGGTCCCCACAGCAGTGAGGAGTATGTGCATGTAGGGGCACATAATGCCTTTTAGAAAATGCATTTCAAAATGCACGTTTGATTTTGTGGTTTTGTTTGGTACGTGCTTGTATCTGATTTTTCACAAAGTTCTTTGTGGCTGCAGTGAGGAGCCTGGTGGAGCAGGGTGGTGGCTTTCCACAGACAACCAGCGGGTAGGTGCACATGCCGGTCCGGCTCAGGGAGCCACTGGAGTATGGTACCCTTTGTTTGCTGCTAGGGCTTTCTGGTGGGAAAAGCCCCACATCCATCACTGGCAATGCTTGAGAGCACTGTGCTTAGATCTGAAAAAATGCATGGTGGGAGGATGGGACCACTGGCCCCATGGCTCCCAGGACGATTGGGCTGTTGTGCTTCCCTTTGGTCTGTTGCACGTCTCCTGTAAGAGGCCGTTTGCAGGACGTTTTGCTGAGACCTGTAAACTCATGTCACTCATGACTGCAAATAGTTCGGAGATTATGGTCTCCAAAGTGAGAGCTTTAGTGCTTTGCTCTGCTAAACTTTTCCCTTGCGTATAATTGCTTGTGGCGGAAGGAGAGGGAGGAGGGGAAGGTGATGGTGAAAACTGAGGACTTGATTGGCGTGAAGTGATTTTGGACTAGCGGGAAGCAGGCGCCTGTGCTCTCCAGCCCCCACATACTTGTAAGTCTGTGTGTGTTGAGAGGAGAAAGAAGCTGATATTGTTCCCTCTAAAATTAATTCCCAGTTAGCCAGTTACTCCTGGTTTTTAGCTCAGAGCACACTGTAATTGCATTTTTCATTTCAGTAATTATAGAGGATATTAAAGTGGATAGACGGTTGTAGCAATCCAACTCTTTAGACATATCCACTTGTCCAAGATCAAATGGCTACAGCATATTTAGGGTTACAGTCTCCTTCTTTTCCTTCTTGTTCTCTACTGCAGTGGATTTTTTTTCAGCGTTACCATGGCAACGCTATATCTGGCTGCCAGCTCTGTCGTAAGTTATTGAACTGAGACTGGCTTTTGGTTTAGCAGATAATTAGGTTCTGTCTCACAGGTTCATTTTCCTGTGACTGGGACGTGAATATGACCTACAGCTGGCCTCAATTTCAGTGTCACAGACAAAACTTTAACCCTTCCTAGTCTTGTCACTACTGTACTGGCTGCCGTCGGCGGCTATCATGCACATTTTCCCCGCAGTGCTCAGCGCTGCACACCCTGGTGAGTCCTCAGGGCTCGCTGCCCAGGTTATGCTAATCCTGGACGAGGCGGAGAGAGTCAAACAACGTGTGAGGGGTGAAGAGGGTGGGTAGCACCAGATGAATATGGGTTGTCTGGTATGTAGATTTGCCGGCAAGGTAAGTTCACCGCTTGATTAGCGACCCTTTAAATAATAGAAACGCAGAGGGTGGTGCCGGCATTCTTCGCCTGACCAAGGAATGTGAAATACTTACAAGGGATCTGTTTTAGTACACAGGGCCCATCCACGGCAAGAGGGCAAAGCTCTGAGGA
Organism: Netta rufina; assembly: GCF_964035555.1. Taxonomy (NCBI): domain Eukaryota; kingdom Metazoa; phylum Chordata; class Aves; order Anseriformes; family Anatidae; genus Netta; species Netta rufina. The sequence goes on from NC_140123.1 coordinate 98,091,188, forward strand.
GCATCCTTGCCACTTCTGTATTAACCTCAGTGCTTTTCCTTTTCTCCTCCTGTGAGAAGAGAGGACCCATCTGCCCTGAGCATCCCATCCCCAGGGCGGGTGGGAGCACAGCACCTCACCAGGCACAGCCTTTAGCTTGCATAGTGGGATCTGAGGAGGGGGAAGATCCACCATTTTCTTCAGCACCTCCCTTCTCAAGCCTGCTCTTTTCCCATGTTTATATCCAGAGTAATGTGATCTTAGTTTTAGGGCATATACCCCTCATCTCTGTGTGGAAAAACCTGCACAAAAAGATAACAATCAAAGGAAAATTCCATGAGATTTCTCTACCAGATATGTCCTTAATATGTCCATGGGATAAGGCGAAGTTTTTCCTACCCTTAAAAGAGCAAGGAAGGTTTCTCTCCCAAAGCCGGCAGATCCCAGAGGGTTTTTCAGGGAATCACGAGACCATTGGTGTAGGAGTCATGCAACTATTTCTCTAGGGCTATGGCTTCGCTCTGGCTATCTGGCAGCACACACCACAGTGCTGCTGGGACTCGCCCCATCTGTGTTTCCTATTGACACTTTTCTTTCTGGGGAGTCTCACAATAAAAAAAGGCTAGCTGCAGAAATTGATGGACTTCCACTGCCATTCATCACAGGGCTGTCTCGTTGGGGCTGTTCTCTGTGCGTGCTACAGACACATGGATGGAGATCCTGGCAGAGTGGACACTTCTCCTCAGCCTCCCTTCCCCCTCCCCACCAAATTATTTGTGGCAATGCCTCTTGATCTGGAGGTCAGAGTATTCAGACAGGGGCATCCTTTGTGCCTCTGTAGGATGTATTCTCCTGAGCTAATCTCCCAGTCTGTGTTTGATGATAAAAAGTAGTGTGTTTAAAACCTCCCTATTATACAGGACAAAACAAATGGCATTTCCTATACCAGAGACAGTGACTCCTTGCTGAAGATAACACTTCAGCTGCAGATACATGTATGTGTATAACTGAAACGATCAAAAAAGACCCTCAAGGTATTTCTTGATTAGCATATTTAGTGTGGATTAGGACTCCTCACGAAGATAGCGTAGAAGTTTTGCTGAAGGGTTAAACTAGGAGTGGGAGTAGGCTGGAGGGATAGGTCCCCCTTGAATTACAGAAGAGAGATGTGAAACTCCACGTGCCGGTTGGCTGATAAATTATCCAACTGCCGGCTGTTAATGAGCATTGCCATGGCTGGGACCCCCAGGCTCGGAGACAGCAAGCTGGTGGGTATGACACCAGCAGCATGTCACAAAACTATTGCTGCTCAGAAAGAGGCAAACTGGCCACCAAGCCATTGTAAGGGAACATTTTCCATTATAAATCATAGATAATCATAGATATATAATTTTGTTATATATACATAATCATATATAAATAAACCAGAATTTATTTCTTTGTGTGAGCAATTTTTATGATTTTTTTTTTATGATTTCTTTTTTTATGATTTTTTAGGTTATTTATTTATTTATTTATTTATTTTTCCAGCTTTTATACTAATAAACAGACTAAGTAGTTTCAGTTTTTGTTTAGTCAGTTTCAGTGTCTGGCCCTCATATCCTGGCATAGTCCTGTAATGTTTCATCTGTGATCACAGTTTAAAGCCAAATAAAACACTGTTTTCATTGGAACCACTAGAGAAATCAAGCAAATATTGCCAGTGGGATTAAGTTTTATAAAATATAGATAAGAAATCTGAATGTTTGGCCTAAACCAACCTGACATTGTCCTGACAACATTTGCAAACGAGGGCATGCAAACAAGCTCACAAGTAAAAAAAATAGAGGAAAATTGCTTTGTTGCCCTTTTTGTGATTTCCAGCTGGAACAGGCTGAGTTCTTAAACCAAGAAACTGTCGTGGAGGTAACTGAGCCCACTCCTCACCATGATGTAGATTCTTTGCCACAACTGGCTGCAAATCAGTTTCTTCCAGAGGATGCAGATCTTGGAAGTCCTCCTCAGTCATTGAATCCTTCCATAGCTGATGGTCTCCAACGTGAAAGACAAAAGCCTTGCAAGATTCGGCCTACTCTCAGGTGCTGAGTCCAGTGATGTTGGTGGTTCTGTTTATTCCCAGAGCAATTGCTAAAAATCAAACAACACAAGAAGTACAAGCTAGGAGGAGTCGATTACAGTAATTCTGCACTGTGGCAATCAGTAAATACCTCATAAGTTTATTTTGAGTGTGAGACTTTCTTTGCTGGTTTTTTTTGTTTGTTTGTTTTTTGTTTGTTTTTTTTTGTTTGTTTGTTTGTTTTTGTTTTTTGTTGTTTTTTGTTTGTTTGTTTTTTAATTTCACGGTGAGTCTACAAAACAAAAAATAAATAGAAAAATAGCAAATAAAGCAACCAACCACCCAAATTCTGTTTTGTGGCATTCCTTCAAATATTTGTTTTTAGTGATAAAATCTTTCAGCACAATGTGGCTAGAAATGGTGGGACTCTTTCCACCTTCTGAATTTATATACCGTAATGAGTTACTGCTCTCTAACAGAACCTGACTCCATATATTGCCTCTATGGTAGATGTTGGCTGCTAAACTTACATTTAATCATGTCTCAGTTATGTACCTTGATTAGGCTGTGAGAGTACTTCTTAAAGTATTCTTCATCCTTTTGATTTCTTATCACTTTTTATCTTCACTTTGAATCGTACTTTGAATAGTACGTCCAGAGGAGCAAACCTAAAACTCGCTTAATTTTAATATTTCATTGTGAGAAAATTAAAAGTGCTTCAGATACTTGGATCAATACCTCATATCCATAATAGACTAGCAGTAGTGCAAAAAATGCTGGGTTACTGTACACACAAACACGGTTGTTATTATTTTTAAACTATCTTTTTTTCTGCTTAGTTTTTCAGGAAAATGGTATAAAATAATATCACAGAATTAAAGAAAACTCTCCTAGAACTAATGGTCAAGCATGATGTAATTGATAAATTAATATGAATAAAGAAGAAAATATTGCTCGAGTATCTGGTAGGATTAAATCACAAACATATGCCAAGAATGAGAATTGGAAAGTGATCTTAGTATAAACTTTGTAGGAAAAGATTATGTAACATTTTAAAAACAGCTATGATTCAAATGTTTTCAAAAGAAAAATGTTAATTTTTTCCAAAATCAAAATCTTGTTTCCATTCAATAGTTGATAATGCCGTGCCTAAAGGGGGCCTACAAGAAAACAGGAGTGGGACTCTTTGTCAAGGATTATAGTGATAGGACAAGGTGTAATGGCTTTAAACTAAAAGAGGGGAGATTTATATTAGATATGAGGAAGAAAGTCTTCACTATGAGTGTGGTGAGGCACTGGACCAGGTTGCCCAGAGAAGCTGTGGATGCCCCATCCCTGGAGGTGTTCAAGGCCAGGTTAGATGGAGTTTTGAGCAATGATGGGAGGTGTCCCTGCCCATGGCTGGAGGGCTGGAACTGAATGGTCTTTAAGGTCAATCGAAAGCATTCTATGATTCTATTAATATGCCATAGTAGAATCCATTTAGATGACGCATAAGCAAACTCAACTGCAGGCCATCTATAAAGTGATGGATACCATTTTTGAAGAGTTTCTGAAACCTCTGTTTATGTGTATATAAAACCTGCTTAAATGAGATTTTGTTTCAGCTCTGCAGAATGAAATTGATTTTTCATTGTAAAAGAAACAAAATTTCAGCTAATTGCTCTAACAAAGCTAATAATAGTATTTTAAGTATTTGTTCCTAACCTAAACAGAGCTTAAACCCAGAGAGGCGCTGGTGCTCTGGTGGGGCACTCTTAAGCCCAGAAAGACAGTGGCCACTCCCAGGGATGGACCCCAGCAGAGGAAGGGGAAATGGGTGCTTCCCATCTTGCACACTGAGTTCAGGCCAGGTGAGGTAGAGGAACACTCAGCTTTGCAGTACCATGTTAGATAGTACAAATGATTTCATATTTCCTGAATGCTTTGGGTTTGGACAAATGGCACCATGGAATTCTTCTGGCTCAGATACAGTGGCTTGAACACTGAGTTTTCTCGGTTGCTGTAACAGAGCATTGGCAGTCATGCATGGCTAGGGCAGCACTTCCCCTGAGCAAGGAGGTTCTTTTTAATCTTTAAAATGTACACTTTATTTTTAAAAGTGTGATGGTGGAGCTCACTTATTTATTAAACAGTGAATTACAGTCTGTATGGTTGCCACCTTAATCACTCATATCTAATCATTCTTAGTGGCTCCATGGGTGTGACCTTTTCTAAAATAATTTCCATGCAGAAATAACAATAACATACTTTAGGCAGTGCATTTCTGGGAATCACTGCACTTCTCAGGTGACTGAAGTCACTCATTCTTCGTCCTCATGCTTCACAACTCATCTGAGGCATGAAATTATTCCCTTCCAATGTGATGCCTTCTCCCAATCTTATAGCTTAAATGATTTTTAAGGATTAGTGTGTTAAAAGCATTGTGAGAAATTCAGAAAAGAAAAAAAAAAAAAAAGAAAAAAAAAAAAAGAGAGAGAGAAAGAGGATAATATTTTGCATTAAGGTTATCAACATGATCCACATGTCAGTGATTTTATTCCAGTCATGAGAGTCTTGATCTAATATGCACCCATGGTATGTGCTAGTAAAAAATATGGAGAGCACAGTATCTTTCTCAACAGTGCACTATAAACAAAAATTGTGTCATTTATAGTAGAAGCTACCAGAATTGATGAGTTTATATATTTACAAAATACATTTCTCTGTCCATTTGTGGGTATTACCAGCTGTCCCCTGTATGCAGGTACCATTCTTTGTTCCCAGGATTTTATGCATTCAGCAGTGATTTCTCTCTAAATCATTTCAGCATATCTTGATTGATTTGCGGACAGAATACAAATTCTCATGAGACAAATGTATCATTACCATTTTAAATTATATATTTTATTTTTTTTCCAGAAAATGTTGTTGTTTATTTTCCATTAACATTTGAGAACAAAAGGCCAGAGTTTTAACATTTGTTGCAATGCTGACAAGCTACAATAGCCTCCTTGCTTTGTTTTGTCTTGTTTTTCCAGATAAGCAGCTAGTTGCAATATGAGGATACTGCATTTGTTTCATGTTCTCTATAAAACAGTGTGTACACAGTCACAGAAGCATAGTTTCTGTGCGTTTATTTTGATGCAAGCAAAGACTGTAAAAGGCCAGCATGCATTTTAGCTAGAGAAGTAACCCTTCTTTTGGAGTCTGATCCAAAGCTCTCTAAAGCTAATGTTTGGAAAAATATGCAGTTGAGTAAGTCATCTCTTAGCAAAGTCCTTATTTACAAAGCCCTGGTAAGCACTGCTCTCAAGCTTAAAGTTATATACATATGTGCACGCCCTGACAAGTCAAAATTTTAGCTGTTTCCATTATTCCCTCAGTCACAAACTTCACAAATTGGAAGCAAATGCTAGCATTATTATTATTATTATTAATAATAATAATAATAATAATTTAATAATTTATTATTATTATTATTATTATTATTATTATTATTATTATTATTATTATTATTATTATTATTATTATTATTATTATTATTATTATTATTATTATAAAAGACCTCTTTGGTACCAAGTCTGTATCACCAACCCAACTGTTTCTCAGTTTGAAATCATGTATATATGTAATCAAATATTTAACAGTAGTACCTTACAGCACCAAATGCAGCAAAAAATGATTTTATGCTCTCATATAATCCATCATTCATATACACATAGTAAAACCTATGCTATAGTTTTATAGATATATATAGGTTTATTATATATGTATATATATATAGTGTCTGTTTAAAAAATATTTTTCCTAAAAATATGTTATTCCTCTGTATTCATTCTCTTCACTCTCCTGCTGTATCCAGTCTCAAAACACTTTTGTATTCCAGGTATAATGGCAAAAATAAGGTGAGAAAACATGATCGCTATTCCATGCCACTAAGTAACTGCCTTCATTAAAATTAAGACACATCTCTCTTTCTAAGACATCTAAGACATGATCACTGAACTGTTTATGACATTTTTCTCCATAATAGAGGTGGAAAATGTAATAATTAAATATCCCCAACATAGCAGACTGGTCTCTCATTCTTTTCACAGGTGAGAGAGAGCATCCCAGAAAAGGCAAGCTAACACATGTTATACATGCAATAACTCTGATACATATGCTGCACTTTATGCAGATAGCATGATAATGATGACTTGTAGAATGAAGTCTTTAATTAAGGACAAGAGACCTGGAAAAGTTCTCTTTGAAATTTGGGCTCCAAGTACTTGCTTGAGATTCTGACACTGAAAGGTTCATGATGGTTCATTTGAGACAACTGCTGGTGTCATTTCTATCTCCACTGAGCAATTAGATTAGCTTTTACCAGTACTGAAGGGACTGGGAAATAAATAGTATACAACGGAACACCTTCTCAAGAAGCAGAAAGGAGTGGTAAAGTTGGGCCAGGAAGGACCACTGTGGTATTTGCAATGTCATTATCTGATTAATTTTTGGACAAATTATCTAGTCATCTACCGTAGGAATCTAAGGTAGCCTGTTTGTGAATAGTGGATTCACTGAGTTTCAAGCAAGTTGTACTGTTATATCTTTTCAGAAATTGAGACTTTGTGTCTTCATCCTTTTTAACTCACTGGTTTTGGAAAGTAAGGCCTCCTGCTTATGGTTCAGGAAGGGAACAGAATTGTTACCAGAAAATGTTCTCTGTCTGATGTGCTCAGTCTAATTTATGAGGAATAGATAGTAATGGTAAACTTCACAAGCTTTCTGGTTGCACTCTGCTGATCCTAATGGTTTGGATAGCCTGGAAAAGACTTTCATCTTCTAGTTCCAAGCTGAATGGAAATTCTGAATGTTATAGAGGTGAATTCTTTGCCTCTTACTACTCTGAATAGCAGTAGTATTTAACGTGCTGTGGGCTGCAGTGTTATGAAATGAATGCAATCACAGATAGCTGAGTGGTTAGTTTCTGTACTCACCTGGGAGGGGTTTGGGACAGATAGACATGTGTTTCACATCTGTTGGTTTCTGGAATGTTGATGCAGTGGTCTTTGGCTTGTTCTTTGCCCATTCGTATTGTACCTATTTAAACTCCAGATGTGAACAAGAAAAATTAATTCCTTCCTATTCCATCTTTTAATACTGTCAAATGAATATGACACTTAGCTCTCTGGAATATATTGCACAAATTTTATTTTGTTTAGTGATTATTAATATTTACATACCGTATGTATACATATTTTTGTTTTGGGCTTTTCACAGTATATTACATCTCCTGGGATGTGAATCTTCTGCATATCACTTTATAATGAATAACTGTTGTTATTTACATTTTCTTCCTGGACATTTTTGTATAATATGCTATCCCTTTTATTATTCATAACTAGAAAATATCAGCATAATTTTATTTGGAACAGCTGATATTTTGATAAATAAAAAAAAAAAAGCCTAGATTATTTTAATTATTCTTGGTTTATTTTTCTTTTCCTTGTAATATGAGATATCACCTTTGATTAATAACAATCATATATAGGTTTTGTTCCTCTTATCTGGGTGTCAGCAGTAATTGGAATCTATATCCATATCCTACCTTGCAATCATGCTGCAAAAGGCCAATAAATTCCCGCTGAGTGTGTTACTTGTTAAATTTAGTGCATTACATTCAGGGTAATGAATAAAAGCAGTGGGCCGTTACTGTCTGGTTGGCAGAGAAGGAGTAGGAACAGCCAGACTCCCCTGAGGCCCTGAGCAGGCTTAAAATTGTGACAGGCAGAATCAAGGGACTCCCTAAGCATCACAGTTCAGTTTGTCTCCCTTAATTTCCTCTTCCACCAAGATTTTAGAGGAAATGGAGGGAGGTGATGTAATCTTCTGCAGGAATACAAAATACACTCTGCTTGTATAACCAGTACTCCCTAGTGCAATTTCTCTTCTAGGCAAGTGTGTTTAAAAGTAATGTACCTGTGTTAAGCATTCAGCTGATGACAGGTTTGACTTTGTTTTACATGTATATGTATCTTATATAGATGTATATATAGTTTAATGTAGTTAAAAAATATATATATAAAGTACAGACATAAAAGTAGGATTATAACCAATGCATATTAACCCTCTGCTGGATTGCTGGAAGAAAAACAAACAAACAAACAGCAACAACAAAAAACAACTCTGGGAGGTTTGGATGTTTCTGAACGAGAAATGATTATTTATATTATACAGAAAGAGCTGTGCTTCCCTACCTATGGCAAGAAATTTTCTGTACTTCAGTCCTGAATGTGGACATGGTAATTTCCTGAATTTTTTTTTCTTTCTGCCATGCAAAGTGACAGCATTAAAAAGATGAAAATTGATGAAATAAAGTTATGGAATAAATAAAGTTATGGTACATAATAGAGTCCCAGTGCAAGCATACACAGAACCACATTGATGAGACTGGTAAGGAGGTTTTATTCTGCTTCTGTAGCCTCCTTTTGCATTTTTCTGTTCCTCTGGACTTCTGAAGACTCTCAAGGGAGCACATTATTGCACTCTCCTGTCTTGAGAGACTGTTTTGAGCCCTTCCCATGCCTATGCAGGCACTGAAGTCAGGAGCAGAGAGAGCCTTTTGTACCCATGTGTGGCAGTGCTGGAGAGAAGTGGCATGTCCATCATCCCTCCTACAGTTGGAAAGATGCTTTGGAGGGCCTAGCCTCCCAAGACAGTTATACATTCCTTTGGGAGACCTTGAAATGGGTTCTAAGATGATCACTCTCAGCCTTGGTATTTTATAGACCTTGAAATGGACAAATCTGGGTCTTTGAAATTATGTTTGAAGCAAGATTTGGACCTTTACTGAAGCTACTGCAGTCTGTCTAGATACACCTGTCAGGCCCAGGTGTAGATTTTCTCAGCAAATCTCCTGAACTGGAAATACCTAATAACAAATGAATTAGATAAGTAGATCCCAAGTAACTACATGTTTAATTTTCTAGTGAACTAAAAACCAACAGACAAAAGAATATTATGGGAGAGGATTAATCTCTGTTACTATCAGAGACAAATATTTTACTTATTTCAGTGTTATCCCTATGGAGTTGTTATGCTGAGTCCTTCTGAAGTATCACAGGTTTTGACAGTAAAGGAAATGTCTTCCATGTCTTCCTCTTTTTCTTCAAGAGCAGGGGCAGGTTTTCAAAATTACAAAACTATTTCTGGACTAAAACAACCACAAAACTTATGTCTTCAAATCATCCATTAAAATAATGCTTTGCCTTGTAGTGCTGGAAGTTATTGCATACTTACATTTTTATCAGTAAAGCTATTTATATGACTGCAGGTCTGCTTCTGGATGTCTTGACAGTGTTGAGCAGGGAGCAAACTGCTAGGACTTGGCCAACTTTACAGACTACAAAGTGTGTTTTCCTCTATCTATATCCCTTGCAAACCCTATTTTGAAACACACAGCATTCCTACGTAAAAGAGATTTCTATAAAGCACAGTCAGAAGATGTGCTCAAGAAACATTAGGCTCACAGTGTCCATGGATAGGATCCTGATGGTCCTGGACAATTGCTCAGGAAAAGCATGGGTCTTTGGGCAACATGGCAGGAAACTCCAAGCAAAACTGCAGCCATTGAGGATGCATCGGCAAATGGTACCTGCTTCTATTTCACCTCTTACTGGAGTTTAATTTTTGTAGTTTAATTGTTGTTGATTAGTTTTCATAGTTTTACTAATACTGTAGTTTAAATTTTGTTGAAATTTGTTGAAATAAATTGCTTCACAGTGAGGAAATTTTTAATAAATAAGAAAATCTGATGGCATAAGATAAACCACGCAGGCCTTCAGCCTCCATATTTGCACGTGGAATGTATTACTGTGTTTGTTTCTTTCAGGGTTTTGAAGAGTCTAGGTTTAAATTCTCTCTCTCTCTCTTTTTTTTTCTTTTTTTTTTTTTTTTTTAAATAAAATGACTGATAGGGGATAGTTGTTCTCTGGCATTGGACTGTATATTCAACTTGGGTACTACCTGCATTTGGCAGTTCAAAACCACAAAATGCCTTTGTCACCAGAGGGGAGAACAAGATCCTCATACTACAGGGCACTGAATCAGCTCAGGTTGATGGAGCTTAATGTAAACCTTTCCCAATATGAAAAGCAGTAATTTATTTTAGAAAATTGTAATGTTTTGATATGGATGACCTCATACAAAATGAAATATTTGGTGTAATTTGATGTTTTAAATAAGAACATGGCTCATGCTGCTGCTAGGAAAACCCTTTTCCTTAAATTGCCCTGTTTATTATCCTACCCTTACAACATATCCTGGATCTGTCTGGCTATCACATTAAAACTTAAAATGACAAATCAACATTTCTAAAACATAAATACACATGCACATGCATATGTAACATATGCACAAGGAGAGTTTTTAAGTTTAATTCTTTAGGAGGATTGTTCTGGCTTCTGATGTGGTCCTGGGGGAAGCCTCCTAAGTAGTTTACATTTCATTAGGGAATTCAAACAGATCTTTGATTCTCTCCTTGTTGAACTAGAAAACACTGAAGAACAGTCCAGGTCCTCTAAAGAAATCCTTTTGAATCCTCATGAAAAAGAGGTTAGAAATATCTGCTAAATTTTGAGTAACTCCAAATGTCTGAGAGCTCTAGTCCCTGATCTCAGGTCAGGCAGTGGTTTTGCTCTGTGCCAAGCATTGACATTTGTTGTTGATGGATTTTTATTTCACCTTCTCATGTTCAGCATTCCTTTGAGCTGGAACATTTAGTTGAAGGCTGTCTGGGTGCCATGGATAGAATCATCTTTAATCTTCTTACCATCAGAAATTCTGCAGGAGCAGATCCAGGTGCAATGGTGGTTGACTGGCTAGAAGTGTTTTATATCAAGCCATTAATTTTTGCAGAACTCTTGTGAGTTTTATTTTTCTTTTAATCTGTATATTTTATACAATTCTAATCTCTACCTTTTCTTCTATTTCTCTGGGGGCAAAATAGACTATGACAACGATGTTGAACGTAAAGTTCTATGTAAACACTTTGATTGTTTAAAGGTCCATTATCTGACATGAGGACTTCATGTTTCTCAAGCATTTACTTTGCTTTCTGGACAATGTGTGCCAGTGAGGTTCATATGAGTAGAGCCAAACCGATATATCTGGAGAAGTAATCAGTCATAGTACTGTATTTTTGTCCTTTCCAAAAAAACAACTCTCTTGCTTCTACTGCCAAGATCTGGCAGGTAACTTTGAGGAGATTAATAGCCGTGGTGATTGTTGTTATTGGTACCTTTTTGCTTTCCTACCCCTCATCTGTTACATTCCAAATGATTATTACTCAGTAGCCTGAATTTACTTTAAAAAGAAGACTAGCATATGGGATATTTTGGTCTGACCATGTGCTTGTTTATAACTTTATGTTCTTCGGGTACTGGGGGAACAGTCCTCTAATGTACTCAAGAGACCAAAATCATCCATCCTTTCAGAGGCAGGCTATCAGTCATATGAAGGTCATTTCAGTCCTGCCAATATGGTAATGTACTTGCTGGAAGTTGACTCACTTCTAGGTGGAGCTGAAGTTACTGGCAAATCTTGTGTTAGTTCTTCATCTCTAACTTGCTTTGATCAAATAACATTGCTGCCAGGATGACATCAGACACTTGTTATCATTACCTTTTCTTCCTAATTTGGTGGTTGGCTACCAACTCTACTCAAAATACTCTCTCTAGAATATTTTCTCCTTTGAAAAGTTTTGTATGATAGGGTTATAGTGTGGGAAAAATAGATAAAGTATTATTATATCAACCCTAAATGAAAAAATATCCTGTGATTTGTGTTCTGTTTTTTGTTAAAAATTAAAATGAACAAATATGCACTGAACCAGTAAATAGGCCTGTACAAGTAGTGGGAATTCTTCTTCTATTTCAGCATACTTCTTTGCATAGCTTCTTGATGTGGTAGAAAAAGACTTTGGTCTTCTGAAAGTTTTTTGTGTAAGCATAGTTCCTAGGCCACATGAATATGCATCTGTGGCTACTGACTGAATAGTTTAGAGAATAGTGTACCAAAACAGGTGGAGATATACTGTCTGTGTTATTTTAAATTAACATTTTTTTGGGGGGTGCACTTCCACCAAGCTTTACATATTCAAATGATTTAAGGCAGTTTTCAGAACTTCACTTAATAATTCCCCAAATCTTAAAATCTTATCCAAGAACCTTCTGCTAACATCCATCTCTTGAAAATCATACAAAACTAGTAGTGTCTTCTTCTTCTCCTTCTACTTCTTCTTCACCTTCTTCTTCTTCGCCTTCTTCCTCTTCATTTTTATCAATTATTATTTCTGAATCTGGCTTAGCGTTCTATTTTCTTATTATTTGCTCCATATTAGGTTCCTAATGAGAGCACTAATAAGTCTTAATGGCTCTGTCCAGCCCCATCCACACAACTGACCACAAGCCCACCAGTTACATATGTCCTCATGCCCTTCCTATGGCTACTAGCTTGCTTATGCTATGTTGTAAGGAAGCTTGTTTCCTGTCCCGTTCTTTGATGGTTTTGATTTGCTGACTGGATTAACTTTGAGTCTGTCTTATTTTGAACTCACAGGATGGTTGACTGAAACAATCAGGCCACTCGAACTGCCTAGCTCACCTGCTGGGTGTTGCAGGATGAGGCCCTGCCTGAGCAGAAAGGACATGGACCTGCTGCAGCACCACACCCCCCAAGCTCCCTACCCTCCATTGGTTTCACTTCCACTGTAGAGTAGCCTGCCACTGCTGCATGCTGATACTCCATGTTTTTCTCAGTTCCTTTCTAAAAGCACTACAGGTGGGTGGTACTTATGATCATTTTACCCTTGACAGAAACCAACATACTTGTGTGGCGTAGGATATCAAGCAATAGTCTGGAGAACTCACTTTTGGTGTTGATCCATCAAAGGAATGTTAACAGAAGCATTGTCCAGAGAATGGTGGGAACATCCATGAACATCCATATGTGTAAGTTCTTTAGCAAGGGGAACTTGCCAACAGCTTGTTCAGAGATTTAATCTGCAGAAAAGAGTTGTTTTTCTCTGTAGAAGCTTTTATTAATGTCCATAGAAATACCATTTACTCCACCATGCTTGTATACTAATCTTTGAGTCTTCTATTACGGAAGAAAAAAAGAGAAAAACAATCCTATCCTGTTTTATTTAGTCTTTCCTTTTTTTGGTGGAAGTTTAGGGCAGCATAGAGAATTTGTAGTGGCACACTTTATTTTAATAGCTAGTTGTTGGTTTTTTTCTATCTTTCTTTTTTCCTGGGGGTTTATTTTTTTTCTGTTAAATATGACCTTTGAGGTATATTACAAAACTATTAAAATAACTCGTTTATGAGGATATCTGATCAAAGTCCAAAACCAATGTAAAACAGAAGGGATGACAAAGGGAATACAAATGCATAAAGGAAATATATTAATAACTGGGAAAATTGTTGTTATCTTAGGAGAAGTTAAATTCTCCCTTGACTAATTTAAATGCAATCTAGTGTAGTTATGGAATTGTTGGCCATTATTAAGCTGTCTAACAAGTTTTGCAGATGAAAATAATATAGACTGGGTTAGGAAAGGGCTCTCAATAATGAATCTTCTAGATTGTCACAGCCTGTGATGTCAGACGAGTTGTATCCCTCCCCCTATAGGAGCAATTATTTAAAGAACCAATGTCCCCTGACTTAGTAAAGGAAAATGTCAAAAAGAAGGCTTGTGAAAACCTTTATCTGAAAGAGTGCCTAAACACATCTCTGAATATGAATTCAATCTACAGCTGCAGTGTCAGAGATAGAGTTCTTATATGGGCTTTGCTGGGCTGAAAAACTTAAGGTGCTGAATGACTTCTGGCCTAACAGATAAAGCACAGATACGGTCTTAGTAAGATACCTATAAAATTGTCATTGTTGTTGTTAACGATGCTTCTTCCAACTGGTGAGGAAGAGAAAGAACATAGTATGGGAAAACTACTGTTGTTGTTTGTTTTTGTTTGTTTGTTTAAATGCCAATCTCAAAAGGAAGTAGGATGTTTGAGCAGCAAAGGAAAAAGACCTAAACCAAACTTTCTGAACAGCATAAATAATATAAATATATATTATTGATAATAATTATATATAAAATATATATAAAATAAAAATATAAATAATAAAGGATTACCATAATATAGGGACATTGTTCATGTGAGAGTCTCTTGTTTTACAGGATGGACTCATCTGTGTTCACGTCTCATATTACATTTTCTTCCAAAGCAGGAATATATGTCCAGAAGGAAGAGCAAGTGTGGCAAAGACTTTCATTTCCCTTGAGCATGCCAGGCATCATCTCTAGGTCTAGCTGAGTTGCATTTTAATTAGTAAGTAGAGTGTGTCAGCAAAGTCTCTAACAAAATTCTACAAGCAAATGCACATCAGTATAAATGTAGATGGAACGTGTGCTTACAGTTTATTTATAGTATCCATCATTACGATGATGATATGTGTATATATAATGGAAACTATAATTTATCCCGCAAAAATGATTGTATAGGGTAAGTTTGAAGGATAAGAACAAGGTGAATTTGGAAAGAGAGCAATATAGATATTAAATTTTGATCTGTGATGTCAAAAGTTTGCTTATAGTAGGAAATACTATGATAAAGTTGGCTGGACTTGGGAAAGATTTTTGGCTTAAAGTTTTCTCTTCTGGCTGAAAAGCTTTCTTGATGAGGGGAGCAGTGTTGAATGGAAAATCAGTCCTAGAACAAGAAACAGAGTTTTTGAAAAGGCTCTGGTAATACTTGCTCGTAACAGAAGAGGAGCTGAGTTGTTTGATTATTTGATTGTGAGAAGATGGTTAATGTGGTTGATTTTTTATTTCTCCAGCTATGATTGTTCTTGTTATGGAAATGTACGAGTGAGGCTACTCACCAACTTAAAATGCAGAGATTATGTCTTGAGAAATATTACATAGTTGTATCAAATACCTGGAAGAAATAATCTGCCCCAAATCATTTTATTATCCTGACACTTTAAGTTATCATAACTTAATCTCATCAATAGATTTGGATACATAGTAGTGCAAATGCAAAAGTTTTCTTTTCCCCACCTACCACAACTCCCACCCTATTGAAAATATCTAAAGTTAGGAAGGATGCTACCGAAGAAGTGTATATACTATCTCAAATTTACATATTAGCAGCTTTTCACTACCAAATACCCTCCGTATGTCATTGCATCTGTAACTAAAAAGCTGTGCTCTGATGTGGCATGGATGGGAGGATATATTTTCATTCCAAGGTAAACTGGAGATACTGTAATCTAGAGACCCAAATGATCTGCTTAGAAATTGCTTTACATAAAGATAGAGCTGTCTGATCACCTAGTGAAAGCTTACTTCCTTTGTCTATCCAGCTTCTGAAAAGCATTAAAACACAACTAAAACTATATGGAATGTTTTCTTCAAACTCTTGTTGAGGTGTATGGTCTCTTTTGGGAAAGTATCCCATTCATGCGACAATATTTTCTTGAAGCTTTGTTGTATACATTCAATGTTTGAGGATTCTACCATGTTAGAAACAGATGGACCACTGTGAAGATTATCCATATTCAAATTAAGGATTCTCCTTAAAGTAACATTCATGACTAAGTGAGAAGTAGGAAAGACATGTTTTAAACTTTTAGCATTCACACTGAAATGAGAATCAACACTGCAGCTGGAACCTACTCATATGGGAAGGGATTTTAAAGGTTGGTTAATATAAACCAGACTCTGCAATGTAATAGTGAGGAAGGTCAAGAATAGTCTTTAATCCAAAGCTTTTACCTCCAATATACTGCATTCTCTGCAGAAACCAAATCCGGAGACAAATCTCCACTTCTTGAGTTAGGTAAGATATGGAAAAGGGTGTAACTGCATATTACAGTTACCACAAGTCTCTTTTCTAAATTGGTGAATAAGTTAACGAAAATAATTGGTCATGAGTGTGTGTGCTTGGTGAATGAAAAGGAATGCAAAATTGAGCATGTTTAAAAGATGATATGATGAGGTGGCCATACTGGATGGCAGTAATAGAGAACTGAACAGAATAAAAAAAAGAGGAAAGTGCAAAAGAAATTAAAGTAAATAAATAATTAAATTTTAAAAAGTGCATTAGAAATGGCTTCCATTAACTGATTTTTGTAGCAAAGCTAATAGCAGTGCAGGAATGCATAATTCACAGTATATGTCATAAAAGAAAGTTAAGAAAATAAGTCCCTTGTGCAGATACATATACAAGCTAGCTTTTTGCATTTGCAGGTGTAATCCACCTTCCTCATATATATTTGCCTCGCATCCCACTGGTTTACAGTCCAGAATACCAAAAATCTTATACAGTCCATATGCTAGCAGAAGACTCTTCTCTTTGAAGTACATTAGAAACACAAGACTCTGGAAGTGTGTTTGGCTTCATCATCTGTTAGTCAGGTGCTTAAAGAACACTTTCATTACTGATTTGAACTTGGTGATGCTCTAGCAAATGGGATTTACCAATGTTACGGCTTAATTATAACAGTTTTAACAAATCTTTAGAGGAAGACAACCTCCCAGCCTTTCCGAAATTCACTAGAAAAGCCCCCACTTTAAATTTCAAACTTTTTTGAAAAAAAAAAAAAAAAATCCTGTTTCCTATCTATTTCACATTTTCAAGGAATACGAATGTATGTGATGTTGTGCTCTGATGCTGTTCAAGTCAAGGGGATGCAACAGTTATGAATAAAACATAATCAAATAGTTGGGTAAGTTATATTGAAAGATGGGTCTGTTCAAGGCTCATCAGTAGCCTTTTTCTTCTCTCTGCCACCCTTACATGTTCTGGCACAAGGAGTCATAAAATACGTGTTATGGACTTACTATTGTAGACTTTTCCCAAGAAACCACAGGAATAGTAATAATAAAAAGTTTAATCCTTAAAGGTTAAGTTGCTTAAACTCTTCTGCTCTCTTCTGTAGAATCACAGTAGATGTGTGCACTGCTTGTTTCCTGAGATGACAGCCTGTCTTCTGCGATCTTAGTCTAGACCAAAATCTGCACTTGACTCAAGTTTATGGCAAAAGTAAACTTAAGAAAAATAACACAGAACTGCATGAACCTTGATTACAAAATAATGTTTGTGTGGGGAGTATGGTATAGCAGAAGCTGGATTTTTTTATTTATTTATTTTTTATCCAGTAATACACTTCTCCTTATGTGCTTATTTCTTCTGAGTAATTAAAGGTTGCATGGGACAGCTGGTGAAATGAAGGACGAGTTAAAAGCATACTGTACATCTTTATTTTGCTCTGTCAGTAGAACAAACTATGTAATTCCTTAGGTTTTCATGTATATTATTTAATTTCCTTTATATAGGACAGTGTGGGGCTGGGTGTGTGTGTGTTTTTTTTTTTTTTTGCTTGTTTTTCTTTTTTTTCTTTTTTAAACAAACACATGCACAAACACTCCATTTTCTTGACTTCACTTTACTCAGTGCCGAAGTGGGACCTCTGAATTTCATGCTGAGTACAGAATCTGCTGTAACTCAAATTAAAAGTAATGGGAGCATTATCTGGGCCACACATAGGGTCTTGCCTTTTCAAGCAACATAAGTGGGTGAACAGGGTCTTTCTGGACCAGTTTATAATTAGCTTTGTCATAGTTTTTCTTCAGTACTCCTCTTAAATAAAATTTAGCAAATATGAGTTAGAATTAAGAGTAAACAACTTAATGTGCTGCTGATGGAAAGCCTAACAAATGAAGTATGTATCTTTCCTATTGACTCAGTATTGATATGTGTCTACACAGGCATACTGCACAGAAGCAAGTCCATACCCCTATGCTTCTGTGAGTTGAAGTTTGTACCCTAGCTTATTCTTTGCTTTCTTTGTACAGTCAGTCTTCTTCTTAGCTATCTGCCCTCTCTCTGTTTAAGTTCAACCAGATTCAGCATATTTCCACTTAGACTGAGGTGCACAGATAGTAAAAACACCTTGTCAGGAACCCTGAATTTCGCTGGGTTATCCTATTTCTGGAGAGATGAGAGTTCAGTAAACTCTTCTGCAGAAAATTTTTTATATGACCAAGTGTATTTAGGTGAATATGTAAGTACACAGCCCTGATGCTGGCCTTCACACTCAGGTTGTCCATTAGCTTCAGATGAAGTCTAAGAATGCAGCTTGCAAGGATACATGAAGAAGCCCTCCCCTGTATCTCTAGTACAGTCTGTGTTTGTTTCTGGTTGTAAGAGGAACTGACGAGTGTTTGCTCTTGTCACACCAGTGCTGGACTACAGTTTGTAGAAGTGCAGCAAATTGGCTGTGGATGGCCTGGATTACAGCTCTGAGAGTGAAGGGCAATAAGAAAGTGGGACCTTTTGTAAAAAAACAAAAAAACAAGTTAACAAACAAAAAACCTTGAGTAGATGGTAGGAGCTTGAGAGGGCTTAAAAGAAAGAGTTTTATTAAATAATAATAAATTTTTAAAAAGTGCTTCAGGACTACAGATATTATAGCATTTTATGAAGTGTATTTCAAAGTATATGTGAGGCAACATGCAAAGTATTTCCTGGAGCATTTAATCACATGTAGATCAGATCATTACAGCACTACAAAGGTATTTCTATTTTTTGCCCTTAAACAAAACTGAGTATTGCTCTTAGGTAATGAACTCTGAGGAGGAAAAATAATTTGTGAAATAATTTTTTTGAAAATACATATCAGTATGAAGGCATTCTCAGCAATCATTTCAAAACTCTATTTCATAGTGAACTTTGTGCATGTCTGCAGGGGGTATAAAATGGAAGGACAGGGAAAGCAATTTATTAATGCCTAACTGAACCAAGCATCTTGATGCCTTGTCACCCATTCAACAATGGGGAGATTTGCCATTCCATGTATGCAAAATATTAGGTAGCACCATTGTAAGTCTGTGCTGAGTTCACTCTAGTCTTCCTAAAATGCTTTCACTGCTTTTTCTCACTTCCTCTGCTAAAAGAGATGCTTGCAGAAGTGCAGATGTAACCGCCAAGTGGCCTGATAATTGGTCCTACCTCTCCCACACCCCAGTGCTTAACAGCCATATACCAATGCACCTGTTCTGGTGCAGGAGTCAATGTTTTCTCAGACTTGCTGGGAGCATCTGAAAAGTCAAACAGCAGTGAATTCTCAGGCATGCTGGAGATGAGACAGAGTGGGTGGGATCCATCTCACCTACATTCAGGCATCTTCATTGAACAGTGCATGTGTGTAGAACAGGAATTGTAGGCTAGGTTGGGTTTAAATGCATGTGCTGAAGATACTTTCATCATGTCTCAACATGGTGACAAGATGATGGCTTCACATCCCTGAAAATGAAGCAATGGACCACTGCTGCTTATTATTGACCTATCTTCCATGGGACCTGCCTCTAAGAGGACAAGATTTGAAGGGAGAAGAGATGAAGTGAGGAATATTTGACCAGTTCCCAGAAGTCAGAGAGAAGGAAGGCCAGGAGTTAGTGGGATTCTTTGAGCTGAGAAATTAAAGAACTGAGAAGCCATCAGAAAACTTTCTGTCCACTTATCTCCACAGAGACTGCCTGTGGGATCCCATACTTGGTACCTGTGGGAACATGACAGACGACTTGTGTGGAGACCATGACAGACCACTTGTGTGGAGAGGGGACACGACTGCATGTGTCTATGAGAGACTCACCTGCTTTAGAGCTGGTGTACGTGTGGCCACATACTTGAACATGGGATATGCTGTGACATCTGCCCCAATGGTGTAGGCAGAAAACTTTCTATAAAGAACTGCTCTATCATATCTCTTCCCCCTCTTCCATACATCTCTTTGGCATGGGATAGCAGCTGTATGCAATTCCTCTGGTTATCAATAACCTAAGGAGCTCCTGTCAGAGAAGCTGTCATTTACTAACCCCAAAGAGTGATATTTTTTTGCCATTTACTAACCCCAATAGTGATACTGTAAAGATATCAAGAGCAGTTGTTCAAGAATCTGTCATTTCAGTTCTTCAACCCAGCTGTGTTTGCAGTTCTCTCTCTTTCAGGGCTGTGCAGGTATAGAAATTGTGACATTGTGTTTTATTTTTCATTTCAATTATAAATTTTCAATTATAATTGAAAAATAATAATATAATTAATTATATTTTTCATTTCAATAATAAAATTGGTTAGGCACTTTACACTTTTGCAAAATCAAAGTATTATTTTATTCATAGATTGTAGTGCCTTCATAGTAGGATTTCTGTACAGTTCCTAATCCAGTATGTCAACCCATACTTAATTTTCCTGTTTCAAAAAAGCTTAAAAAATAGAGTAATAAAGAGATATTCTTACTCAAAACTATAGCAGGGAACTCATCTTGATGGTCTGGGAAAAAAAAAATCAACATTGAAATATTCATGTTATATTGCATAGACTACCTGTGAAATATGCATGAAAATTATACAAGATATAAGAAAAAAGACATTACCTCTAGAAACTGGATTATTTCATTTAAAAGACAAGTCTTTATCTGGCAAGTAGAGCAAGTATCTAGCAAGAATTAGATGTGTCCCTGGTAACTGTCATTTTGGAGAAGGCTGCCTGCTTGTATATTTGTAAACCTGACTGAACCCATGCCTTCCAGCCACCAGAGAGTTTTCTCATGCTTTCACAGATGTTATGTAATATATAACATGCACTTAAAATACCACGTGGAGACATTGCTTAGCAAACACTAACCTAGTTGTGAAAGAGCGTTGGCTTCACTTCAGCTGAATTCAATCCTCTGCTTGCTTTGGTGATGGTTAAACCATTCTGTTGAATATCTAGTTGTCCAATAAAAGTCAATATCAGTCAGGATAACATCTGATAGGTAGCCTCCCCTAGAATAATGAGCATAATATACATACCTTTGCCATGCTCTCAAGCTAAGCCTTGTGGAAAGGCTTAAGAAAAGATTATCCTGCATATTTAGGACAGGTTTTTCCCAGAACTGCTTTTACAGCAGCACTGAGTACAGGAGTTCTTATGCATTCAAAACATATGGCTGCATTTTCCTCAAAGTGCCATCCTGGTTGTTATTAATTGGTATGAATTGCTATGAATAAGGCAGACCATTGATAAAAGAGCTGTGTCTCTGTTAAGGACTTTTCTGTATAGAGATGGGTCAGCATAATCAATAAATAAATAAATAAATAAATACATTTCCAGATTACATTGATGGAACTAATAGTATCTATAATCCTGTTCTTCATACAATTGTCCTCCATGCACAGAATTTAGAAAGCATAATTCTAACCTCCAGGTTAGTCTGGAAAGGCCCATGTTGACAGGCTGTATATAAATTGAAACTGGTCAGATTTTTCCACTTGTTTGCTACCACAGACAATAATGATGCTGGTTTTACAGGTGACCCATGTTGATCATTCCCAGCTTCCACTACTCTGTTTGATAGATGAGTCTTTGTGTTTGGCCGAGTGTTGCTGATCAGGGTATGTTAGCCAACCACCTGCAGCTAGCACCCTGAACTTCAGGCTTAGTTGTCCCCAGGTACCTTTCTCCAGTGGTGTTGGTGCCTTGGTGTGGTTATGGAAGGATCGACTGCTGTTCTGTGAGCAGGCTCAGCTCCAGCAGGCTGCCATTCTATGGCTGGCCCAGGCACTGGCAAAGTCAAAGCATCAAATATACCTCCTGGTGCCCTTGTGTTGCTCACCAGAAATGCACCTCACAGCACCACTTCTACTTGACTGCTTCATCTCAGTAGAGGTATCACTAGTGTAGGAGCAGGAGACAGCACATGCGGCATCAAGAGAAGAATCAGGGGAACTAGTAAATGGGTGTTTTGTTTGTTTGCTGCTGTGTTTACCAGGGCACAGTAGGTGAGGTTCTACAATGTTTGTGGGCTAGCAGGGAGGGGGGACTGGAACATGGAGTATGGCCATGAAGTGCTTAATATCAAGAAAATCCCCACTAATATGGAAGCAATTATTTTTACTGTAGATGTGAGCTAGCTGACTGTGTGGCCATGGCTGCAGCCTAACGTTAAATATGCAGCAGTTACTGAACTACAACTCACTGTGAATGATATACGTCCCCATTATCCTTTCTTGTGTAGACAAGCCCGTAAAGAAAAAGAAATACGGAAAGAAAAGCTGAGCTGAACATAAAGCCTACTTAACTGCATTCAAAAGAGTGGACTCCAGCCCTTTTTGGGCTTCAAAGATTTTCGGTTTAAATGTTAGATTTTTTTTCTCTTTTTTCAATCAAGAAAAATTGGTTGAGGCACATGCAGACAATTACAGACTCCCTCCTAGATGTCTTGGAATAGATTATAAATTGAGGTATGAAACTTTACCAGGATTAGGTGTAAGTTACTGTCCTCTGTGTGTTATTTCCCCCATGAGAAAGAAAACTGAATACTGAAAAAAATTGCATCTCTTTGTTCTTGTTAATTAATTTATTTGCAGACAAAGACATCATTTAGATTAAGGTAACTTTCATACATCATTTTCTTATGGTCTGTTTATGGAAAATAAATATATTTTTTAAAAGGTTATGCAGCACAATTTCAAAGCTGTATGTAGTGTTGTTTTAGGTGCCCTCATTCTAAATGAGGAGTTGTATCTGTGGGAGAAGAGAAAAAGACCAAGGGAGGATATACGTTTTCTGATAAATTTCATGGATTCATTTTCTTTTTGTAGTTAATTAATTTATAACCATGATGTATTAACGATATATGATAAACCTAAAATTTTAGTGATTTTTAAGATTGTGTCAATATTAAGGTTGGATATCATCCCAAAATTCTGTACTCCTCTCCTGCTAAAAGTAACATTTAAATTTGAGAATGGGAGGAATTATATTTTTATTTTTTTTCCCATTGTCAGTGTTTTACACAGTCTATTCCAGAGATTCCCTATTTGTATTTTTTTTTTTTTTTTTAATTACTACTGGTAGAATTTTTCTGCCAATAAGAGGTAATACATATACCTATACCAATGTCATTATTAATTTTAAAACTTCACTGAGGAACTCAAAAGTAAACGTGACAATAAGTATTTGTGGAGGCACTTCCATTTCATCTAATAGTTATCTGGCTCTTACACTGACAAACAAATTGTCAGAAGGCAATGATATTAACCCTCCACTTAGCCCATTCTGCTCCACACAGGTTCAACCAACACCTAGCTCGTGGTTGGGCTCCTCAGCTGAAGGCAAGGGCTGTCCTGACAGGGTTTACAGTGGTGGGATAGCCAGGCAGGGATGGACAAGGGATGAGTTTTTCAGAGGTGGGTTGGGGGCTGAAAGCTAATCATTCTTTTTCTGAGCTCACCCTCAGTCCTTACTGCCTTGGCAGAGTCAGAGGCCAGATGAGATCTTCTCCCATCTCGTGGTAGGGTCCACCACTGAGAGTAATCAGGCAATTGCAGATGCTCAGCTGCAGAAAATAACTTCTGGATTTGTGATATCCTCTCCATCATGTTTCCTCAAAGCAAGCACAGGCTGTTGTCAGCATCAGTCAGGAGTGGAGTCTTGGTGGCTTCTACAGTGAGTGAAGCCTCCGGTCAGATTTAAGAGCAAATAAAGCTGTCCTTTTCCATTTAAATCTTAATGTGTGCATGTACAATAAATGTTGCCCATAAAATGTGAAAAATGGTTTACTCAGTGTTTGGTGGTTTCTTGCTGTTGTTGCTATATAATATCTGAGTTAGGACAAGTGGTGGCAACAGAACTTTGTTTCCACTTGCATAATTGTAGAAGTTATAAATTGGTGGAAAAAACATATATACATATTTTTCTCTCAAGGGAAGTTCTTTCCTAATGTCCCATCTAAAAATCTATGGCAAGAATCCTAATGATTTCAGAGGAAACTGGATGGGGCCTTTATGAGACTCTGGAAAAAAAATCTTTTAAAATGTTATTTTTTAACACGTATCTTGTTTTGGTAATACTCCTGATAGCCTTTGCCTTGACTGGCAAATTTAAAACTAAATGTTTTAAATTGCTCTTCATGAAATTAGGATTATTGCAGATGAATAGAAATTGGATGATTTTCTTCTAGAAGTAGATAGCTCCTTTCCCTAGATGTTTTTCCTTTTTTTTTTTTTTCAATAATCTGTCCCTCCAGTCCCCCCCCCCACCTTTTTATTCTTTCTTTTTTTTTTTTTTTCTTCCCATTGAGTACTTATTGGCTCAAAATTTTTCTCTGCATGTACCCTGTTGAAAACTCACCCCTTTGCTAAATTGCTAAGTAAGAAAAACAACTGAGTCTGTGACTTTTATGTCAGGTTAATATACAGAGTTTTATAATCTGTAGACTGGAATGGTACCCTTATTCTGCAATTTAATACTGAGACAATAATTTGATCAGTAGTTGCCGATGGTCTGAGCTATGGTGAGGCATGGGTATATATTCCATATACCTGCAGCGTATAAAGATTTAATGGAGCTCCTAATTACTCTCCCATCACTTGCTGTGCATTAAAAGCATAAGTTTTAAGACTACATCTATGGCTAAAAAGAAGTCAAGAAAGGAACAAAAATTTGGGTAAGTCTATGAAGTTCTATGAAATAAAGAGCAGAGCTCTGAGGGAAGAGGAGGGATAATTGTAGGCAGTTTAACATAAGTTTTACAGTCTGGTGAAAAAAAGTGGGTACTTGTATGAAGACGTAACAACGAGGGTTGACAACCTGGCATTTCTTCTAGGCTGGGACTTATGGAGCCAGGTATACATTCTTCTAGCTTTGGGTATGTGTTTTTTTTGTTTGTTTGTTTGTTTGTTTGTTTTGTTTTGTGTTTTTGTTTTGTTTTGTTTTGTTTTTTTAATCTGACAAGTAAAATCATTAACTACATAGAAGAAAAAAAAGAAGAAAACAGTGAGTGAAAGATGAAATAATGAAATGAACAAAACAAACTTGTAGATTAGGCTAAAATATAACTGGATACTCTTTGAAACCTGTCTACCTGGTGTAAATATATAAGGTGTTAGCTTACAGTAAGGGTCTGAGCTGATCCTTTTCCATATGATAGGTGAAATCACTCAGAAGGAGATAGGTATTCTGCTGTGATCCAGGGTGAAGTGCCAGATGAGTGCATTGTACAGACTGTCTGGCCATGGGAGCGTCCACTAAGTGCAAGAGTCCTTCTTTCCTCATCTCTGCATGAGATACTGAGTGGGCTGATAGATGTATCACATTTTGCTGTTGAATTTCACGAAGTACTTTTACTGAAGGGTTTGAAGAAACCTAAACGGTCTTGGTGTTACCATAAATAGGAGGCTGAGGGCCAAACCTTGTTTTTAATTATATTAGTACAAAGTCAGCCTAGAAGAACTCCGATATAAGTACTAATTATGTTCTTGGTCTCTCATACCTTCTGTACAATACTTAGCTCTTTTTACATCTCCTGTTGCTTTTTTTTTTTTTTTTTTTTTTTAACATCTTCAGTGGACTTCAATGTGGAATACATTCAGACAGAGAAATTATTTATAAAATTAAATACTGGATCTGTATGGCTGTAATTCTATCCAATTTGCTTCCTTGTTGGGTTGCGGTTTTTTTGTGGGACTGAAGTGCCTAGACATGAATTCATTGTTCTGAGCACAAAATGATTACATGAACTTCAAACACATTTGCACTGTTCAAGTAAAATGAGTGTTACATTTACATGACTATTGAAACAAACAAAAATGTTATATTCAAAAACGTTAGATCTGCTGATGTCAGATACATTTTTTTGGTGTATGTCTCCACAGAAGACATCTCTGTTGGAGACTAGTAAGTTTTGCTTCTAACTTATTTTTATTTCTTTATTTATTTTAATACACTGAAAACACAAACTGGAGTAGCTAGTCTCTCAATTCCTGGTTTCTTGCTGTATTTCATGATACTGTGGATGTAGAACCAGCTTAGAGGTGAAACAAGGCTTGTTAATGGTGGGAATAAGAACTTGGTTAGAATTGATAAAATAAGACAAAGATGGATGCCAAATTCTGTACTAAGGCAACTAAATGAAGACCCCACTGTTGTTTACGTGATTTGAGGAAGGGCTATTGAGCTCAATGGGACTTCATGCAAGTACAACTGTGCCCCCATGTGGATATCAACATTGCTTTAGAGTTCACACTGCCTCTCTGAGGTGCCCAGATGCCAAAACTCCTGTTGCTTTCAGTGAAGGTGGAACTTCGAAGATTTATGCTTTGAAGAACCCTTCATGCATAGACTGTTCTATGCTTCTGGATGCAGCCAGGAGAGAAAAGACCATTGTGCAAAAAGAAACTATTTGGACTCTTTTTGTTTTGTTTTTCAATGATTGTGCTTGCCCTTTAGATTCAGATGCTGGTGTTCTTTTATTTAACCAAATTGTTTTTCCCTCTAACTCACACCCTATACTTTCAATGGCTTCTGTTTATTTATTATTATTATTTTTTAATAATAGCCTAACTGCTTTTTTTTTATTATTATTATTTATGTGTTTTTGTTGATGTATTACCTACTTATGCCTCCTGAGAGTTTGTTTGCTGAGGCTTTATAACACCCACTGGAAAGAGTTTTAGGGAATATATCATTTTACAGAACAATACCTATTTGGCTTCCATTCCATATCACTGAAAGTGCCCTTTGAACAACTGAAGCCTAAAAATACACTTAGAAGCAGAGAGTGTTACATTAAGTTAAAGACTGAAACAATATATTGCCCTGGAATTTAAAAATATGTATAAAGAAAAATTCAGTGAGTGCTGTGACAGTTTCTGTTAACAACAAAGTGAGGGTGAGATAGACCCCCCCCATCCCCTGCCCTTATATCCTTGATGATGAGCATGACTCAAGTATCAAGTTCCAAAGTGCACCCTTATCTTGACATCTATGGCTGGATGAAAACAGCAGCTAAGGTTTTGACTGAAAAACCCTCCAAATTGAAGCACTGTAGGAACGAAGTTAGAGAAATCTCAAATCTATGGTGAACCATCCTGCACTGCTGCCTTTCAAAGGCCTCTTATTTAAGTAAAGAGCAAAGCTATGAGCATTTGGAAAAACCCACCTGGAGAGCAATTTCTATTCCTACTACAAAAAAAGGGGAGGGAAAAAACCCTCTTCTCTTCAGGCTTGCAAGCCTAAAGAGAGCTTAATTAAAATAAATCAAAAGTAGATATATGAATAAGTGGGGAGACGAATTAAATATTTCTCTATGCTTAATAGCTCAAGCTTCTTCATTTCAGGCTTGCAAACTTTCCTCTTGAATGGTCTTGTGTTCAAATAAAACTATTTGATTTCCAAATATAAATAGATAACTATTGGCAGCATTATGGTATGCTTTTTTTATCCTGAGCCTAACAAGTGAGCGGCAGTGAATATGTGAGCTTTTCTTAGTGAACCCAGAGGGACTTGTTCACTGGGCTTTCAAACTCTCGGCAGCTTTGTTGCGGTTCCTCCAAAGAGGGCCATATAAAGTACAAAAGGGCCTATGGATTCAGCTTAGAACAGAATTGATTTTCTTCCCTGATTTATTCACAAAGGCATTATTCTTGTTGCTGTTGAAGTAATTGGCAAAGTTCATGCAGATTCCCGGGAGATCAAGGGGCCCTTCCTGGGCCTTAATGTAACAGTCTGTTTGCAACTGCACATGGGGCCCTTGCTTCAGTGTGTCATGCTACTTGAGGAAAAGAGGAAGGTATGTATGTAGCTGTAGACAGGTTTACCAGCCCCATGATGAATGGGGACCAGGATATAGGCAAGTCACCTCCTTCATTTGAAACCAGGAATATATGCTTGCTGCTCTTGTCTGAGCAATTTTGGATGGAAACAATTGCATGCTGTCAAAAAGAGGTGGTGTGCAATAAAACATAGGGGTGTCTCAGCTATCTGGGGTGAAAGTGAGACTGGAGAAGTATGGCAGATGCGGATCTAGCCCCTGCTTTCCACATTCTCAGTAAGAGTCTCATCTGTTGTATTATTAGTTGCTGTGGAGGGATATGCTTTCTATGGCAGGTTTCAGAGAGGGTATATGGGGCCTGCAAATAGATTGCCAGCTTAAAATTAGCCTGTGCACCCTCTTCCAGGAAATGTTCCTTTACTTCCTGGATTCTTCTATCTCCTCTGAAACAGGGATTCACCCAGAATGGAGAGGAGAGCAATGCTACCACATAGTTCCACCTTTAGGTTTTAAACAGAACACATCCAAGGTACTGAAAACTAAACCCTGTAACTACTTGAAACTCAGAGAATACAAAAGCCTCTTTAGCCTTTGAGGGGTAGGAGTAGTGCTCCAAATGAAATAATGTAAAGTAACACTTCTGCTCTAGCACGAAGAGAAATTGGTATTATTTTTTTCCAGCTCAAAAACAAATCAGTACAAGTAGAATTGTGAACATGTCGAACAGATGACTGCATTTAAATGTGTAGGCCTATTTCTACTTAGATCTCCCCTGACGGCCAAATAATTACAAAACTATTTCTTTAGGTCCACTGTATTACAGTGGACTCTGCTACTCCTGGAAAACAGTAGGTGAAATTCTGTGGCAAACAAACAGATAAACAAAAAAGTTAAGTTAGAAATTCATACAGAGTACATATGACTTTTTTTTTTTTTTTTTTTTTTTCTTCAGTGGTTGCTTACTATCTCAGAGAACAATAATTTAAATGGTTGGTGAGCTGGCGTAGTATCTGAAATGAGTTTCTTTATTTTTCATCTTTCAGTAATTGTTACCACTAAGACTAGTTAAATATGTCATTATTTAGACTGTAAGGGTAGAAGCCTTCTATAGTAGGTACTGCTAACTGCATCATGTAAATGCAGAAAACATGTTCTGTCGATAATTTGCCAACAACAAGTTGACCAAAGAGGGTTTGGGTTGGTATACTTCAGTCATCCAAGTTCACTGAGGTTCCTAACCATAGCTATCTACTTTTTTAGAACTTAAATCATTCACTGTTACTGATGTTTTGTATTGACTGGTTATTTCACAGCTTTTTTTTTTAAAAAAAAAAAATAAGACAGTTGATATCTCTCTGTCAACGTTTTATATGCAGTGAACTATGTATTATATTCTGTGAAGAGGTGTTCAGGTACTGCTGTACAAGCATCTGTAACATGTAAATGATTGTGTATATGTATGAGAGAACTGCATGAAGATAATGAGCATGCAACTTTCTTCACCAAATACAACTGTTAACAATCCAAGTTATTTAAGCTACTACAGAATATCAAGTGCTTACAGAGATCAAATCTTGTCAGCCTCTGAGATGCATTGCTTTGCTGTGCAGGCCTGCATATGTCCAGAGACAGACGTGATCTACCGATTTCAGGCTTTTGTAACTTTGTTCTGGGCATCCCTTATCCTTCACCTCTTTTATTG
This sequence comes from Netta rufina, assembly GCF_964035555.1. NCBI lineage: Eukaryota > Metazoa > Chordata > Aves > Anseriformes > Anatidae > Netta > Netta rufina. The sequence goes on from NC_140123.1 coordinate 98,120,556, forward strand.
TCATGCTTGTTGTATCTTCTTTGAGAAAAAGCCAGCTGGCTGGCTCTTTTTTTCCTTCTGTAAAACTATCACCTGCTTGTTCATGGAAAGCATGTGGTTGTCCAAGAAAAGCTTCCTGTTGTGACAGTATGGTTTCTTGTGCAATACCTCTAACATTTTTCCCTTGATGTAGATGTAGGTTATGTTAGCTTTGGAATGTCAAAGCAGGTCCTACAGCATTCAGGGCTTCTAGTTTTCTGTGGAACATAAAGTCATCAAATCCTTCAGTAATGACACTTTGTAGTTCAACAGAACATAGCAGAATCTAGCTTTTTAAAGATCTATATTCTTTATTATTTAAAAAAAAACTTCTGCCTATCTTGCAGATTGAGAATGCTGAGGTCTGGCATGCTTGACTGGTACTTTACTGCGAACAGCCTGATAAACTGCTCATTGAACAAGGGTCACTCTGAAATGCTTTTTCTCTAGGTGTATTACATGAATTGAAGGTTTATGTCAAACTACAGTAGCTACTATTAACACTATCTTAGAGAAGGGAGAAGACTAATCTAGGATAGTTGCATCTATATCTTTCCTAGCCATTATAAACCAGCTCCAACCTATTTTGTGTCAGGGTAGCCTTTCATTCACTATTTTTACTGGAAGTTTGGTTCCATTTGTTTTGTACTTTGACAAATACATCAGTTTCTCAGTGTCATTGTTCCCTTTTCTTGCCTCTTCTTTTTGATATTCTTTCAACTCCTACATGGCTTTTGCTGGTCATTTATGTAAGAACAGTAGCATTGCACTGTTTCATGTGTGCTTTTTTTTTTCAAAAAAAGGAAAGAAAATAAAAGAAAAAAGAAAAAAAAAAGAAAAAAAGAAAAACAAACAAACAAACAAAAACCAACCAAACAAACAAAAAACAAGAACAGTTTTTGACACTGAAAGTTTCTGGTGTAAATTGCTAATAGAAGCAAGGAATGTGCTCATCTAACCACCTTATTTGAATAACCACAGTTGCTTTCTGGAAGTCATTTGGCAGGAACTTTAATAAGACATCTTCAACTGGGCATGCCCTTCTGCCTCTCTCAAGGTTTATTTCACTCTTTTTATTTGTGTCATCAGAAGCTGTAGCTGCATGTGCTTGTTGCATCCAGTAGAACACTGTGCAAGTATTATGTGGAAGAGGTGGCATACTCCCAGTTTGGGGGTTTGCTTTGTATATATACTACATAGAGTATATGGATTCTTCTTATGAATCATGAAATAGTTGAATTTCTACATCCCTTCTATTCCTTCCTGTGAATGTCCTGGATGACATCTTCAAATTCTTCAGTTTTAGTCTGCTACCTCTCTTTGAATGAAATCTTTTGATAAGTTATTCTTTTCTTGTTGTGGAACTTCATTTTTGTCCATCTGGATATCCATACACTGAATTGCAGACTTTAATCTAGGGGAGGAAAAAATGGCTAAATATTGTAAGCCCTCAATTTTATGTATTTATTTGACTGAAGTACTAGATAATATTTTTTTACTTCATATTTATTTGGACTTTATGCTGAACACAAATACCCATAAAAATAATCCCCACTTTTTTTTTTTTTTTTTCTTCAGTGAATGACCACTCCATCTCATTTGATGTGCTTATACTCTCATGTGCCTATGCTGTGCACATGATTCTTTCATCTCTCATCTACTGTATCTTGGCTTATGGCATTGCTCTAACATGTGCAGCTCCATATGGTGCTGCTTGTCAATTGAAATGTATCAACCATGTACTTTCTTACTTCTGATTTATTTAATTGAAACTGAGGGGAAGTCAAAATACAGGAGCTAGTTGTTTTGAAACCCATTGTTTTATCTGTGCATATCAATTTGAATGTGTGGATTCCTTTGAGGAATGATTTAATCTCTGTCTTCCAGTAATTTCATTTTCCAGTAGTTTTGTCCCATCTTCCAGCTGGAAGTAAGTGGAGAAATAATGTGTTTTAAAAAGAAATAACATTTTGTCTGTCTGTCCTACACATATGGAGACAAAATTTTACTCCTACATCTCATGTACTCAGTAAATGATTAATAAATATCCTCCTTGTGGTCTTCTGTATTTGTTCAGAGTCACCAAGCCTTTTGCAAGTGTTTCTTTACATCTGACAACATGAAATATTCTTGTATAGTGCAAGGGTTCATTTTATATGAAGTATGTCTCTTTGCTGGAAGATTGTCTAAAAGGTCCAGCATTTGATTCATTTGGACTTCATGACTATATAATAGTTTTCTAGATAGATGACTTAGATAAGGGTAGTTGTTGCTTATAATATGCTTCACTGTATGGTCTCTACAAAGATGATCCTATTTACTTAATTTAACCCTAAATCTGTGGTAAGGTCTCTTAAAGCTGAAGGCAAAATGATGAAATTTTGCTGACTTAACTATTCTGGTACTATGGGCACTTCAGACTGACATATCGACAGTTGCAGAAAGTTAGCTTGTTAGATCATTAACAAGGAATTAAAAACAGAAGAATAGCTTTGCAGCTTTTGACAGCTTGCTTTTACCCTATTTTGTGACTCTAACTTGTGTTCTGATCTTTTTTGTTCTTTCTGTCTCCCTCTCTCTCTCTCTTTTTTTGTTGTTGTTGTTGTTTTTTGTTTGTTTGTTTTTGTTTTTGTTTTTTCTTCTTCTTAAATTGCCCTACAAAGAGTGCAAATTTACCCTGTATGTGTAAATCTACCCTGAGGATAGAAGGTCTGTCTTCACTGTATTACTGTCTTCAGTATTACTGACAACTGGTAGTTTATGGAAAGAATTTTTGTTTGTTTGTTTGTTTGTTTTTAATACAGTGCCTGCTTAATGTTTCCTACAACAGTTTGGCATTGTTATTGTTCTAGCAGAATTACATGATCTAAGATTTAAATGAACAGTGTCAAAAGGGTCAAAAAGTGGGTTAGGATAACATGGAAACAGAGGATAGCTGGGTGTTCCTGCCTTCCTTCTGGCAAACTGACCACCTGGCAATTTTTCTTGTCTTTCTGAACGGTGGTGATGATTTGAAATTCAGAGGATAAAACTGGAGAGAAGGGCCAAATAAGCTATGTTAGTTTTTCAGGGTCAGTCCCCCCAGTTCCTGCTCAGTAGTGAGTGGCCTTTATGCCACGCTTAAGTATAGCTTTCTAATCTGACAGTTTATGCTCTGCTCCCTGGAAATTGTCTTACATTTCAGTGTTACTGTGAGTTCTAGAACAATTGTGTCTAAAATGGGATATCTAGCACGATCTTCATTAGTAATGACAGCAATAGTAGCTGATCTAACATCAGGCTGATCAGATTTCCTCCATCTAAAACATTGGATAACTTCCCTCACTTGCAAAACAGACAGTAGCAAGGCGCATGATCAGTGGTGATCTTACTGAAATTAGCACATTGATTTCCAGATGAGTTTTGAAGCGAGGATTTCCAATTTTTACCAATTGTGGATTTGTCATTCTTTCAAAAATGAAACTGAATGCACTTTGAAGCTGTAAATAAAATTGAGGAAGCACAAATAATAAATACAAATAATAAAAAGAAACAAATAATAAGGACGTTGTCTTCAGAGGCAAATTTGATATCTGCCCTCAGCCAAGATATTAGATATCTCCTTTATCAATGTCAACAGCTTGCAATCCCAGCACAGTTGTTAATCCTGTCTTTCCAAAATGATATTAATATACACTATTTATCAAAAATATATTGATAGGGTTCAAGATTACTAGCAGTAGATGGTGTTGGTCCAAGGCTGATGGTGATATTCAGTGAGTCAAGCAACACTTTGCGGTCACTTATCTTACACAGAAGTCCTATTTTTTTCCTAGTTGTTTTTTTGTTTGTTTGTTTTTGATTTGGTGGGTAATAAAATTCCATGAAGTATTATTCTAATCAACAGATTGCTGATGCCTATTTTAAAGAGGGCTTTCTTGTATTATTTTGCTGTGTTTTTTACTGTGCCCAGTGACATCTTTGTCCTTGACTCATATCTTTATTCGAGGGACAAAACTGTTCTGTCTGTGTGAATCTATTGCTCAGCTTTCAGATTTCCTTTTCTGGCTTGGCTGAGTCAATGTCTTATCAATATCATGTATACAAATGCTAGATTTTGCTAGATTGGCCTGGGCTACTTTCAAAAGCACTTGTAGAGACCCACTTCACCTACAGAAGGCCTAAGTTTCACTCACAGTTATATACTAGATCTTACATCTTACATCTTACCAGAGTTTTCCTTTTTTTTTTTTTTTTTTGATTCATTCCCAGGGTATATTATTCTAGCTTTCTGTGCAAGATAGACTTATTTTCTATTGTCCTTATTTCCACCTACATGTCATATGTTCTAACCTATGTTTTGCTTTTGCTGCATTAGAAATTGTAGTTATATCTTTTCTGTACTAAACACAGTGGTTTTAGTTGCCAGGGACAATCAACTTTCCTAATCCTGCTGGCCACACTATTTATGATGCAGCCAAGATGCCACTGGCCTTCTTGGCCACCTGGGCACACTGCTAGCTCATGTTCAGATGGCTGTTGACCAGCAACTCCAGGTCCTTTTCTGCCAGGCAACTTTCCAGCCACTCTTCTTCAGGCCTATACTGCTGCATGGGGGTTTTGTGACCTGCGTGTAGGACCTGACACTTACCCTTGTTGAATTTCATGCTATTGGGCTCAGCACATAGGTCCAAGCTATCCAGATTCTTCTGCAAAGTCTTCCTAACCTCAAGCAGGTAAGGATAGCTAGATAGAACCTTCATCAGTAGTTCTTAATTTTCCAGGGCATCCATAAAACAAAAACTTACCTTTGGAGATAAAGGTTTACTTTAGTAATTTTAAGCTTGCTGAATGTAGACTTGGTCTCTTAGCTGTTGCAAGCAGAAGTAATCTGCTAACAGAAGTCCATAGGGAATCCATAGTCTGAGAACTACTGGTCACCTACTGTCTAGAGTACTAGAGTACTATCCTAACGTGCAGAGTAGTAAACAGTAAGTTTGTGTGTGTCTTCAATTTCGGGTTCCTATATTTTCTTTTATGCCCATATGTTTGTATATCTAGGTTTCTGAACTACTTTATGTGCTCAAATTCTTGAGTAGACTTGGCTACTCTTGTGGAAAAAAAAAAAAAAAAAAAAAAAAAAAAGGAAGACAGCAGGTTTAATTCTGCAATTTTTAACAATTTGCCCATGAATTGGTTAATATATTCATTGGCTGTGTAGTGAGAGCTGCCAATGGTTTGAAAACACTCATTTTTGTCTCTGCCCACTGACAGCACACAGTGTGCTGTGTTCCAAGATAGACAGATGTTATGATTTCTTCTTTGAAACTTTTTTATATGTATACATTGATAAGGTTATCCAGGTAGGTATCTCATGACTTTGTCATACGAATTATCCCTTGGTGTTAAAGAAATAATACAAACTTGAAAACTAAGGTTTATTTTACATTTTTGGGACAACAAAAGTGCAATTTCATTATAAAAGGTATCATGTTTGTCTTGCTATTATGTTCCATGAGAAACAGTAAACATGTATCCCAATATGAGTTCAGAAGCACAGCTAAGAAATGAAAATCTGACAGTTGTTTGTTTTTTATTTTTTCCATATATAATAACTTTGGGGTATAAGTAAGGATGAATGTATAAATTCTATTTTAAGGAAAGGAAAAAACAAAACAAACAAACAAACACACAAAAAAACTTAGCAGATTTCTAGCTTTCAGCATCACACAAGGGAAATCTAATTTTATTGGTTTGTTGTGTTTTGTTCCCCCCACCCCCCACCCCACCCCCCTTTTTTTAAGTCCAGAAAACAATATCTCTAATAGAGAATAACTGCAGTAGAGCTTTGAGCCATTTTGGTCCAGAGGACAAGCCTGATACATGACCTTTGTTAAGTTGCTTATTTTTCTTGTACCTGCATTGAACGTCTGTCCAGGTGGGAATCTGCAGACAGGTGTGGTGTGGAGACCCCTGTAACATGTCAGGGTTTCCCATCAGGTGTCTCGAGGAAGCAGTCAAGGTGAAGTGAGAGGGTGACCATTTTCTGCCGAGGCTATGAAAACAGTATTCTTCTTGGCCCCATTAAATATCACTAGTTTTCCCTCATGCTTTCTGCACCCTGTTTACACTGTTTAATGGTTGCACTTTGAGTAAGGAGGTTGTGTTTGTACAACTTCCTGCTGTAGGATGTCTGCATAGGTGTTGAATCGGTTATTGGCCATTAGCCTCTAAAGTGAGCAAGTATGAAATAGCCAGTCTCAGCTGAATCTATTTTTTTTTTCTGAATTCACCAGTTCAACCTATAGCAGATATGAGAATACAGCTTAAATAGACATAAGGCTCTGTAGTCCATAGCAGACCTCAGTTAGGTGCTTGTTAGGACTTAATAGTGTATGTAGATCAAAGAGTAGGAGTTTTGTCATTGGTAGAAGCTTCAGCATGGAGCTGGAGAACAGAGTTTATTAAGAAACTACTGACTTGCATTTTTTTTCCACCTATCTTTATTTATTTATTTTCTTTCTCCATAGAATATATTGTACAGGTTTTTGTAATTACAGGACGTACTTTTGCCTTTTAAATTACTCAGTGAAACATTGCTGCAAAAAATATTCCTCTCTTTATTTCAAGTATGTTTGTGAATACAAGAAATTTTAGTGTTTTTTTTTTTTTGTTTGTTTGTTTGTTTGTTTTTTTATGTGTATTTCTTTTTAAGATGACAGATTTGTACTTTGTCCTTGGCATTTGGTTGAATTCACTGCTAAGTAAAACTTACTAGTGCTGAGTTCTGTATTCCCCAAGCCTACTATATAGTAGGCTTATGAACTCATTATGCATGTTTGTTTATTTATTATAAGTAAGATCTGCTAAATCTAGATTACATTATGTATCAAAATACCACCTAGATTTTTTTTTCTCTAAGTATAAAAGAAAGAGTACATAAAAATCATGCAATGGTGTAATAATCTTTCTTGCATATCAAGTATATATTGAATTATCTTGAGATGATCATCAAAATTTATTGAGCAAAGTGGTATTTATTGATTGAGTCAAGGTTGAGATTAGTATTTACCTCAAGGGTCAATAAATGTTGATGTTGACTGAAATGTGAAGTCAATATATATATATTGTTAATACATTCTGAATGCATTCCAAAGAAATATCTAGAAGTTTGTTCAATAATCTTAGGGATCTCAAGGGACAGCTTCCTTCCAGTTAATCCTGCAAAGGAAAAATAATAAATGGAAGAAAGTGACTCAGTTCTAATCAGTCAAATATACACACGCTATATTTGATGTGTATAGAGATGGTCATGTGTACAGATGGACCGAGAACATTCTAGAGGGCTGGTCCAAAGCTGCAAAAAATCTCTGTGACTCCCTAAGGAATTACAAAGCTCTGCCCCCCACTTTGGATTCAAAATCAAAGTAAGTTTTATCTACCATGAATGTAAATGAATGAATGAATGCATGCTTAAAAAATAAATAAATTTCAAGGACCCCATTTACTCTTTTCTAAAGATTCTGGTATAAAGTGCTCTCCCTTTAGACAGTGGAGAAAAAGCACATGACAGGTTTATATCATGTTGCTCAGTGTATTATTGGCAGTCCAACAAATGTTACAGCATTGAGTTTTATGGTAGAACTACTACAGTTGTTATTATTCATAAACTCTGATTCAGCCAACCAAGATATTTATATGAACCAAAGGGCTAAAACTAGGGAAAGGCAATTATGGGACTCATTGGAATGAAACTGAGACATATTCATTTGGTGGTAGAGGAGAGGAAAAGATCTACCCCTTCCCTCCCCAGCTGTAGAATGAGTTGGCAAGTCCAAGTTTTGTTGACTCTGTGTGAGAGAGTTTTTGTACCATTTTTCCTCCAGGTATCTGGGTTGCTACTACTAAGCTAAATAATGACAATGTCTTTTATAAAGCACATTTGATCTTCTCATGGAAATGGACATCTCTTATGCCTGGCTTTGGAAAAATCCCAATCTAACTGTTCAACAATGGCTAATTCTGGATTTATGACTTTGATCTAGATGTAGTACAAAGGAAACTTAAATTTCTTTGAAAATATTTGTTGTGTGGGGTTTATGATACTAATGGAAAGACACTGTGTTTGTCTTTGCTGACCAAACTCTGTTGAGTTCTTTATGTTTGTATGCTGTTCCTCAATGTGCTGGTGTATATTAGCTGCAGCGTGCAGGCACAAGTGAGGTGTTAAAACTCAGTCTTAGCTTTGAAATACCTTGCTTTTAAGGGTAAGTCTGACACAAATGCTATTTTAATGAACACTTTGTATCTAACACCATTTCATTTGAATGAGCAGTGTAGCTGTGTTATTACAACATTGCTGAACATTCCTGCTATTTCCATCTCATTAAAATAATAAAGTGCAGTTACAAACTGTTGCTAAGGACAGAGGCTGGTTCAGAGTGAGATACTCATTTAGCATTTCAACAGTTATGCTGTGCTGGAATGGCACCGAGTTCCTTACAAAAGCAAAAAGAATAGGCAAAAGGAAATCCTTGAGGCTGGCTTGCTTGCTTGCTTAGTGTGAAAGAAATAACATGAGAAATAACTGCAGTTCAATGACTGACCAGGAGGTGAAGGCTAGCTGGATATGGAAAAATGAAGAATTAAAATTAAAAATAAAAATAAAAAATCAACAACACTAGTATTGTTAATATTTTAATTTGTTATTGTAAGTCTTCTTGAAATGAAGACTTTAGTCTTTTTATTTAATAGAGCTTGTAGAGCTTACTTTCATTAGTTGCCATCTGTTCAAATCTTGATGTATGTATTCACATTAATGGTTAAGAGACTCCCTGCTTTTCACAGAATCACAGAATCACAGAATTTCTAGGTTGGAAGAGACCTCAAGATCATCGAGTCCAACCTCTGACCTAACGCTAGCAGTCCCCACTAAACCATATCCCTAAGCTCTACATCTAAACGTCTTTTGAAGACTTCCAGGGATGGTGACTCCACCACTTCCCTGGGCAGCCTGTTCCAATGCCTCACAACCCTTTCAGTGAAGAAGTTCTTCCTAACATCTAACCTAAAACTCCCCTGGCTCAACTTAAGCCCATTCCACCTCGTCCTGTCACCAGGCACGTGGGAGAACAGACCAACCCCCACCTCGCTACAGCCTCCTTTAAGGTATCTGTAGAGTGCAATAAGGTCGCCCCTGAGCCTCCTCTTCTCCAGGCTGAACAAGCCCAGCTCCCTCAGCCGCTCCTCGTAGGACTTGTTCTCCAGGCCCCTCACCAGCTTCGTCGCCCTTCTCTGCACCCGCTCAAGCACCTCCATGTCCTTCTTGTAGTGAGGGGCCCAAAACTGAACACAGTACTCGAGGTGCGGCCTCACCAGAGCTGAGTACAGGGGGACGATCACCTCCCTAGCCCTGCTGGTCACACTGTTCCTGATACAAGCCAGGATGCCGTTGGCCTTCTTGGCCACCTGAGCACACTGCTGGCTCATATTCAGCCTTTCAAATACAAGTGTGTCCTGAACTATGCAGCCAATCCTTATTCAATTAAAACAATGAAGGTTTTCTCTGCAGACTTGACTGGAGATATCAGAACCTTTCTCCCCCTCCCCCCCCCCGCCTCCCCCCTTGGGTTAATGGTAGTTTTACAGTTCAGTATCAACTTGCCATTCTTCACAGCAAAAAATTATCCTTTTAAGACTCCACTGGTCTACATTAGGAACGTTTTTGTTATGGTCAAAAATAGGTGGTAACTACAGAGGCTGAATTTAACCTGCTATCCAGAGAGCATTCAGTTGTTTGATCCCTTGTTCTGTGATGCTGAGCAACATGTTCAATGTTTTTGTTGTTATGATAAGTTGTTGAATGTAGAACATGTCTTTTTGTCATAGCTTAATTGGAATCAAAGCAATAGTGTCCCATAAGAATATAAGATAAAGCCTATGAACATAAAGGACAACTTTTTTTCTATTCTGTTCTGTAAAATTCTGTTCTGTAAAATTCTACAAGCTTTGCTTTCAGAAGTTATTATTTGAAGGTAGGAAGTGAATCTGACATTCACATAGACAATCTGCACAGATGCGTACCTCCTGGGACCATTAAAGGAACCTCTCCTTCCATGCAACCAACTATTTTAAAGGACTTCTACTCTTGTTCCACTGTTTCTTTTCTTGGTGTTTGCCTGTCATTTGACTGATGGCAGCATAGCTTATTGTCAGCAATGAGTTATGTCCATTGTGCCTATTGCAAAGACTGAGGTTTAAATTCCAACAACCTTTGGACATACATTAGCAGACAGTGAGGGACTTGGATGGCTTTGAAGAGTAAGAAGTCTATGCAACTTCAGTTTCAATAAAAACATCTATAATTATACCAGAATCTGTTTTTTGTTTCATTCTATCTCTTTTAACAGCTGGGTTGACATTTCCCATAGACAAAACTTGGTAGTGTATTCTCAGCTCAGTTATAAAGGAAAGATGAGAAGCTTGCATTTTGAAAGCAATTTCCTTCCCAATTCCCATGTGGTAGAACTGTTGATATAACTTGTTGTCCTGCAGCTTTCTGTTCCAGCCAAACTGCTAGCTCCACTGTACAATTACCCTAGCTTTAGAATTGACTTCTCCCAGAGAGAAATCACGTGGGAATGATAAGACTTTCTAAAGATAATTAGGAGGACTCCAAAGTCTTAACAACCTAGTACAGATACTGCGTTCTGTACCGGGTCACGTTGGCTGATTTTTTCCTGGTTTCAGTTGTTTATCTTTTTAAAATCTTCTAAATAGTTCTGTGAAAAAGTGAAACTATATTGAAGCCCCCCAGACCATCCGTCAAACATTGTTATAATGCACTTTCCTTTCTGTAGCTGACAAAGTTCAGGAAGAAATTCATAATGGGGAGGAAAAGAACAAAAGCAAAAAAAACCACACACACACACACAAAAAGGCTTTTCTTGCAGGCTTTGACATTCTCTCTCTGTTATAGGTTTGAAGGAAAAGAATAAAATCAAGTCCTATGATCAGGTGATGGTCTTGAAGATGGAAAGTTTCCTCTGTTCTAACAGTCTGAATGCAACTGTCTTATTATTTACCTTTACAGAGTGAAGAGCTACACTTCATTTATATTACCTTTTTTCCATCTGGTTAGGGTAGTTTGATCCTTCCGTAGATGTATTCTTTCTGTCAAGTATGTATGTATGTGAGCAAACATATGTACTCCAATTAATCGGGGAGGGCATAGCATATTTATGCACGCAAAAATCTCCTGTGTCTGACAGTCCTGCCACTGTGGATATGTATGGATCTGCTATTGCGTAGATGTTGCTCACCCAGCTTTTCCTTCTAGTGAAACAAAAGCACACTAAAACTTGCATGTAGATGACTTCTTGGATGCATCTAGACCATTTGTCTCCAGAGACAGGAAGATGTAGTGAAGAAATAATAAGCAACATTTTGAGAAACTTTTTAATTTCTCTTTTTCTTGTTGGTATATCACCTGCCTGGAAGCCTTTGCTAATCTGTCTTGCCTAACATGTCCTAAAGAAGATATTTGTTTTTCTACACAAAATACCACACTTTTATTTTATTACTTTTCTTTTTTTTTTTTTCTTTTTTTTTTTTTTTTTTTTCAGAAAGCTTTATAACATCTTCTAGGAGTCATGATACAGTAACTGAGAGAAGCTGGTAAGGAGATTGATTGCCACAAAGTTATCCTGAAATAAGTCTATGCTCAGTTCCACTAAACACTGGTGTAAAAACTACACATGAGGAAAAAATGAGTATCTTAGATTAACTTAACTTTTAAATTAGTGACCAGAAAAACTAGAACAATGTATTTTACAATTATTCAATGTTATAACATTCTAATAAAAATAATCACATGCAATTAAAAACTGAGTTGCATTTGGTGGGAATGCAAAACATTAACTTAATGCAAGTATTGATTACCTCTTCCCCCAGCTTTACTGTTGTTTCAAAGGTAAAGGATTGATGGCCCAAACTTTTATCCACTTCAATTAATCAGTTGATGTAATTTGTTTCTTTTAAAACTGGATATATCAATATTCTGTGCTGGTTTTGAATTCAAAAAAGCCGTCATATAACTTAACTAGGATGTTTTATTAGGTAAAAAATAAAGGTATTGCTTGGCAGAGGCGCTGGACTTGATTATCTTCAAAGGTCCCTTCCAACCTCACCGATTCTGTAATTCATTAGAGAACACTGGAGTAACAGAAAATATTCCTTATTAAACAGTTAAAAGACTAAGAAAGAGACAACAGTGCACTGAATCTTTTCAGAGAGAAACAAGGTATGAGAGTAGAAATAAATATAAGTGCTTCCTAAGGTGAGCACAAATACCCATGCAGTCTTCTGGGTGATACTGGAACAGGTTGCACATGTTGTAGATGGTAGAGGTTGTAGATGCCCCCTCCCTGGAAGTGTTCAAAGCCAGCGTGCATGCGGCCTTGGCATGGTGGTTGGAACTGAATGATCTTTGAGATCCCTTACAGCCCAAACCATTTGATGACTGTAAAAGCAGCTGCTGTTAGTTCCAGGCAGATATTACTAATATTGTTTGGCCCAAAAACATATGAGAGTATTAAATGCCTTTGGGAGCTGTCTATAAATTAAAGAACATATCAGTGTTTTCATAACAGATATGACTAAATACACTACTAAGGCAATGCATACCCTGAGGCAATATAGGCAGTCTTGGAATAACCTGTAGAAGAAGCTTTTCATACCATTCAGAGGACAGAGACAGTCAAAAATAGTCTTGGTGACATTGAGAGTCTGTCACTGATCTTCAAGTGTATCACGTTGTCTCTAGTGCTCAAGCCTGTCACTAAAATAAGGTCACCAAAGACTTCTGAATGTGTTGCACTTGTTACTGTTTTTAGAGATACGCAGAGTTTTCAGTTAGTCAAGAGAAAGCTATGGGCTATGGAATATGACTGTTTGTGGTTGCAGATTGGTATTTGCCTGATTCCTAGATTGTAGGAATAAGAAAAATGAGTGTGGAGCAGCTATAGAAATAAAGTTGTTTTGAATGGGAAACAAAAACATGGTATTGGTGTTGAACTATTTTTGCATCTCAATCAGACAGTCATGATTCAGTGTACAGTGGTACAGATTATTTCTGTTTTCAATTTATATATAGCTTTAAGCCATGAGGTAAATTAGAAAGTCTCATCATCCTACAAAAGTTTTCAGTGTTCCTGTTTCTCCCTTTGATACTATGGAAGCATAAAAGTAATATTTTACTACAAGTAATTAGGGTAGTGACTTTACTGTTCTGAGATATATTTACTTTCTGTCAGTTGAATTGTGAGATTTTGATAAACATTTAACACACATGGGATAGGGTTTTACATGCCTATTTCAGGATTATTTTGCCTAGGAATAATGTGACAATAAATTCCTATATCCAGCAAAATATTTGACACTTGTGCAACATAGGTGTCAGTTGAAAACTTGTGAATACTAGCCAGAACAAAACATCCTTTACTTGACACTGACACTTTGTCAGACTTTGAGTCATGTGTTGATGCATGTGTTGTTACGTCTGCTGTAAACTGCACAGGAGACTGGAAAGCTCCTGAGCTCCATTTCTGTTGAAGTGGGTCAGGAAGTACAATTTGAGGCATAAGGCCATTTCTGTAAATTTTTGTGAATATTTCTTTATTGCACTGACTGAATTTTGTATTTTTGAATGTGTGTTCCAGGGTGGATAAACTTTATTTGCAAACAAAGCATAAGAGAAAAATACTGAAATATTTTATGAAGTATGTCTCCAATAATTATTCTCTTACAGCTATTTCTAATAATCTGATATAAAGAGTTCTGTAGAGATGTATAGTACAGTATGTATGTATATATAGTATTGTACTCACAGACTACTGCAGTGCTAATTTGCTCTTTCATATTATTCTCTCTGATTCAAGACTGTAGAAGGGAAAAATATTATTTAACTAGGGAGTTATTTTCACTTATTTTTCAAAAACAGCCTTTAAAATGAAAATACCAACATGAATTAAACTGTCTTTAAATCAACATTGTGCTAATTCAGCATTTTCAATATCTTGTAGTGACCTGAATTTTGAAGGAAAAAAAAAAGTAATAACAACTTTAAAAGGGTGGTGGAAGGAAAACAAACAAAATCATCAAGAGGTGCTGTAATCTGGTTTAAGCCCCAAACCCAGCCCAGACTTCTAGATCAATGGTAAGGACTCCCAATGTACCATTATAGCTCTCTCTCAGAAAAAGCTTCAAAAAAGCTTCAGTTCTTAAAAACTGCTGGTGGAAGGAGTTTTGCTAATTAGGAGATGTTACAAAGGTGAAACTAGTGCTGAAACAAACTGTAAGCATTTTATCTTGATGTTTCCATTCTTGAATCAGTCCAATGCCTGATACTGCGAACAGTAGGAGATATCCAACTGCAGGTGTGTGCAATCATATTTAACTAAGCTTTTCCCTTTCATCTTCAGTCATTGCTGTACTCAAGCTATCACACTTATTAGTCTTTAAATTCCTGTAAGATAACATTTTATTTCATAGCTCAGAAGATCCAAATCAACCTCAAATGGGCAAAGCTATTTCCCATGTAGTAAGATTGCATTCAGAAACTGAAGAATATGAGCCTCTGTGCTTTTGGTATCTTTCTGTTTCTGTCCAGACCTGAATTTACAATAGTGAAGGTCTAAGTTTAGCAGTCTTTCATGGAAAATAATGTGCAGCTCTGGTTTGCGTGACTTTGTCTGCAACTTCATGCTATTATCTGTGACTGAAATTTTCCAGTCACTTCATCACTACATTGTTTCTTTCTTTTTTTTTTTTTTTTTAATACACACACTAGATATAAATTTCAGCTAAGCTATGAATTATAGCACCAATGTTTTAATTAGCCAGTAGGAGATGAGATTAATCAATTTATTTCATGCATTTTTTGCACAATGGTGCTGGTGTCCATATCTCAGTTAATGGAAAAAGGGATATATTAATCCAGTTATTTCTCATTTCTATTTGATCTGCTAAGGACACTGAAAAGGATTTTTCACAGATTTTTATGTCTTTTAGAATTCCCCAAACCTAAACAAAACACCCCCAAAATGCAAATGTCAGTACTGCTGTTTTTTGTTTGTTTATTTTTGTGATACTTTGAGCTTTATAGTTCAAAATACAGAATAAATATGCTATATCCCAAATATGTGTGAAGGTTATGGTTTTGTTTCATTTTATCATCTCAAACTATTAAATCTTTGCATTGTCGCATAATCAGGATATAAATATATATATATTTGCTGTTCTAATTCAATGACACAAAACTCAAGATCCCTGAGGTAAGGTTAAGCAGGAGCTCATGTAGTCAGGGTTGAAATTCAGACACTGCAGATATAATCCATCTCCCTGACACATGCAGTGCTTCATTGTGAGACTGCCAGACACAGTCTGCTGAGATGGGAATGTCACAGAATACCAAAACAGGGGGAGATGCAGTTTTGTTCATCATTGCTTTTATCTACAAAAATCCATCTAACAGTCTACATACACAGCCACTGCCAGACAGAGAAATATGAATGCAGCAGAGACATGCAGCAGCTAACATTCAGAGGAGTATATGGAACATATGCTGGGAATGCTCAGAATTACCTGAAAATAATTTGGGTAATTAATCAGGTTAATTGCTTATCTTTAAGGCAATATTTTGGTGCAGATGCTGAGTCACCATCTCTGTTGTCTAGCAGAGATCAATAGCTTGCCTGGTTGCCTGCATCTCCTTGTGAATTTTGAACTTAAATGACAAAAGGGGTCCAGAAGGCAAAGAAAGTGCACTGTCATCACTGGTCAGGCAGGCAGGCAGAAAAATCTGCAGAGGTAGAAAGAAAATAAGCTTTTTAGAAAATATAAAGTGCAACTGCTCTTTCAGTTAATTTCTAGTTATAACCACTCCAGCATACATTTGAAGATTTTACACAAGGGATGAAGGAGAGAAAAAAAAAAGAAAAAAGGAGAAAAAAAAAAAAAAAGATAAGGCAATTAAATGATACTCAGGGTTCCAAAATGAGACATGAATCTGTAGGCTTATTTGAGACATAGGTGTAGGCAAAGGAGTTTGTCTGGGCTGTAGTGGGCAGACTTTTCTGTCATACAGATTTCAGGGTAGATTTTCAAATACCAATATTAGACAGCAAAACATTTAAAATGTGTCTAGTTCCAGTTTAATTTCATCCTGCTGTAAGCATAGTCAATGCTACTGCATGCTTCTGTGGTCTCTGGGCAAATACAACTTTAATCAGAAAGGAAGAAAACCTCTGGGGCACTGAGAAAATACACTCTTTCCATAGACTTGGCAGAAAGCAGGCTGCCCATATGACCAGCAGGGCTGGAGGGACACAGCTGTCTGGGCTTACATCTGGACATATGTTACACTGCTGGTTCTAGCTTAAAAGGTGTGTTTTTCTGTGAAATAGAGTATTCTAATCTATAAGTTCCTAGCAACATCTCTGTATAGGCATTTTCCTACCCATTTGTTAAAGGCAGCCTTTAGCTAAAAGCACTGTCTGTTTCTCAGTGCATCATGACAGGATGCAGCAGTTCAGGACCAGGCAGTGACACAGCAGAGCAGCCTGGGGCAGTGGGATGAATAGAAGTAAAGAGCATGTATTGAACTGGGAATATAACCATTGCAGGGATACTGATAACTCCCAGGCTTGTGGCAAAAGGTTCATGAGGAAGCTACAAGCAATTCAAAGTTTAGGAGAAAGCACAGCAGGTGGGCTGTGTATTGGGGAAAGGGAGCTGAAGGTTAGATTAGGTATTTTGGCTTTGGTTTAGTGTCCCCCAAATCTTGTGATCAATCATTTCATTCTGTCTGCATCATGATAGTTTTCAGAGTCTCTCTGAAATAGTCCTTTAATATGAAGCCCTGCTCTTTGCAAACTGATCTACACCACCACAGAACAAACCAAGCGGATAAAACCTCTATTTCAACTTCTTTTGCCATCACTTCTATTTCAATCTAGGTAAGTTTTCTTTGCATTATTTTTCTTTAAATGACTTTCTTACCTCTTATAACTTAAATTGTCAAGTTTGGATAATGCCATCATGGTATTTGAATTTTCTAGAAAATACCAGCTCTGAGGAAATGAGTAAAGATCATGACAGTAGTAGTGCAGAGTTGTTGTCTTCATTCCTCCACCTGCACTGATCTTAGTCACACCCAAGATCTTACAGGATAACAAGTTTCCAGGAGCCTCATTTAGCACTTCATGAACATTAATATCCCCTTCTGCACTCTTCCTCAGAAACATCATGGTACAATAACTTAGTTTTGCTAAACAATCAGAGATAAATTTGACCACTACAGTCACTTGGAAATGAAATAGATCTGTATGGTTCAGTGGACTTATGAAACAAAGCCATATGCCATTCAGCTTTCATCTCACACCTTAGTTTTTGTATAAATCTGAAATTGTTTCAATTGCGGAAATATTATTTTTATATTTCTGCATATTTTGTTTTTGTTTCCTTATCCTTATTTGTAAAAAAAAAAAATACAGGAGAAGCCTATGTGATATTTCTAAGCAGCTGACAGTGAGATGTACAGGCATCTTATAAGAGTTTAGGATTTTTTTGATCTTTAGCGTTTCAGGGAATGAGCGAGAAAAATATTTTAATTTGATAGTTACAAGCAGTATCATCAACTTTAATGTTTTTACTTATCAGTTCTGCAAAAGGTTCTTTTTGTAGCTTTGTTCCTCAAAAGAGGCACAACACATGGTAAAGATAATAGGTATTTATTTTCTAAGTAAAAAAGAAAAAAAAAATAAAACTTTCTGTAAAAAATGGGATACATTTTTCAAAAATACATCAAATACAGTACTGTTCTAGCAGTTCTATTAATTAATCATTATTAGTCACTAAAACCCAAACAGATCTCAATGCATGTTTTCAAGCTTAATCCTGTATTCAGTTTACCTGTTTCCTAAAACTCAATTAAAAGCCCCTTGTTTTTTTACATATTTATAAATAACTGTAAACCTGATGTTAAAGTTCTCCCTTAAGGATTTAGTTTCATATACTTGAGCTATTTCATCAGAGAAATAATATCATATACAGGAAATTCTGACCTTTCATTCTTTAACTCTCCTGTCTACCATAATAGCATTTCTGACAGTAAGTACTTACTACCTTGTTTTGTTTCAACAGTACCTTTAATGAATTACCTAAAACTAATCTAGAGTTTGAGCTGCTAAACTTGTGAGCATATTTATTGTTAGTGAGCATATATATTGTTTAACTAAAAAAAAAAAAAAATCAAGGATTTTAAAATATCCATCCTTTGGAAATTAAAAATATATTCCACAGACTCTTAAAATCTTTAACTTCTGCAAATTCAGAATAAAAACTCCAGAGTTCTATTTTCATAATGTATGGTTTGGTTGCAGATCATCTAATCTACTGTGGTGTAGTGTTGTCTCACTGTAGTAGTAATTCCTTTTCTCATGTTGATTGTCTCAAAGTAGAGAATCAAGTTTGCGTACACATATGCCCATATATATGAATACATAATGAAGTTCCATTAACAAAATCTTGGTGTGGTTTCTAGATGTGTCTGAACATGCATTTCTAGAACACTATTGAGATTGGAAAATCTGAAAGAAAATCAGGCAGAAAAGATATTGCTGAAGTGATAGCATGTTTCAGTGTTGATCTAGTGCCAATTCAAAAGTTTATGCAACCACACTGTCAAAGATCTATAGTAATTTTTGGCTCACAGATCTGAAATACATTGAAACTTTTTTCTTAGAATGTTTTTAATTGTAAAAACTTTGTACTTCTGCTGTATGATCCATGTGACCTGCAAGAAATCCCCTTCAAATGATGCAGTCCCCTTCAAATGATGCAGAGATTTTAAGTGGCTTTAACCTGTGGTATTACACCTTTGCTGCTTTTGGTTCACAGTATTGCTATTGAAATGTAAACGCAATTCAATAATGTTATGCGGGTCTCTTTTTTTTTTTTTTTTTTTTTTTTTTTTAAACCATCGTTAAGTTCTCAGGTAAGAATATTAAGGAAAAAATGATACATGAAAAAGAGAGCATGCTCCTTTAACAGTAGTTGGGTTGAGAAGATGGGGCTTGTATGTGATGAGTGTCAAATGCTTCACCCTGGTGAGAAAACACTTTTGAAACATCATCTTGCTTGTTGTTCAAAGGGGGCCTGTTGCTTCAGTCATACAAGTGCTCCTCTACCCTCCCCAAACATTTAATATCTGTTCTGTAAATATCAGTATCTGTATGTGTTTTATGTCTTCTAAACAGGTAGTAAACAGGTGTCTTGTGTGTTGTTTTTTTTCAAGATCCATTAATGACATCACACTGTATTCTAGGCTGGAAAAAATCTATTTTGAGACGATTGATTTAAAAAAATGACATTAAAGTTCATGCAAAATCACCTTTCATAGTTGAAGCTGATATTGCAATTTTAAATAACATGGTATCCATGTTATTTATTTATTTTTTTAAAAGTAAGTATGTTACTAATTTCCAAATGTTAAAAGAGATTTCTCCATTTTCTACCCAGGAGAGAGAGGGAGAGAGAGAGAAAGAGAGAGAGAGAGAGACACGACTAACTAGATGAAAAGTTTTGACCTAAACAAACAAAAAGAATTTAGGAGGTAATAAAATGATTTTATATTAAATTTATCTTATTGTTATCTTAGAATAGTATGAATAATATAGAATGCTTCTCTTCTAACATTTGATGTTACCTTTACCTTCACATAATCCCAAAACAGTTGAGATGGGAAGGTACCTTGGAGATTGTCTAGTCCAACTCCCCTCATCAATGCAGGGTCACCTAGAGCAGGTTGCTTAGTACTTTTTTCAGTTGTGTTCTGAAAACCTCCAAAGAGGGAGATTCATCTTCCTCCTGTAGTGGTGTTCTGTGCATTATTTCTGCAAGATTTCAGTGCATTATTTGTGTTTGTACTTGAAAGATCACAACTCTCCCACTATATACAGTGTGTAGTAAACCAACAGCTCTTTATAAAGCTCTGCAGCTATGGAGAACCTTGGGACTTAGAAAGCCTCATCATGCTTCTTTATATCAATGTCAGAATGGTAATATCTCAGTTCCATTAAATGATAGGAAATTTTGTTTTTGCCTTTGACAAGGACTGTTCACCAGGATTCTCAGAAGAATCACTTGATACTGGTTTGTCCCATGAGACAGGGAGTGGCAATTGAAACTGCATTTTTTAAATCTTCTGGTACAATCAGTTAATTTTTCTTATTCACTTGGCTGATATTTTTAAAATGTTTTAGTACCTTGTTCCTTTGCAAGGTAGGGTTATTTACACACTGTAAATCTCAACAGTTCTCCCCTTTTCTTGAAGCGCGTGATCTCTTCAAGTGTCCTACACTTACTTTCAAATTTTCACTATTGCTATTTACTATCTGAAAGGATGTTTAGTTTGTCATTAAAAAATCCTGTTTATCCTGCCATTAAAACTGTAGAAAAGGCAAGAAACTAGTATTGAAATTTTTTGTGGAGTATGTTTTTGCTCTAATTACCAGTTTGTGAAATGTTGAATGTTTACATTTACAGTTATTTTCATCTATGTGTTATTGTCTTCTCGATCAGGCATAGGATGTTTGTAGAAGGAGCTTTTACAGAAAGACATATTAACAAGACAGCACCAGTAAAATAATTCATAGGTTTCTGAAAACCTGTTCAAAACAATCTTCTCTGGGACCCATACACCACAGAGAGAGTCTGGAAGCTGCACTTGAATCAAATCTGTATCTGCCTTGCCTTGAAGGTGGTGCTTCTATTTGTGGTGTGTGGACATTGGCATACTTTATTGGTGGGGTTCTGTGTTGGAGGCGGAAAGCCTGGACCATGGTGAAATTCTGCCACTGCCATTCTTTGTGGTCCTGATGCTATCACTCTCCATGTCTGTTCATTGCCTTGCCTTGTCAGTGTAGGGATGATTCTTGCAAAGCATTAGACAGCACTGTAAGCAAGAACTTCTTGTTTGGTTAGCTGGTATGTTTCTGTGATATAGGTAAAAAAAAAAATAAAAAAATGTGCCTTTCTTTTGGGATGACTCTATATTGAGTATTTTTTACTCAGGCAAGAACTCACATTTCATCAAGAACACTTTCGGTCTTGAGTCTTTCATGTTAATTGGCTTTCCCCTGAGTCCATGTTGACAACTATTAGCTCCATGAAATTATACTGGACAGTATACTTTAAACTAATACCAAAAAAAAAAAAAAAAATCTGCCTGGAGAGGATAGCTTACTAGAAACAGGGTTTGGAAAAGAATAAAAACTCAATGACAAAGCATCATCCCACTTGTTCTGTGGAGCTGGAGCAGCTGTTGTATCACATGAGCCAACAGCCGCTGAGACCTTCAACTCAGAGGAATTCTGTTGTAATTATCCTGACATTACAAACTTCACCTGGCTTTCATTTACTAATGTAACTTACTGAATATTTTTTCCATTAATGTGAGTTGTGTCTGTAGTCACAGCAGGGATTCATCTGGGGACATCTGACCTTTTGTTTTTTCCCCTACACTTCCCTCTTTTATAATATTAAAGGATAGGTGAGTTACTGCACTTTTAAGTGTAATGGACATATATTGAAATAGTGAAAGTCGTATATTGAAAGAGTGAACCATGTTTTTTAAAAAAATAAATGTTGAGTAAAAGTATAACAATTTGCTCCTTGTTGTAAAGCTTTGCTGATTCCATTATTTGTTTTACTCTGAGTATGTACATGGAATCCTTACCACCACTTTAAGAAGAGTAGCAGCAATATAGTATGTTCACTCCATTCTCTCTCCTATTTGTCTGCTCATCCTTAACTATTGTACGCGGTTTCCATGTGCTAAAGTATCTGAAGTATGCTATTTCTTAGGGTTTCAACTGATCTTCGTGCATCTATAGCTACTCTCTAATGTCCTTTTTTTTGGAACATGATATAAAAATTTGAACTGTCTTTTCTTGCAACATCTCTGCTGTGTTGTGTTTGAATAATATGCCAACCAGCATTTAGTCAAACATTGCTATTTCTTGTTGCTCTTTTATACCACTGATTATTATGAGGGCAAGCTGCATTTGCAAATGTGAAAAGATACTGCTTTGTTTTTCTTGCAGTATATCTCAGTGTTTTATTTATTGAAAAGTCCCAGAGCACGCAAATCTAGAATTTGAGTTGACTTCTTAGATTTAAACTCCTCTTGAAGCAGACCTGGGGTATAGGTACTTGGCATGTCTGTTTATGAAGGAGAGATTTTAAAGGAAATGTCATTTATATCAATGGTACTTGTTTTAAGAGTTCTGAAGGTTTTTTTTCTTGAATTTATATATATATAAACATATATATATATATATATATATATATATATATATATATATATGTATTTTTTTTAATCCAGCTGAGGATAACTGTTTGGGTGCCAAAGGGAGCAAGTAATAACCACAACTGACAAATAACTTGGAACATGTTATACATCTCAAGCTAGAAATATCTGCACTGATCCCTCTAGCTAACAATTGCAGCCAATGGTAGTTCAGAAAATGGTTGTGCAGGCATAGTAAACATCTTTAAATTTATGCTGCTGCTGTTAATACTTGCAGTTCTTTATTGCATTTGCCAGTGATTATGTTCTGTTTTGCATGACAGTTTTACTTTTTTTTTTTTTTCAGTTAGTTATTGTTTGGTTTAAAAAAAATAAAAATTCTTTTGAGTATTGAGTCATCTCTCACAGTCATTTATGAGCCTGATTCAAACCCACTGAAGTCACTGGAAAAATTTAACATATCTTACTGTCCTTCATTAATATATATATATTATTTTTAAAATTATTTTTCTAATGAACTGGATTATGAAACTAATGAAGTTCTAGTAAAAAGCAATTAGACTATTCATGAAAATTCAAAAGAAATAAGAGGGAGACTTGCTTTTGCACTTTGAATCTGAGGTCTGAGGCCGTAAAAGCACAAAAACGTTGAGCCATAATCAGAAATGTGCAAGTGGAATCTGACAGTAAGTTGAAGAGCAGGTCCAATGGAGCTGTACAGGAGCTGCAAGTACTCAGCACTCAGCACTCAGCAAGTACTCAAGCAAGGTCCCAGAGACAGATGTCTTTTCAGTGGTCTTACGACACTTGACTGCTTAGGAAGGGTTTATTAGTTCTCCAAGTACAAAACATAGAGTGGCTGAGTGAATGATAAGAAAGATGATCAGTTTGCCAAAAGGTTTTGATTTTAAACATACATCTGTAGAGTGGTGAGGACTTTATGGGGAGCCTTGTAGAGTCAAAACACCAGCTTTGTTTCTTTTTCTTCCTATTTTTCCCCTTGTTTTACGTTCTGCTCAGCAGTTGCCATTAAAGTCTTTCTTATTGCTGTAGACCTTGTACTAATTCATGACAACATTAAAGCTGGAAATAGTATAATACTACTAATGAGGCCAAAGGAAGAACGATGAAGCTTTTGTAGTTGTAATTGCACATAACTGCTGCAGATAGAAGTAGTCTTTCAGTTACAATAAATTGTTAGGACATATCCTGACCTCTTTCTACTCCCTCTCCTAACATAAAAATTATCATCTTTACATTCAAGCTTAACATAAAGGAGGTTGATTTAATCAGATAAAGTAAGATATATAAAATGTTCACAATTATTTCAAGTGATCCTCATATAGAAATCTGGAATAATCTAAACAATACCTATATATATATTTATTTTTTTGTGTGTGTGTTTTTTTCTTGAAATATTTTGGATAGTAATCTGCCAGCAGGAGTGACAGATTGAAGCAATCTAAGAAAATATTAAAAACTTTAGCACTGTTTTCTGCCCATTTTTTATTTTCAAAGTCAGATTATAGTTTGTAAAGACTATTCTGATATTCTGGTCTCTCACCAAGAGGGATAGTTATGATGCAAAATTGGTTTGTATAGAGGTTAACACTTGTACTGAAAGCAATTATTAAAGGTATATCTAATTTCCCTCATTCATAAATTACATTAGATTCTAATATGTAAACATTCTGGGGTAGTGTCTGTTACTATTACTTTCCAAATTAAAATAAATAGTAATAAAAAAGAATCAGGATGCCCTTGTTTCAGTGAGTAATTTTATTCAGGAAAATAAGTATTTCCTTGTTTATCGTGGTGTAGCACATCTTCCTCAGAGAAGGTGTTCTGTTTGTGTCCACTGAGAAACAGATAAAAGCAAATGCTGCTCTTTGTCCCCACATGTAACAGACCTTATTTTGTCTGAATCCTTCTATTCTGCAGGAGACAGAGGCCTTGGAAAACACTGAAAAAGGCATTATGGGAGTGAGCATAGTTAAAGAATAAATGTTGTCTGGTTCCTTTTCATTCAGGGATATTCACTTAGGAGTGTGAAAGATGGTTTAGGGGTGTTTGCATGAGACACTGACATTGCAAAAAGAGCAGAAATGATGGGGAGAAAGTGATTTGGTAAAAGTCACCCTGTAAAAATAAGCATATGGCTTGAATATGTTTCATTTTGCGTCCTACTTATTCCTGGATTGTCTCTAACAACCACCAAGACAGACTGAAATAAGTCAACAATTGGGAGTTTTAGGTTAGCTACAATTTACTCCAAGCACCATCAGAAATAATGAATCAATTAAATACATTTTTAAAAGGCAAGCTCAGCTTTTTTAGGCATTCAGTTTATTTTGCTTAGGGAAAGAAGACAACTGGGAACTAAGGTTAGTGGCATAAGCTCAGTTTATTGAAGCGTACAACTTTTAAAGTGACAATTGGGACGGTCATTTGGAGATGGAGGAAAACTGCTTAGCAAACGTAGCTGTAGCAGGTAGAGGCAAAGTTCCCAGTGCCTAACCAGTGGTGTTGGTTAGATTTGGGTACAGAAATAAAAACACATTATTAGATGTATTAATTCAATAGTTAAATAAATAACACCGGTATTCTTTCTTTAATCTTATGTGCTCTGGTTAGATCTAGTTCAAAAACTAGACTGATTTGCACGGGTACAAATCATCATGCTAATTCCTTTTTTGACACTCAGGTTTGGGGAGAGTTACACATATGGAGAAGGACGTGTACCCTAGATTCTATCAAGACTCTGAATATATGATTTTGCTTATTCATGTTCATGGAATAAGACCTTTCTTTTCTTGAAAACACTGTTTTTATTTAGAACATTATTTGAGTAAGGGAGGAGAAATGACTTTTTCTTTTGTTTTCTAACTTTTATTCTACCCTTCCTTGTCATTAATTCTTTTTTACCTTTATTATTAGTAGAATTTAAAGTAGATGCAATTGGTAGAAATGTCTGTTAGTCTTTCATGGTCAAAGACTGAGAGACAATCGCTAGTTGATATTATTCCTGTTCATTCTGTTGGATATTTGTTTTATTTCTGAATTCCCTTTAACTTTTTAGGACTAATAAAATGACAAATGCAGGTATGGGGGAAGGTTCCAAAGTTTTTACATCATGATTTTTTCCTGTCCTGATCCATACTTTCACTGAAGTTAATAGAAGCTACATGTGCACGTGGAAGGTGGAGTATATCTCCAGTTTTTACTGGAAAATTTGATAATGCTGAAACAAACAGAGGGTTGCAGCAAAGCATTTCAGTGAAAATAGTGTTTACTTTGTTAGCTCAGCTGTTCTTGTGAAGAAAAAAAATTCTCTTCCAGAGGCTTTCTTGTCAGATACCTGTAGGACTTTGGCTCATTTACATTTAAACATTTCCACTCTGGAAGAAAATCAGGAAAAGGACCAAAACGTGATTAGATTCTGAGGAGGTTTAGGTTTCCTCCAGTCTCTGGCCCTCACTTGAGGGGTCTGAGTCAGTACAATCTTTACTTGAATTAAAAGTATTAGTGGAGAACAGAAATTTGAATAGGATCTTTAGTTATGTATAGACCACGTTTTTTCTCCTCTTTTGTTTTTGGATTATTTCAAAATTTTTGTTTGTTTGCTTTTCTTTGTGGCCTTATACATAGGGAGGGAAGCAGAGGCTGATCCTAGTTTTCATTCAGATGTATTTTAGTTGCCCAGTGTTCTGAAGGATCTGTTGAATGACGAAGTGGAACTCAGCATTTACTTTGAGCTTGCCATGACTTTCTGTAAAGATGGCAGACACACTGGGCTTGTCCACAACTGTTATATGTTTACCATTATCAAGACATTTAGATTGAAATTGTGATTTTTTTATTATTATTTTTATTTAGAAGACATTAAAAGGACAGTGGTAGGGGTTTGAAACGCTGGAAAGAAAAAGAAAAGAAATCTTAAAAGTAATATTCTGTCACTTCCAAAGCAATTATTCCCTTTCTTTGTTTCCTTTCCACCTACAACACTAGTTTATAATTAATATACAATTTGGGTAAAGTAGACATTCTGTACTTACTCAAGTATACTGAATATGTCTGAGTCGAAGTAAGTATAGTTGGACTTTTTTTTTTTTTTTGGTAGTTTTTCAGCATTTACAAGAACATTAACTCTGTTTATTTGTTTGTTTGTTTCAGCCATGTTACCAGGACTTCCCTATGGAGCTGCTGCCACAGTACTGTGTGCTGATATCTAGATCATTAGGCAGCAGAAGAAAAGCCAGTGTGTTCATGGAAACAGTGCTTCCTCAGACAAGTGATAATCAGCCTAATGTCAATGTCATGCTACAATCAGACTCTGACAAGGTTTGCAAATATCTTGAAAGGAACTGCTCATCTTTGAATGCTGCAGATCAAAGCCTGACTGGAACAAAAAGCAAATATGCTGTATGTCAGCTGCAGTATATTGTTGATGAGCACAGCATGTATAAGCAGAGGCCACTGCTATCATCACCAGCAGGAACAGCCAGATGGACTGGGCTGGTCTACTACTTAAAATCTTGCTGTATAACCACAAAAACTAAAAATGAAGCTTAAAAACCCATTACTCATCTCCAGAGCCCCAGACTGTCTTTTTAAAGCTTCAAGTTCATTTTTAAGCTATGCCAAAGACTTTTTTAGACATGTCTGTTCTCAGGAACTTCTGTTTTTTGCTATTTGTCAGGATAGAATTAGTTCTGGGGAGGGTTAGGATGGAGGACAGTTGTTCAAGCAGAGTGATTGTCTGTAAACCCTCCCAGCTCTGCCACAGATATGCACATATTCTGCAACTGGGAAAGTCATTTGCTCCGTGTGTTCTTATTTTTCCAACTGTGAAATGGGGGCAGCTTCTCATCTATGACTGTAACATGAGGTCTGATTCATTAATGCATTTCCAGCACATTTTGTGCTCTATGGGATGAATAACTAGTACCCTGTGGGAAAAATAGGACAGCCAACAAGATAAAATATGGTTTGCATTGCACCAGACTGAGCCCTCTGGATATTGTGCTTTTGAGGCAAAATCATTCCCGTTTTTTCTTCTGTAGTGCCTCTGTTGTCTTTGGGGATTAAGAGCTTGTGGAAGACTAAGGCAGTTTCTCCACGGGCTGGCTCAGCTTGTGGTACGTCGGGGTATGGTGAAGCTGGTTTGCAGCAGAACGTGTATGTCATGCTCATTACATCTTATAGTGTGAGTCTAAACTGACCTTCGTCATGGCCATATCAGAATTAAAAGATGAAATGGCCAGAAAGGACCTCACTTGCTGTTGTCTGCACCTGAGTTTAGAGAGTTTCTCTCAGTGATGATGTGCAGAGCTAGAAAAGCCTGCAGGAAATATCCACTTACTGCCCTGATGTGGCAGGAGGCAGTGGCAGCCCAACTGGTTTGTATGTCTTAACTTATGAAACCAAGCCAGTGTTGCTGTACGAGATGACAGACTAATGATAATTTTAGGCAATCAGTTCATTTAGGGTGAAAACAGAAATTAGAAAAAGCCCAACCACTAAGTTTGTGTTTTTCTTTTTTTAAAAAGAAGGCTTTTCCTTTGCCCTAAGGTCCCCTTGCAATGTTTTAATATGGAAATTATATGCTGGGAACCTTTCGTTCACAGGAAAATATAAATCACCTGAGAATTGTGTAGAGAAGAGCCTCTAAAACATTTTTTTAATCTTTGTGAGAAAATCTTTAATTCTTTATCTTGTAATGAAACCTGTGGGTCTGAGTTTTTGTTTGTTTTTTCTGTTTGGGCACATTCACAGGTGGAAGATCTTCCTGGAGCTTACTAGATTCCCAACTGAATCCCCTGAAGCATCACTCTTATAATGTGACATGATGAGAGAGTGAGTGCATTTATTGTTACCTGGATTATAGCTGTGCTTCACACTCCATCAGCCTAAAAGGAACAGAAGCTCCACAAAAGCCTTCAAACCAGACTGACAAGGGAAGAGTGCTCATAGAAGTGATGTGGATGTCCAAAGTCACATACCCTCTCAAAGAGACTGTGCCAGCTGCAGAATCCTTCTTCCTGATCTGTTTTGCATGTCAAAACTTATATTTTAAAATTTTCCCCCTCCCCCCCCCTTTTTTTCCTTTTTCCTCTAGCAGATATAGAGCCAATAACATAGTCAGGTGGTCTTGGAAAGAGGATAACAGACCAGTTGTTAGAAGGAGTTCACTGCCAGTGTCTGGAAAGTCTGAATTGTCTGAATTTGTATCCCCTTGCCAATCACACTGATTTTACTAATCTCAAGGTGGGGTGTGGGGGGGAGAATGAATATTCCACTTTATCTCACTTAATGTAGCATTTCTGTGCAAGTATTTTACCCTCATAGAAGTGGGCAGATGTTATGGGGCAGACTTTCACCTTGATTACACTGATGTAGATCAAGAGACATCTTTGAACTTACTATTCTTTTTCTTAACTATTCTTTTTCATGTGGTGCTTTGCAGTTGGAAAAAATAATTTGCAACAGTGAGAGCTAAAAGTAGTTTATGGAAAGTTTAAAGGGCAGAAAACGAAATCCAAACATTGCAGGTAACTGCAGTTATTTTTAGTTTACATTCATAAACTAGAGGACTTCACTTTGTAGTGAAACAGTTTAAAATAAGGAAGAACTTAAAGATATGGCATAAAATTAATAAGAAAGAAGAGGCACCCAAACAGAATTAAAGGGCATAGGGAAAATGAAATTAATTTGAACATGTTTGTCTGTATTGCTCTGTGATTTCTGTAAATTTTATTTATATTTATATATAATTATGCTGAAAACTACAGTGTTTCTGAGGTGGTATTGAAATCTGGCCATGATTAGAGTAATCTTTTTTCATTAATTCATCTCTGCTAAGACAGTACCATAACATGAGACTTTAAGCTTTTGTGCATTCTCTGCAGCTTGCCTGGCTCAGAGGAGCAGCTTAAACATCTTTGTTATACCTATGCTATCTTCCTGAAGGACTACTTAGCTATAACTGTGCCAGGAAAATTTGTTCCAGTACATATATACCTTCTCTGTAATATATCTGTAATAGAAAATGATGGGAAACTGACACATGTTGACCTCCAGTAGATTATTATCTGATAAAATTGATACTTCACTTCAAAATGGTTGAAAAATTATAATGTCAGATTGATGTTTATTCCTAAATACATTCTGGAGATCATTCCCTTGATCTTAGATCAGTCCATTGTCAGATTCCTTAAAGGCCACATCATTTATAAATGATATGAACTGCAGATGTATAATTCATGTGGAGCATAAAATAAGGTTTAAAACATTTGTATTAAAAAGGTAAGGTGATCCTATACTAAATCATATTTATGGCCTAGATTTGTAGGACAGAATCTTTCTGTCTGAAGTTTAGCACTTCTTACTTTTTTTTTTTTTTTTTTTTTAGAATTTATTAAAAAAGAAAAGTAAATGTGACAATGATGTTGACAGATAAATGGGCTCTTTTTGTGTTGATCTGTCATATTATTTTCCATTAGCTACTCCTACACTTTCTGCAGATTGCTTTCAACCTAAATGTTTTACTAAATGTTTTTGGAAGTGCAAAGAGCAACGTAAACTGCAGATTTCACCATTACTGTTTTGACATTGCAAGCTCAAAGTTAATGGAATTTCTTTATGGACAAGAAGAAAAATAACTACATCTTAAGTTACATCACCTTGTGTGTTTAGCCAAATTACAGTAATCCTAGAAAGCTTTGCCATTATAAAATAATAATAATTAAAAATAAATAAATTCTGGGTATATTTTACTTCCTCTCCTCTATTTTTTTTTTTTATTTTTTTTTTAAGTCTAAGGACTCCATATGGAAGTTTACATTTCTTGTCCTATTGTATAAAACTAACTTTGCTATTCTCAAATGTCTCTAAAATTAGTTTGAGAAGTGTGAATAATAATATTGCTTGACCTGATTTTTTTCTTATTGTGAAAATTTTAGCCTTGATCTCATCTTGAGATCCAGATACCAATAGAAATAGAAAGTGAAAAGTGACATACATTGTCTGGTCCAAACAAATTGGAAGTTTGCTCCTGGAGGCCCCTCTTTAGGAAAACGTAAAGATTCACCAGTGCCTAAATTTGTAAATGACCTTAACCATGTCTTTAATTACACCTTTAAAGATCTGACAAACACTTACTAATATGATATTGAACAGTGTTTTGGCAGTATTCTCCCTGAGATTTTGTTTTCTTTGAAGTGTTGGCTAGAGTTATGCTCGTTTTCCTGTAATAGCAAAGAAAAATTGCAGTGATAATTATTTCCATATAATACAAGATGGGATTTTCTTTCCACTTTGCCTTAGTGATATGAATTGTCCTACAGTTTGCTTTTATAGTTCATGGACCTAAAAGTTAATAGTCACAAACGAAAGCAGCTAAGCTTTCAGAAACATTGGTTGCTTTAAAAACATGCCTTACCTATGAAATTCCAATGCAATTTCTGTGTCCCTCTCTAGGTATGCACTTGTTAGTGCTATGCAGAAGTGGGCACAGAGTGCAGTTATGTTACTGGCACGCAGCTTTCAAAGCAAGAGAAAAGCAAGTGTTGCTATTTTAATTCCAAAACTGTAAACATACCTCCTTTAGTATGTGAAGTTTTTGTCCTTAAAACACACACACACACATATGTGTATATACATAATTTATATAAATAATCCAATTCAAAACTTTTGTTCTTTTGTGCTTACACTTATTTCCCTCATTCTACTGTGTCATAAATCTTGCTCTTCCTGATTCCAAGAACAGCCATGAAACTTATGGTCATGTCTTTCCAAACCATCCTCCTTTCAACATGCTGTTGTCTTGCTTTTTTCCTCTGGACAGCTTTTCACTGTTGTCCCAGTAGGATGTGAAATTGCTTTTTATTTCTTGTCCCAGGAGTAGCTCTGTTTCTGGCATTTCTTTTAAGTCACTTCAAAATAATACCTCTCCCACCTATGGCATGGTGGACTGATGGTTTCTGTGTCACATTCATACTGCTGTCATGCTGTGTTGGGGCAAGATAGCTGCTTTCATCTCCTGTGTTCATTCAGGCATTGATCCTCATTCTCTAATGCTCATCACATTGACTTAATTTCTGGTATTTTCTATCAGATGAGTGCTTGAAAAGGGCACACAGGACAACAAGACGGCAAACACCTTTTCAGATTCTGCTGCTTGGCTTTATGCCACCCATATCTGAAGCTGATCATGAAATTGGATGTTATGTGGATCTGTAGGATGTACAACAGGGGTAGATGTGGAGCTCTTTTGTGTGCAGGCAAGATTTGATGAGTCAGTTATGGACCTGGATAATTGCAAGGGGTTGGTGAAGGTAGGCTGAAGGTTACCTATGGGGTAGATCAGGGAGCTGAGGGTAACCTCGACTCAGAAGGGGCTGCTTCAGAGCTCATGAAGAACAGGAAAGGATGCAGTGAAAATAATACCTGAAGGAAGGAGGCAAGAAAGATGGAGCTAGGCTCTTTTCAGTGGTTCCCTGTGCTGGGATAAGAGGCAATGGACACAAACTGAAATACAGGAGGTATAATCTAAACTTCAGAAAGCACTTTTTTACTGTCCATGTGACAGAGCACTTAGACAGGTTGTCCAGACAAGTTGTGGAGTCTACCTGCTTGGAGAGCTTAAAAGCTGCCTGGACATGGTCCTGGGCAACCCAACCCGCTCTAGGTGTCCCTGAGCAAGCAGGGACAAGATCTCCAGAGGTTCTTTCCAAACTCAAGCATTTCATGATTCTTGAAATATCAGTGAGTAAATCTTCTGTTGAAAAAGTCACTGCAGTTGACTGAAGGCCTATTTCTGAGTGTGCCCCATCTCAGAGCAGCCCTGGGGGATCCCTCAGGGTATGAGCAGTGCTGAATCTTCAGACAAAGGCTGTATGGTGGTCTGGCTGGGATGGAGTTAACCTTCCCTGCAGCAGCCCATACAGTACTGTGCTCTGCACTTGTAGCTAGAACAGCACTGGTATCCATCAGAGTTTTGTGCTGCACAATACTGGCACCACATCACAACTCCTTCCAACCGCCCAAGAGCCAGCAGGCTGGGGGTGGGCAAGTGGTGGGGAGGGGACATCACCAGGGCAGCTGACCTAAACTGACCAAAGGGATATTCCATGCCATGTGGAGTCACGCTCTGCAATAAAAGGTGAGTAAGGGGAAGGAGAAGAGGGGCTCTCATTATGAAGACGTTTGTCTTTCCAAACAGCCGCTATGTGTAATGAGGCCCTGCTTCCCAGAATGTGTCCAAACATTTCTTGTTGATGGGAAGTAGAGACTAATTACTTTTCTCCCTCTGTGTTTCCATGTGGCCTTTGCTTTTTTTGTTTGTTTTGTTTGTTTGTTTTGTTTGTTTGTTTGTTTGTTTTCCCTCTTCCATTTCCCTTGATTAAATCATCCTTATCTCAGACCTTGAGCCTTTTGCATCATATTTTCTCCCACTTCGCCTTTGAGGAAGGGGAGTGAGAAAGCAGCTGTGGTGGAGCTTTGCTGCCCACCTTCGTAAAACCACCACAGTCCCACTACAGCACCAGTTGGCAGGCTATGCTGAACTACAGTTTGGGAAAAGTGTTGAGAGGAAAATGATGATGCTTTGAAAGACCATATAAGCCTGGCTATAATAAACCATTAGGGCACAGATTACAAGACCTAGGGACTAGGAAACTTCCTGTTTGACAGGAGGTGGGGTGGGAGGGCATGCGTCTTCTTATTCAGAAGTATGGAAACACCCGAGAAAACTAGTTTGGGAGGCTCCTTTCATTGGCCTTTGGCAGAGAGAAATCAACCAGTTGCTTCCATAAGCTTTTAATAGAATCATTGAATCATTGAAGTTGGAAGAGACCTTCAGGATCACCTGGTTCAGCTATCAGTCTACCACCAATGTCACCCACTAAACTATGTCCCTGAGCACCAGGTCAAACCTTTCCTTAAATATCCCAAGGGACAGTGACTCCATCATTTCCCTGGGCAAACCATTCCAATGCCTGACTACTCCTTCTAAGAAATGTCTCCTGATTTCCAAAATAAACTGTCCCAGCACAACTTGAGTCCTATTGCTAGTTACCTGTGAGAAGAGGCTGACCCCCAGCTCCCCACACCTTTCTTTCAGGTAGTTGTAGAGAGCAATAAGTCCTCCCCTGAGCCTCCTCTTCTCTAGATTAAACAACCTCAATTCCCTCAGTGCTCATGTTTTATTGCTATCTCATAAATCCCCTCACAAATACCTACAAAAATGTGTCCTTCTTGCCATCTATACTCAAAATTCTTCCCTCTTGCAGTACTGTAAGAACTTCACAAAGGTTAGGTTTTACAGTCACCTCAATTTATTTTTTGTTTGTTTGTTTGTTTGTGTTTTTTGTTTATTTGTTTGTTTGTTTTTCCTCTGGTTTCCTTTGAATCCAGCTGTAGTCTTTTCTCATAGACAAGCAGTGATTACGGAGTACTGTTGTGTTAGGATATTTTACAGAAATGCTTGCCACAAGACTATTACTAATAACAATAGCAATTTTAAGGCTGAATATTTAGTGTTTGCCAGGTTTTAGCATTTGCTAAAAAGCAGTTTCTCTACTCAGATGGCAATACTGCACTTGCAACTTGTCTGTGATGCATAGTAATAATAGTTGGGTTAGAAATGTATGCAATATAAAGAAGAACTGATAAAAACTAGATAATAGTAATTGTATTAGAGGCGTTTTTCCATCATCCTTCTCAGAGAAACTGCATTGTTATTTCCACTTTAAGATGGGAGCTGAAAGATATGAAGTTACTTTTTTGAAGCTTATCCGTCAGACAAAATCTGCCACAGCAATTTGTGTCATTTCAATGAGCTTTTATTGAAACAATAACTGAAATATGGCAGCATATAAAAATGGGATATATCACAGCACGTGTTTATTAAAGCAAGATCATGCTAGATAACCTGATATTTTCATTAAATGAAGATTTTAAGTAACTGATTTTGTAGGCAAGGGAAATATGAGATTTTGGTCTGTGTGGACTTCTGTAATTAATTTGAAATAGTATCACATAGAAAGTTAACTATATTGAAGAAAATGGGGATAAGTAGCAGAAATCTGAGATCAGAAATGAATTGGCAAAAGGTTTGCTATTGGAGACAAAGAAGGTAATAGATAAATTTTCCATAGGATCACTCCTGAGGTTTCTCTTACTTAATATTTTATTAATAATTTTCATATAAGGAGCTTACTAATGAGAATTGTTCATGATGCAAAGTGATGTTGGCAGTATGCAGTAAAGAGATTTTGTACTGGAATAGCTGGTTAAGCCTGAGGAATGGAGAAACAGATTATGGGTGGACTTTATATTGAATACTGAATCTTACAGATTTGAGGAGCAAAGTAAAAAAAGAAACACTGTTTCAGCTTTGCTGAAAGCTAAATATCAGGGAGAAGTATTGGAAGTATTGGAAAGATATTTAGAAGTATTGAAAGATATGCCTGCATTACTCTTTGAGGTGATCACATGCAACTGGGGAAAAAAAGAAAAAAAAAGGAAAAAAAAAAAAAAAAAGCAAACAGAGCTCCAAGGCTTACAAAGTAAAATATTTGTAGTTGACCCTGGGAGAATTTAACATTCAGGTTGAAAGACCAGCAAGGCTTCATTTGAAATAAGACTGAGTCTAAAAACTTAGACTTTTAGCTGTGAAATTGACAGAGGACACAAGTACTGGACAAGTACGTGGACAAGTACAAGACAACTTTTTATTTTGTTTATTTTTGGTGAATGTTGCAATGAAAAATGGTG
Organism: Netta rufina; assembly: GCF_964035555.1. Lineage (NCBI taxonomy): Eukaryota > Metazoa > Chordata > Aves > Anseriformes > Anatidae > Netta > Netta rufina. Next base: position 98,155,699 of record NC_140123.1, read on the forward strand.
AATGGTGAATGTAATTTACTAGAAGCATAATTGGTGCATATCTAGTAACTGTGAAAGGCACCAGATTGGCAGAGCAGATTTCCATCAAGTGGCCCTGTCAAGATAGATCTTAGTTATAGTGCACACTGATGCAGTACATCTGATCATGGAGTCTTCATTCACATCCACGGTGCTCTGTTGCTGTGCCCCAGCTGAGAATATGGCCCGTCTCTGGGAGAACAGGAATGCCCTGCTCAGGACTGCTGAGTCCTGGCCTTGCCACAAGGTTTTATGAAGCTCTTTCTAAACCTTTATCTCACGCTTGCAGAACTGGTCTGTGTCTTAATAAAGGGTTTAATTATAGAGAAGTGGTGAAGTGATGATTCTGTTTTGTATTTAAAACACATAAATACAAACCTATTTTCTGATTATTCCTGCAAAGATGTTGTCTCTTTCAGACTTTACACAGGTGACTACACAAACTGTAGGAATGTGAAAATATTTGTTTCCAAGCCCATTCTTATTTATTTTTCTGATGAGTACTCTAAGATTTGTGATTAATGCTGTTTTGGTAATAGGTTTCAACTGGGGGAAACAAAGGGATGACCTAGAAGACTAGAAGCTGGTTCAACACTACAATTTAATTTCTCTCAGGCTACTGACTGTTAATGCTGTAATCCATTGTGGTCATGCAACTTTTATGTAGTTTAGAAAAAAACTTAGGTCTCTTTAGAGTCACTACTCACCATGGATCTAGTCAAACCTCTCACAGCCACATCCATGCCATATACTTTGACCCCCCCCCCCCCCAAAAAAAAAAAAAATCAAAAAGGTTTTATAAGTTATATAAAATAAATAAATAAATTCAGTTGTCTTCTGAATTTCAATTAAGCTAATGTTAATATTAGTTGCATTATATACTTAAGCTGGTTGTATTTAGTACTTCTTTAAATGATGCTTTTTATACTGTGAACAATGCTCCTTCCAAATAGGCTGAAGTGTTTTTCCCCTGATCTGTTTTCACTGATGAAACTGAGAAACCTAAGTAGGACCTTAAGGGGACAACGTGTAACTAGTACTGGAGCACCCTTTGCTAGCATTTCTGTGAAACAGTTTTGGTGTTGTTCCACAAGGACTTCAACAGGTAATCTGCTCTTTACAACCTGCAAGGGTGATGTAACTGTGAAAATGGAAAATTTGAAGAAAATAGTGTATTTTTTCCCTCTTCAAATAGTAAGATAGGTATCATTAGGTTCTATGTGACCAGCCTTATTTCACTTTTGTGTTAGATAGAAAGTTTGTCTGCCAAGAGCAAAGCATAGATAATAATAAAAATATTAATAGTAAAATGCTTTAATAAAGAGTTAGTTCTAGAATAAAGGTTTGGTTTGCATCACCACCAAGAGGAAACACCTTAAGTTGGCATTTTTTTGTATGAACCTCTAAAACTCGGTTCAAAGCAAACTACCAGGAAGCCCTCCCTGGTCACAAAATAGTCCAAACTGAATGAAGTAAATAACATTATCTTGCTTTAAGTATTCATGACTTGAATAAGCATTTGTTTGGAATAGGCAAACTAGCAAAAGATGGGCAAAGTAATGATTATCGTCAATGCAGGTTAGAATATGCTTGTGGTTTATGCTTATTGGAATAACTTTAAATAAGCAAAGACTGTAACATTGTCTTCCTTTTTGTTTTCCTTTGTCATCATTCTCCACTTCCTCCTCTGTATCTAACAAGCCCAAAGTATAGTTTAAAAGGGTAAGAGATCTTTTCCTTATCTCTATATATGGAGAGGAAAATTTTCTGCCAAATTTTCTTAAGAGCAGATTAAAGGAAAAGAATTTTGAGGGAGAGGGAATGAGTAAGAACATTAACATAAAAATAACTATCTTACAGCAACTCCTGTAATAATGAAGAATGAAAATGTAAAGATAAAACATTTTGATAGTGCAAGACCCGGTCTAAAGCCAAACCAACATCACCAAGAAGATTTTATTCAGCTGCTGCCATACAGTACAAGCAAGGAAGGCTTGTAATGATAAATATACTTGATGTTTGCAAATAATTACTTTTAATTAAATTATTTTTTATTTCTTCTCTTTTGTTCTCACCTCTTTCTGTTCATCAGCCTTTTGCCTATATGTGCTCACAAAGGCCTGTGTATCCTTTTTTTTTTTTTCACTAAGGTTTGATTTCAGTGAAGAAGATGAATTCAGCCCAGTATTCATAAAGTTATTATTCCCATAACTGATAACAGATTGATGGGATATGAAGTACTTCGTTCCTGGTCTCCCAAACATACAGGTAGCAGGACATTTTTTTTATTATTATTATTTCAAGTGTTGCTTTCATAATTTAAGATCTGGATTATCCTATTTTTATCTATGCCCAGATAAAGTTGTTTCTATGATAGACTGAAAGTGACACTGCCCACTTATCCCTCTCTCTGATTTCTCCTCCATGCTCTATGGTCTGGAAGGGGAAAATTGAGAGAGAGGTTCTGAGGACAACATGGCTTGTGTCAGGATAAAGCAGTATTCATTAATTTAAATGACATTTGTTAGGAAACTTAGCCTTTAGCATATTTGGAATATTATGTATGTAGAATAACAGTCCTTTTCCCTCATTCTTAGTGTTTCTGAGCTCTTAGAATTATAATCCTTCTACTTCATATATGCACACAATGTGTATTGTTTTGAGACCAGACTGTTTTTTTTTAATTCTACCGTTACATTGTTTTTACTTCCCTACCCCCCCCCAAAAAAAATAATAATTTGAAGCTGCTGAAATTGATATGAAATTGCTTTCTATTAACTGAAAAAAAAAAAAAATATATATATATATATATATATATATGAAGTGGGTGTAACCTGAACAGAATGCATTGTCACAGGCATGAGCAATGAATAAGCAAAATACTAGTTGGAGCCACACAATGGAAGTGTCTAGTGCCTGTGGTATCAATTTGATCTGCGTTTATTCAAATGTTGTTGAGAACACTTAAGCCAAGCAAATCTGAAAAGCAAAAGAGAAGAGTAAGACCGAATAAAAAAACTTGGAGAGTAAGAAAAAGTAGGACAAGAGTAAGTAATTGCTTGGAGGTATTCGAGACCAGGTTGGATGACTCTTTGGCCAGCTTGATGTAGTTGGTGGCATCCCTGCCTATGGCAGAAGGATCTGGAATTAGATGATATTTAAGGTCCCTGTCAATCCAAGCCATTTTATGATCTAACCTTTTTTTTTTTTTCATTAGTTGGTGTGTCTTGTTATATGTACTGGGGGGGGGGGGAGAAGGGTATTGTGGAATGTTTCAGTCTGTACCACAGAACCACGCTCTCATTATGATGGGTCATGGGAGTCTGGTTTGTGCAGTGCTGGCAGAACCAAGCAGCACATTTTTGTAATACACTCAAAAGTTCTTGATTCTTTGCTAAAGGATGCTTCTGCACTTTGGAACTGACTGTAGGGAGAAGAAACTTGATTGGCCCTACTGGAAAGGTTGTCTTTTTAGGTTTTAGCTAGCTTTAGTGGCCATTTAAACCCTCAGGCAGAACAATAAATGTAGAGTATCAATGTACCTGAAATACACATGTACCTGAAATTTACCCCAAGAAATACAATCTAGCTGAAATAAACATTAGTTCAGTGTTAGAGGTTCAGGGAGGGAACCAATTGATCTCTATTAGTACATGTTAAACTTGGGGATGTGGAAGGTATCATTTCTTTCTTTTTCTTTTTTCTTTTTCTTTTTCTTTTTCTTTTTCTTTTTCTTTTTCTTTTTCTTTTTCTTTTTCTTTTTCTTTTTCTTTTTCTTTTTCTTTTTCTTTTTCTTTTTCTTTTTCTTTTTCTTTTTCTTTTTCTTTTTCTCTTTCTCTTTCTCTTTCTCTTTCTTTTTTTTTTTCTTTTTCTTTTTCTCTTTCTTTTTCTCTTTCTTTTTCTTTTTTTTTTTTTCTTTCTCCTTCTCCTTCTCCTTCTCCTTCTCCTTCTCCTTCTCCTTCTCCTTCTCCTTCTCCTTCTCCTTCTCCTTCTCTTTCTCTTTCTCTTTCTCTTTCTCTTTCCTTTATTTACATATTGACATTCTGGAAAATGCCAGTTATAAAGGGTGAATTGTAGATAATTGCATCTTTAAAGCATCTCAAATCTTTTTAAGTTGAGTTTGTGTGTCAGGAATAATTGTGATTAATAGGAAAAGGTTAGATTTCTTTGTTTCTTTTCCAGTGTTGCTTCTTGGGCTTACCTAAATATTCCCAGGCTGACTCTTAGCCTGCTTCCAACTGAATAAAAACTAATACGCCCAATATGTTACAATACACTAAGAGAGCTAAGCTCTCTGGTTCTATGCTTAATAATTATGTAAAAGATGGAATTGTTTCTGAAATAGGATTTAATTTTTTGTTAAGATTTGTTTTTGAAGCTATTCTAGACTTTCAGAATTTGAGAAGAATGTTTGAGTGGGCAGAGTCTAAATTAAGCAATAAATTTGAAGTGTAATGTTATTAGGAATTAGGCATGCAGACTGAGGTTTTTCAGAGCAACTTAGACAACACAGATATACAGTGCCTATAAAATGTAATGGAAGTTGCATACATGCAACTTCACAGTTTTGAAAGTCTCTGCTGTAGTAACTTTATGACTCTATTTTGAAGCAGTTTTGTAATCCTTCATTTCCTTCTGCTGCAGCTGATTGCAGGATTTTTCTTTACAAATTGTGATTGGCTTCAACTTCAGTCTTCTAAATCTCAGTTAATTTAAAAACTTAAAAATATGTCATTTCTGAAATGCTGTGGCTTCAATAACAGCAAAAAGGGGATGGGAAGGAAGGGGAACAGAAAAAAAGGTCATGACCTGAATTAAAAATGTTTTTGATATATTAAGTTTATTTTAGCAGTTTGGGTCTCTTTGGAATGTAGACTGGTGAAATTTGCTGTTTTTTTGGGGTATAGGTCATATTTTCTGCAAATGCCATTCTCTCTACTTTCTTCTTGTCATCATCTCCTTAGTCTCAAAAAAGACTGCCTGACTTGTTTATGTGAAGCTGATGACAGAATTTAGACAAACAGGAAGGTAAGGAAATCATTATGCTCCTAATTTTAAGAGCAAGGCAAACATAATCCATAGGTAAAGCAACATATGGCTATTGTAATTGTTCCATGGGAGGGACACTTTGCCAAGACAGAAAGCAGCATTTGTGGGGAGAGAATCAGAAAAGTGGAGAACATATATTCAATCCTTTGAGATTTATTTATCTAAAAGTTAGCTTAAATGGAAAACAGAAACTACATATTACTGTTTAATATTTTAATGGTCATAGTTTAGCCAAATCCCTGAAGATAAAATGCTTAAAGACAATAAGCAACAAATGAAATAAATTAAAACAGAATAGTCTCAAGTGCTCTGTACAATAGTCTTGAAGACTACCCAGAAAGTACATCTGTTGTTGGATGACAAGAATGTGCTTGATAAACAACAAAATAGCTGTGCCACTGGCATGGCAGAATGCATTTTAAGCTAGTCAAGATAAAATTGTGAAGCATAATAATACCTACCTCTTGTATCTTCAGATCTCAGTGTTTTATAGAGTAAAATAGAGCAACAAAAATCCCTTTCAAAGATCTCTATCTTTTAAAACCAACAAAAAGGCACAATTTACTCAAGGTTGTGTATTACAGCCCTAACAAAGCTGGAATTTGAACCAAAGTCTCCTATATGACCTAGAACACTGCCTTATTAAGTAGATCATATCTATCCATGGAGCAGCGGGGGTATGGTTCTATCAGATTTGTAAACTTTCGCATTTTCTTATCTCTTTTGTTGTTGTTGTTGTTTGGTTTTGTTTGTTTATTTGTTTTTGTATCATTAGAAGTCTCCTGAAGAGACCACAAAAGTTTTTGCTTTCTGCTGTGGTGTTGCTGTGTAAAATTATTACGTTTATAATTAGATTGAACTGGTTATTATCTGTTTAATTTTCTTTTGGTATGCAGAAACAGCTCAATACCTGTTTCAATTCTATTGACACAATGACGCTAGTCCAATGTGAGTGCTGGATGTTTAAACCTGAGGATTCATCTAGTGGAAGGGGATTCTGGGAGGCCTAAAAGAGGATCCTGGGAGGCTAAAAGTCAGTTTAGCTGAATGTGTGCTCATTATCATCCCAACCTATTGTCTCAGAACCTGGGTGAGGAGGAGGAGGTATGCATGGGGATGGGACCTGAATGAGCTAGAGCCCTCAGAGTGGTTGCAGGCTGCCAAAGGAGCCAAACTCTGGATTCAGTTACTGGAAGCACAGAGACAGATCAACACTTGTGCAACCTCAAACTTCCTCTTTGAAACCTCTCATACAACCTCTTTAGTCTTTTCTCAGGACTGCTAAAGTGGGACATAGATGCAGAGTGGCTCTCCTTCTCCCATGTTGAGTTTATTTTTTTTTTTTGGTCAGGTGAGGCATCAGTACAACTTCTGTAAATATCTGGAAAGTGGGCACCAAAACCAGTATATGAATATCTAACTAAATCTCTTGTAAGCTTTAGTAATGTGTACTTTTGAGTGTCATTCAAATGACAATTTAGAGATATGTTGTAATTGGGAACTGTTGTCTCTCCTTGAAGTTGAGCTGCTGCAGAACCATGTGTATTCCCAGGGACCCTGGATTATGATTGTCCACATACCTCACTCAACACAAGTCAGTTGAGGGTCAGTACATGATGGGATTATACTCACTGAAGGAAACACAGGTAAAATAATCATACTCTGATTTAGTACTGTCATAGACTTGAAAGTAAACTGTAAGCCAAACTTAGGCCTCAGCCATATCATTTACACTGAACTGTGCTGGAAACGAGGTAAGAATGGGTTGCATTTCAGCAGCATGTAACTGTTTAATATGCAGACAAACATTGTTAACTGGAAAGATCATACTGTTGCATGTCAAGTTTTAATTCTCCACACTATTTTTTTGACAGCTTGAAGAGGAATTAGAGAGGAATAGAGCCATAAAGCTACTATAGTAAACAGTTTAGATTTGGGGTGACAATGCCTAGAGTCTGCTCAGTGTTAAGGCTTTCTGTAAGATGCATGCACCCACCTACTATTGTCTCCATCTATTTACTCCAGTAAGTCTTTTATAATTGTTTGTGGAAATAGATAAAATACTGATTGTTTTTTCCCAACATATAATTTAGATTCAATTTATAGCCTAGCCAACAGCTAGGAAGTGAAGGATCACAATTTAAACTCTTTCTTAAACTCTTTCTTCCCTGGATCAATTTTATACTTTGATCTTCTGTGCCTGTGAGAGTGTGAAGGTGTCTGCTGGCAGTAGCTATCTGATCTCCCATTTTAAAGTTTCTTCTTTGCATGCATTCACTAAAATGGGACTAGATCCTGGTCTCCTGGGAGAATGCCTTCAGGAGCAGTCAAGCATAGACTTTGATTTAGTTTTGCTTCAGGTATTTCTGTGTTTTAAAGATAGCTGAACAAGAAAGATTTTGAGCATGGGTGAAAGTTGAATGACCTGTTTCACTGACAGTCTGGCCATCCTAAATTTTTAGTGGGTTGGTAGAAATTAGTGGTTGTTAGTAATTCTCAAGATTTAAAAGGACAAGAACAATAACTCTATATTCAATAATGTTACTAATTCAGGACATTACATTAGGGTAACTTTAAATAGCAGAGAAACAGTCTCATTCTGCTTTCTCATTTAAGACTACAAAACAGAATCAGCTAAGATGAAAGTGCTAATATTGAATTGTAAGCATAAATACTGGAATGTTTTGTTTAGTTTTGTTTTTCAAAGCACTCTGTGAATAAACTATTTCCTGTTATTCAGCTTTTTATTGTTGTTGCTGTTTTACAAAAGACTAAGAATTTCATTCAATCATTTTGTATTTGTGTGAAAATTGACTTGCAAGTTACTTGATAGATTAGAAGATGCTATTCAAATAATTGGTCAGCAATGAGAGGTAAAGGTATTAAAATTAGAAAGAAAAAGTAGGCAATAAAGCATACGTTATGGTTTTGCACTGTTTTCTTGTCTGAGTTGAATATCTGATCTATCCAAAGTGTTTTAGAACTAAAAAAGAGTAGAAATCTACTGCTTTTACATAGTCTTTAGGTACTATGATAGGCACTCTGTTTTGCTAGCATGAAGACTACTTTGTTAGGATATTGCTGCTACTCAGACACAAGTGTCAATGGATAACAGTCAAGCAAAGCGAAAAGGAATTAAATTTGGAACATCTTTTCATGATTTGTTTTTTCCCTGAGTGCTTGCAGTTTCCTCCTATTTTCCCTGTTTTCCCCTTTGCCTTTAGCAAATGTCTCTAGGAGTCTTCTATAACTGCAGTGAAAAGCTGAAGAGCTGCTTATTAGTTAGTAGAAAAAAAAAAAAGAAAAAAAAAAAAAAAAAAAAAGAGCAGACATTTAATCAATGAGCCAAAAGTTATAGTGGATAAACGAGCTGTTTATAGGTCAAATAGTAGTGAGATTTTTTTTTTTTCTTTAACATTTCCAAATTTTGTAAGACCAAAATAAATAGATAAAAATGCATTGGCTTATTGCACCCTGCCATCACTTGCATTTGTGGATTTCATAATTAGCTTACAAGAAGTATTAGACATAAACACAGGAATTATCATGATTTATTGTGAACTGAGACTATTCCCTGCTCTTAGGGAGCTGCTGCTGCTATTTCAGAGTATTCTGGAGTACAAGCTTTGGGAAGGGTGCAAGAGTTCTGAGAGTGCAAGCTTTGGGAAGGATCCAAGAGTACGTGCCGTCTTCTGGACAAGAAGAATCAGAAAATAAAAGCTAAACTGAAAAGACAACCAAGATGGAGTCATTTTAGGTGGTCTGTGCTTTACTGGCACTGTAGGCTTCTAAACCATATACAAATACAAGTATAAAACACATGTTGATGTCAAAAGAAAGGAAATTCTAGAAGGCACATCAGTGCAGCTATGTTTCTAATAAGCTAGCATTTAAAATTGTTTTATTTTGTAACACATAGAATAGTAGTACAGAATTTTATGCAAAGAAAATCCTTACATAGAACTAGAAATATTAAGAATAAAGCTAGGGAGAAAAAGCTGCTTTTAAGAAGAGATCCCTGTGGTGGAAAGTTGAAAAAAAAAATCTTTTGAAAAAAAAAAAACTTTGAAAAAAAAAAAAAAAGTAGGAATGGATTATACCAAAGTAGTGATTAGTTGCTCTATGTTGTCAGAGACCTACTAAAGCAGAGGAGTCCTTGACAGTATGTGAGTATCTAGAAAGAAATCAGTATCTATAAAGAAAAGCAACTGAGTTTGAATTCAGGGTGTTTATAGGAAAACCATGAAAACTGAGAGGAATGAGCAGCTTTTATTTTTCTGAGACAGTATTATTATTAAGTATACCTCTTTAATGAAGGTAATGAGAACTTTGGGCATCTTTTTTAAAAAATAAATAAATAGACTTTCTGCAGTAAAATGTAAGTCTTGTGGAGATTCTAAAGAAGGAACAAAAAAAAAGACAAAGGGTCCGATGGCTTATAAAGTAATGGCTTATAAAGTAATAGGTTTTTCATTAGCAAAGAGTTAATGTGACATGCAGACTTGGTCATGGGGTGCAGGACAATGCACTTCCTACTGCTAGTGGAGGAAGTCTGTAATGTGAACTGGAAACTGTCCTATCTAAGCATGCTAATTTCCATAATTCAGATAATCTTTCAAGAGAAAATTTTGTCTAATTTTCATCCTTGTCTAGGCATGTCTAGAACTAGAAATGCAAAATAGTATGGAAAAAGTATAATTAATAGTGTTACTGGATAATAAAAATGAGAATGAATGCAAATTTTACAGCTGCTTGAACCAGCTTCTTTTCAGATCAAAGTAGTTATCTAAACAGTTGACCTATTTTGTGTAGAATTCACTCATTACTGTTGTTTCAAATACCTTCTTCTGCCATTTTCCTAAAAACCTCAAAGTTCTGTTTAAATCCTGAGTGAGCTTCAGGGCAGTATGATATGTTTGTACTCTGTTCTTTAGAGTTGTCATTCTTTTATGTATCTTAGGTTTAATGCAAAAGAGAAAGAGACCTTATTTACAGCAGGGTACATATACATATGATTTCTCAATCAATGTTGTATGTCAATGTTAACACAATATATATATTGTTCTCAGCTGTTCAGTTGTGACTATGATGTTTCAGTTTTCTGCATACCATTTAGGTAAATTCTAAAAATTTCTTTGAACAAACTACTGATATTGATTTTATCTGTATCTGGGCAAATCCAAATTCATCAATCATAAATTTGGGTCACTTTTCGTTTTAATTATTCAAGCATAATATTTCTATCTGGCTAGAGTTGTGACAGAGCTTTAATTTAAACAAGTAGGTTAGTTATGTTCTGAGAATCACATATATATGTTTTGCATCTGCATTTTAGTCCCATTATATTTTGTTTGATGGAAATTAGTGATCTCATAATCATATTGTTCTTCAGAACTGAACTTGTTACTTGTAAAATACGTGATGGATAGATGTACCTGTGGAACTCTAATTAATGCAGAACAAGCAAAAATTAAAATAATGTATTTTATTGTCAGTCAGATGTAGATTCCCATGTGGAAAGTAATTGAATTCTTATTTCAAGTTCCTTAAAGAAAACCCCTAGATGATATTTTTCAGTTCTTTTCAATCTTTGAGCTCTGGGTTTGTTTGATTTAGGGAATGGAGAAAATTTGGAGAAAGTTGAGAAAAGGACACAGTCTTCCTAACTGAAATAAGTGAAATATAATATTCCCTTCTGTAAATATAACCTGAAGATACACAAACTGGATAAGGAGTACTACGTTCCTGGTGACATAATCATTAAAGCATCTCTAGAGAGAGAGAAGCCTTTTGGATTTGACCTTGATGTAAAATATATTAAGTAAATTTATTCTCCATTTGTTATCTGTATCATTATATAGGTTTTTAAGTGTGCAGTTCTGAATATGCTTTATTTGCCTTTATGTTACAACATGAGATTCAAGTGACTTCAAATTAATTGGTTAATGCTGGTACATTAATGTACAATATTCTTATGGGGCACAATGGTTTTGAAATGCAGAAGCCTGATGTGTTTTTCCAAGATATCTGAAAAATAACAAGTTGCTTTTAATATGGGAGTTTCTGAAATAAGGGGAGAGGCTCCTTTACGTGAAAAGGAGTTCCTTTACTCCTTTCCTGAAAAAAAAAAAAAAAAGTGAAAAAAAAAGAAGAAAAAAAAGTGTTACTCAATTACTCAATTAACAGCTTTGTTAGATAGACATTTGCCAGACACAAAATAGACAAATTTATGATCTAGTCATATTTGAGGAGCACTGCTAAATACAAAGGACGGGAGTGGAGCGGGAAGCTACAGTAGGAGAGTTTCTTGTCTAGGAGTGTTTTAAATATGCCACCTCTGCTTTGTCCTTCAGCAGCTTCAGAGTTGGTGATATAGGGATGTTTGCCATGTGGGTATCTAAAGAAAATAGGGACAGGATAAAGGGTCATCCTGACATTTCAAGGTGCTAGGTGGATATCACTGTACACACAAGCAAGACTAATCTCCTGCTCATGCCCACCCTTCCCCACGCAGAGCTGGCCTTCGGGGGGCAGAGGGGAAGGGAGGGAGGGTCCTCCTGTGTTCCCATTCAGACAGGGCATTCCTCTGGTTTTCACTGCAGCATGAGCCCAGGGCATGCTCATATGGGGAACTTATAATTAGATGGAAGATTCACTGTCTTGGTGCTAATGAAACGGAGGCTGCTGTTTACCAATCAATAGAGTTGGTAAACAGGGAAAAGCACACATTGTTGAACTGAAGACCAGATTTCTGAAGTTCATGGGCTTAATTTTTACCATGCAGAAGGTACATGAGCTGGATGTAGGTCTACTAAAAGCTTTCATAAACATTAATATGTTAAAACAGTGAGAACAGCTGTGCTATATTTAACATCACATCAAATTCCTTCTTTCTCTTTCTGCATGTGCTAAAGGACCTAGGTTATTGTTTGCTTTATCCACACAGCTGTACAAAATGCCATGTTTCAGATAAAACAGAAATGATAAAACAGACCCATATTTTACCTGTCTCCCAAATCCCAGTGCCTGCATTGAAGCTGCAGCAAAGCTCAGTTCTGAAAGCAGTACACAAATGTGCCTCTAAGGAAAAATACTTAGACTTAACTGACCACTGATTTAAATGTCTCTATGTCATCCATGGGACTGATTCTTATTCAAGAGAAGCTCCACTGGAGATGGCAGCACAGATTACATGATCATAAAATTGGTGTAAGTAGAATAAGAAGGCAGATCCATTAGCTCTAATTAGGGAGTATAGTGTGATCTTATTTCATTGCACTGTACACAGGCTGTTATTCTATGTGACAGACGTTTGTTTTTTGGCACTTAATTTGCACATAGAATTAATGGCAATGCATCCAAGAACTGATGTTGCTAATATACAACATGAACATAGCTTCCTCTATTCCCAATTTCTCCTTGGAAAAGTATTCTAAAATAAAATAAAATAATAATAATAATAATAATAATAATAAAATCTTGGTCTGGGAGGGATAATTGTATTTACTATCTTCTATAGCAAAACATTGTAGCCCAAAATATGGAGATTTTCATTTATTTTTCTTGGCAGTGAAAAACATTTTCAATGGATTGAGCATTTCTATCAGGGTATAACATTTGTTTCTCCTGGAAGCATAAAAATTCTGGAGACAGTTTTTTTTTGTCTTTAAACCTTTCATCAGCTGACTAACCCCCAAGGTTTAATAGCTGGTAGACATCTGTAGGCAAAAGTAAAAGAAATGAGTTCACTGAGGAACTGTATCATGCTTCCAACATGTGGCAACATGAGTGCCTCTTCACCATCTGTTATTTGTGTGAGGATTTTATTATGTAAATGACGGTACACACTGCACTCTAAACAAAGGAAAATGATTCCCCTTACAGTATGTTGCGACTGCCAGGCTTCTGTGTCAGCTCTGAAACAAATAATGAAAACAACAGAGAAGTGGCAGACAGAATATTTAGGGGTCTACTACTTGTCCTCCCAAACGGGAGCAAATGTTAAGAAGAATTTGATTCTTACATTTATTGTGACTCATAAAGTTAAAGAAATGGTAATAGACAGTTCACATATTGTGAACTAATATGTTCACAAAAACAAAGAAAAAAGCCCTAAAAGCAGATCCTGTGGTTTCTCTGCTTCCTTAGATGAACAATGTTTGATGTGAAGAGGTATTAGTGCGACAGTTTTAAAATCAAGAAAAGGCTTAAAATAGATTTCACAGACAATCCTTCAAAACTATGGAGAGTCCTAAAACTGTCTGGTCTCACAAAGAGCCAAAAATATGGCACTGGGGTGTTAAATCATCTGCAACAGACAAAATCTATTGTTGTGGGATAGAACTGGAAGTATGTATCCTACCCTACATCCTGGTTTAAAATTTTCCATTAAATTACCAATTTAAATTGAAATGTAATTATCTTAACTGGCATATTTTTGGCAGCTGTGATGAAAAAAAAATCCCTATGCTACATTGGATCAAGTAAAAACCCATAGGAGTTCTAACACTGGCCGTTAATCAAAGTCTGCAAAGACACAAAGGCTTTGAGCAAATCTATGCCAAGCCATGTTGGACAGTATGGCACTGCCTAGAGCATCCTTCTGGTGGCATTTAAAGCACCTGGTGCCCTAGGAAAAGAAATTATATCCAAAGCTGTAAATTCTCTATTTTCTTTATACCCATCTACCAACCAAGAATGGCTGCTCTGATTGCAGCATAATATTTCATGGGAAAGAAAAAACATTTTTAATGAGATTTCAATTTTTATGTTATCTGTATGTTTCGTGTGTGACAGCCAAGTGGTTATCTGCACAAACACTCTTCCTTATTTTGTATTTCATGTGGTTTAATATAAGTAAACTATCATTGCATTCATGGATTTAGCTTAAATCTTCATATGATAACTGGAAAAGGTATACACTGGGAATTAATTATTTCTCTCAAGTGAACTAAAATGCAAGTAATTGAAGCCAATGCTGGACTTGACCAATTTGATGATTTAAGGGTGATTGGTTACTTCCTGCATTGTTTTTATATGATTTCTTACACTTGGATATGTCAGCTTCTCCTGCCTTAATTATGATTAAGTGTTGAACTTTACAGATAGCCAACTGCTGGTGTTGTTACATTGATTATTTGTTATTATTAATGTGTTAAATTTTGTGGTTGAAACAGGAACATATATTGTGATAGAGCAACTAATAACTGGAGAATTCTATTATGAAACTAGCAGCACAGCTTTAGCAGGTGTTCCTTTTCAATTTATCTTTTTTGTTGTTGTTGTCCGTTTCTGCTTATTCATTCACATCCAATTTTCTTAAGGATAATTCTGAAAATTGTTTTCATGCTAAAGGACAAACTTATATTATTCTTTTTACTGGTAACAACAAGAAAACAGAATACCTTTACCACTCTTAGACCCTTTAGTGCAATAGCGTCAACTGGCTTTTATTTTTTAATCCTTAAAATTATAATTCCATGAAATCTATAGTTTCTGTTGGCACTCACTGTTGTATTTTGCTTGCAGAATTAGAAATCAATGGCAGCCATAACCTAATTCCTGCATTCAAACAATTTGGTTCAAGTTTGCAATGTGATATAAGCTTGGTTTCATTATTGCAGGTGTCAGAAACAGTCCAAAACACATTTAAAATATCACTGAATATTACTGTGTCATAATCTTTCAGGTATTATTTGAAGCTAAATTTTTGCATAGATGGTCATCGAAGGAGCCTATCTTTGTGAAGTAGGATGGTAATGAAATTTAAAAAGAAATACAAAATATATTCTTTTGCATTACACTTTTTAAATTGCTGTTTATTTAACCCACACTTCTAAATCCATTCAACTCTTATTCTGTGAACAATTATATTTTCACAAGTATCAGTTATAAAGCTTTTAATTTTGTGTCTAGTTTGCTGCCATTTAAAATTTGTTATTCATTCCAGAGTCACCTGTGCAGATGTAGACTCCTTACTTATAGCATGGATCTGAATTCAACTGTATCTGTAATGTTCCTGTAATTTTTCCATCAGGCAGTATTTTATATATCACATATATTCATACATATGATATTCATAATTATTCTACATTCTTAAGTTTATAAGGGGTCTATTCAAGCAGGAATTCCTTTTTTTTTTTTTTTTTTTTTTTTTTTTTTTAAGATATAACCATATATGCAAGTGTAATTAAATTTCTTTAAGTTTGTGTATGTAAATTAATAGGGAGTGGTAATGTAATAAACTCTCTGTATGGCTGAAGTCTTCATAATCTTAAAAGCCTAGAAATTACATTATTAATATCCCATACAAAGTGACATCTATTTTCATCTATTTTCATCTATTTTATGTTTTTCAGAGTGCCTGGGCCTACAGTGAAAGGCCTATTCACAAAAGACTCACCGATTTGAAGAGGATCCAAAAACCTCTTCAAAGGAGAAAAATCCTTTGGATTTCATTTTTATTATTATTTTTATTTTTTTCTGGAGAAGAATAATCAGTTCCCTCTAGCCATGGCTGCAGATGAGGAACTTGAACTCAGGGTGGGTCATGCAGTGCAGTTGCCTCTGATGGTCAGAACAGAGAGAGGGCATGGCCTCCATTTGGTGTGAGACTGGTTGGGGCTGCAGCCATCTCTTGGACCCCCTGAAACATGGGGGTCACAGGAGCAGGATGCCAGTAGACATCTCACAAGCCCTGCAAGACATGAAGCTCAACACCAGATGTCAGAAGCACTTTCTTGACTAAGCCTTTGGTCAAGCGATGGGGGTCTTAGGATGTGTGAAAAGTATTGGCCAGTCATCTAACCTAAGGCTATTGAACAGCCTCTTGAATGTACTCCAGTACTAGATTTTGGACTTCAGGGAAACTAGGAAATGATGTTGTGCCTTGGATTTAGTAAGTAATTATGGCATTTGCACATGTGAAACTCCGAAGAAAGAATCATAAACAAAATGAAAAAAAAAAAAAAGGGGACAGCTGTAACAGCTAATTTCTGTGCTAATTTTGACTCCTCAATGCAAATAATGGTTGATTGTTTATAAAACAGCTACAGCAACTTAAAGCATTTTCCAGTTTTTACTTCCTAAAAATTCAAGTTGACAGTCATACCTCTCCTAAATTCTGATATGCATCTTCTCTTGATTTACAAGTGCTTGGTTTTGCAGAACAAACTTCTTGCCCTGTTATTTAATGGTGCTATCTGAATCATTTTTTCATATCTGAAGTATTCCTTCTCTTACCTTCTGTTATCTTCTCTTCATTTATTTATTTTTTTTTTTTTGCTGTTGCTCAGACCTGTCACCAGTCATGTCTTTGTGTCATTCCTTAGATAACCTAACACTTTCTCAAACTTCAGTTTTCATTCACAGTGTTTTTTTTTTGTTTGTTTGTTTTTCCCTTTTCTTTCTGTATCATCAGTTTACAATCTTCAGGGTACCTAGCAACCCTCTGGATGGCTTGAATAGCTATATCACAGTGGATTGTATGTCTGAGAGTTAGTATTCTTTGCAACTGCTACTAACTTTCAGTGAGTCCATTTATTTTTTGATATTTCACTTTTTTCCCCTGTTTCTAATAATGCAGATAGAGCTATTCCCCTCTCTGAGCAAAATGTCATCAGGTTCAAGAGAGGTATATAGATAGAAAATTGGGTTGGTAGCGGAAAAAGAGGAGTGCTTTCATCATCAGAACAAAAGAGACCTAAAGGTTTTATAATTTAAAGGCCAATTATTCCCTGAGGTGCATGGGGGGCCAGTTCCACTATAATCAGTCTTGTGAATGTGAAGGCAGAACGGGACCTTGACTGTCTGTATTTGGACTTTGTCAGGCCATTTGTTTGTGACCAGAATTGTATTGTTGCTCTGGTTTTCAATAAAGGGATGTTCACTGAGGCATCACATTGATATTTTTGAAGTATGTTCCACATTTTCAAAGGAACAAATTTATCAGTAAAGAATTGAAATGTCTAGCTGTTTCAGTATGCTACTGAGATTTCACATCATGCTGCTGTGCAAGAGCGGTCATTTTTCACCTGCTGGGTGTAACGGGAATGAGTTCAACACATGAATGAAAGCATGTTAACAAGGAGGTGATTTGATCAAACCATGTTCCTTTCTCCTAACAAATAGAAAAGCCCTGAAAAACAAAGCCTGAAGGCACCTGCTTGTTTTCATTAGTCAGAGGGCAGAGATGATCCCCAAATAGTGTAGTAGGGGGCAATGTTGGCAGTAGACCTGTGGGATTTTAACAAAGTTGAACTCCCATTCATCTTATTTGTACCTGGGTTGACTACTCTCTGAAAGAACTTAGTGGGAGAATCTCTTGTCTCGTTGTATTAAAGCTGTGTCTTTGTGGAAAACCTCTTCCGTCTTTTATCTCCAAGTCCTATACTGGGCTGACCCTTTGTAGGTATTTAAAATATGTGTGAAATATGGCCTTTAGTAGTGACTTTTGGATTTTTCACTGAGTACTTCTACAAAATCTGAGGAAGGCTGCTGTTCTGGATGACACATGTGGCTCACAATGCTGAGATGAAAAGCTTCCTGCAAGACCAGGAGGCCAACCAGACTCACTCTTTGGACATTGAACCTCCAATGTTACCTGCTAACGTGGAACAAAGAACTGTGACTGAAGATGCGTGGTTACTCTGTGACATGACTGCTCTTCTGGACCCCTGGAAGATGTGTGGATGAGCCTAGTCTGGGTCTTGTCTGACAGGCTGATTGCAATAACAGCTACATTTTCAACAGTGTTTCTCAGCAGAAAGAGCAAGACTAGAGATGAAAGGCTGAAAAATCTCGATGGAGTATTTTAATCCAGGATCAAGGCCTTTTGAAGTATTTGAGTCCCCAATATAACTGAAACATCCAACTGTTCAGCCATTGAGGAACAGAGGGAGAAAAAAGGAGGGGAGAGGGAAACCGTATCCAGGGAAGGTGATTCAGTTAGGAAAAAATGTCTCATATAGTTTGGCACCTAGCTCTTACCATGCTATTGCCAACCTGCAAGTTCATTTGAGGTTTATAGCAAGTTACAGGAAGAATAAAAAGTTAATCATGAGCAGAGTCTTGGTGTTGTATTCTTGCCATCTATTTCAATAGCAGTAATACCATACAGACTGAGAAGTGATTACAGAATGGCACAAGCTGCTTTTCTACTTGAGTTTGCAAATGTATTTCCATTTAAAGCTTAATTTGTATGTATTTCATCCAAATTAAGAAAACAAGAGGATGTGAGGTCCAAGAACACTACATACAGGTTGGATCTCAGGTCAGATTTTTCAATCAGTTCTTAACTGAGTTGAACACGGGGACTTTTCACCTATCATCTTAAAACATAACAATATTTTATTGTGGTTCAAAACCACAAAGAGCAACAAGATGAAAAATGTGTAAAATTGGTGATGAGGGTCAACAAAAGACTTAATTATATGCTGTAGCCTGCATCTTCTTAATAAATCACAAAAACACCTATGAAAAATTCTTGGCATTTAAAGTCAGGTAGATCTGTTGAAATGGGATCTGAGCCTAAAGATTCGTTACATTTCATTTTAAGAGCTGTTTTGTTTTTTGTTTTTGTTTTTGTTTTTTTTTACTTTATTTCTTACTTTTTCAGTATTCATAACTATGAACTTTAATCAGCTGAGATCAAAGATCTTCACGTATCTAAAATTATCATCAACACAAGAAAAAGTAAGCTTCTCAATAATAAACTATGTACTAGAAAATCTTTTCACTAGATAAAACTTTTCCTTTTCTGTTCCTGAAACTGTTTTTGAGTGGTGATCACCTACTTAAAAACATGCTTTCTTCTTGTACCTGGCTGAAAACTTGATGGAAGGTGTTTGATTTTTTGCTTTCACATCAAACAAATGGAGTGATGAGTTTTACCCATGACAAATCTATGCTGTTATATACATTGAGCATCTTTATTAGCATCTTAGGATGTATCTGAATTATCCTGATATATTATAAACACAGAAGACACTAGATATATAGCAACACCATATAAAGTTTTGTTGTTGTTTTTATTTGCTATTTGTTTTGTGGGTTTTGGTGGTGGTGGTGCTGTTAATGGTGGTGGTTTTGTTGTTGTGCTTTTTTGTTTTGTTTTATTTTAAGAACTTGAAATTCTGCCGAAGTTTGTGTGGATAAGTGGTACTACTAATACAAAAGACTTTAAACTACTCCAGTCTCCAAATTAATGCTATTCTTTGGGGAAAACAAATAAATTGATTTCAGAGAAAGTGTTGGCTTTCCACTTCTTTCCTTCTTGCCATTTTTTCTTAGTTTGATAAGTCAGGTTCTTGTACAATGCTTTCTCCCCTTGTTTATCAAATTCATGGTGAATTGTTTACCAATTCATGGTCTATTGATGCACAACACTTCTTTGATCTTGGAGTAGCTACTTTGTTGTCAGTAAAAAAGATGAGAAGCAAAAGTATGAACGATTTTCCCAGGGTTGGACAAGAATGATAATTATTTCTCTAAGTGAGAAACTTAAGCAGGTAAAGAAAGTTCAGATTGCAGAAAATTAGGACAAGACCATCACTTTTCTTGGGTAGCTAATATAGTGTGAATTTTATCTTTAAAGCAATTACTAAGATTGGTTTCTATTCAGCTACTTCAAATTATCCAACGTTCTCACTATATAAAACTATGACATTTTCTGATTTATTTGGTTATTATCTTGCCAGTTGGCCCACCTCTTTCCCTTAGTTTCTTGCCTCCTTTTCACTGTTACATAGATACAGGAAGAAAAATTTTCCACTTATTCTGGTTGGAAAAATGAATAGAAAAATCTGTATCTAGAAGGGCAGGGAGGATTACTTGTTCCTGGATAGAAAATGCTAGCAAAAAAGATGAAATAAGTTTATCTGTTATGATGCCTAAAGTTTTCTCAAGAGGATAGTACCTTCATTTTTAATATTGGTTGTTTGTTCAGTACTGGTTCAGGGACTTTCTTGAAAAGAGAATATAAAATTTATTTAGTAGTGCAACTGTCTGTCCTACTCTAAGTTTGCTGAGATTTCTGGACACATCTAATTATGTTTGCATAGATTTACTGTATTATTTACATTTTACTATTTATTTACTTTATATATTATATATTATTGTTGATATATTTACTTTATATATTATTTACTTTTTACTATTATTATTTACTGTGGAGATTATACTGGCCTTGCTCTCTGTACTGATATACACTAGAAAGGTGATGTCTGTAGCATTCTCAGGTTCTAAAACGGTGCTTTGAATTTCATCTGAAAGACAAGGATGAGAGGACACCTTAAAAACTCTGCAGAATATTTTCTGATCTTCAGTGTTGTTACCAAAATATTTCAGTGTAAATCTTGATGCTTTTCTCCACCCTCCCAAGGAATTTTACAATTAGAAAAGGAGCTTGAAGGTTTAGTAAGAACTTAGCATGAACAAAACCACTTAACTGTCTTTCATGAAGTTTCATCTCAAAAAGCTTCAACTCATTCTTTAAAATGAGGAAGTTTCACTCTTCTGATTTGACAAAGTTGAGTCCCATGATGGGCATCATATAATGTAAATGACATACATGTTTGATTTTACTCTTATCTAAACTCTAAAATTTGTCAGTTGCTTCCTTGATGCAATAGTGACTATACCCCTATAATAGAAGAGATGAACAACTACTATTATTTACTATCCTAGAAGGTTGGTTGTATCAATAAGAAGGACTGAAGATATATTTTAAAAGATATATTTTTAGGGAGTCAGAGAATGGTAAAGTGCAAATGTCTGTTTCTCTAAAATGTTGACCGATAGATAAACATGATGTGAGTTGGGAGAGACTATAGTGTGAAAGCTGAATTTCAAAAGCAAGACAGATTAGAGTGTTGTTTCTGTAGTAGTGCATGTTTATATTTTTCTCATAACTTTCTGGAAAAAAAAAAAAAAAGGAACTTGAATTTGCACAGGTTAGCTGTCCATTTAATAAGTAGCAAAAATATTGCTCTGTTTGGATGTTAACATGAAAGTATAGTTCCTGATATATACTTGAATATAAAAATATTATTATACATTACAATAAACTAATACATTACTATTATATAAAATGATATACAATATTGTATATATATTATACATACACATTTTTTTCCTACATCCAGTAAATGTGTGGAATCATTCAGCTTCTGTTTTTGTTTGTTTGTTTGTTTTGTTTTTCTGCTAAAATACTTTGTTTTTATTGTATTCATAGATGTACTTACAATTTATAAATTTGGGAAACTAAAACTATTTACCACTGATTTTTAATTTCTACTGAATACGTAGTTATGTACAAACTAATATTTTTAGACTTTATGAGGTTTTAGCCAGCAAAGTTGTCAAATTAAACTGGGACATTTTGTAAATGTATCTTTAATAAGTATATATGTCTGTCATGCTTCCCTACTCAGTCTTATAAATCAGACTGTATCTAGCTGTCAGATGCTCTCAACCCAGTTGTCCTAATCTGTCAAGTAAAAATTATAGCATCTAGACTCAATCCTTCTCTGAAAATATTTATTTATACCAGTGACACATCAAGGACACACGATCTTTTTTATTATTATTATTTTCCCAGCAACAAAACCATTAACAGCTAGCTTAAGTCCCTGCCAGGAGGGCAGTTTTAATATATAGGGAGAACTTCTAATAGAGAAACACACCCTCCAAGCAAAATAAATGCTGGATAGCATTAAAAAAAGAAAAAACTCTTAATGCCAGATATAAAGCATTCAGGAGTGTCTTAGTCAGTATACAATAGTAACTTTTTGTAATTCATCATCTACTGATGAGCCTACCTGTCCTGTGTTGCAAGACATAGAGGTTGCCTACAGGTTTGGTCTCTCTTCAATACCTAATAACTCTTTTTAGAACCATTACAGTTCTAATAAGAAATTAAGCACATAATAAACCATTGCTACAACTTTAGAGAAGGAATAAACAACGTATGGAGAATACAAAGCTAATGCTTGTCCTAGTTCTATCAGCTCTTCCTTATCAGAGAATATGACATCAGAGGTTGAGAGGTGGGAGGGGGAAGATGAGGGAATCCTTCATATTTTTAAAAGAATGCAACTTTCTGTTACATATGCACGAAGAGACAATAAAGAAACTTGTCACAATATTTTAGAAATTTTAGACTGCATTAAAAAAAATGTATTAAAAAAAAAGATGTATTAAAACAACTACTAAAGCTCACCTGCTTTCACTTTAAGACAGGTAGAAAAAGAATGTTAACTCCTTGGCATGTTGTGCCCAGCTAAATTAAGAAGCAAAATCCCAGTCTGCTGTAAAGTCGCAACTCATTCTAGCCATGCTAACAATACTTGCGTGTGTGCATATGTGTGTCTAAAACAGGTAAGTTAAGAATGTTTTTTGGTGTGATGGACTCAGCTTCATTTTGAGTTTTCCATTTATATGTTGATGTTAACTAGTTTCGGTAATATTCTGTGCTATTCTGTCTGAAGGGTTTATTCTTGCACTATCCTATAAGAATGTCCTAGAAGACAAGAAAATGTACTTTCTTCCTTTCTTTTTTTTGCTATAGCAGAATTCAAATAAATCTATTTGCTAATTGAAAATAAATAAATAAATAAAACTTTAGATAAAATAATTGGATTCCAATTTGATAGTTTATTAGTGAATATGTAAGTGAAGGACAGCTGCCCCACCTGTTAGGAGGGGTGTGATCCATGGACCAAGGACCAATGGGAGGTACCTGAGCATTGGGACTTTCTCTAGAAACCTGCCATAGCTTGACTTGATCACTCTTTAAGCCAAGTCACTAACTGCTTTCTATGGGAAAATTCTCTGAAGGAATTGTTTTCAGAAGGGTGATACTTTCTCAATAATAATGCCTGTTTCCTTTGTGTCAGGAGTGGAACTTCAGTGAATTCATTGCATATGGGAAAGCAGAGTGGAAATAGCCTGGGGAGGAAGCACCTTGCCTAGTAATTTTGAAAAGGATTTAATCACTTTAGTATCCCCTCAAGGTGGATGACAGTGAATTGGACTTATCACAAATGAAATCTTTCATCAATGATATTTAAATAGTTATCTCATTCTTTGACAAGCTGTCTTGTTTAAGAGAGAATAAGGTCCCTGGTTTAACACCTGTTACAATAATTTACATAATAGTATTTATCGTGAACTTTTGGAGAACTGAAATATGATAGATGAAGTAAAATTAAATTAAATTAATTTAAATTAAAACAATAAAATTCCTTATTTTTATGCTGGTATTGCTATTTGTTTGCTTTTCTTAAAAAAAAATAAAAGATACAAAATAAAATAAATAAATAAATAAATAAATAAATAAATAACAGGCTAATTCAAGCACAACCATTCAATTTAAAACAGCACCTGATGAAGAGCAAACTGTGGTATGCAGTAATGGATGCTTGTTGATAGATGATCCTTTCTGATGTTGAGCTCTGTGTATATCTAAACTATCCACAAGAAGTCCACAGAGTTTTGAAACCAGATAAATAATTGTGGTGCTAAGTTTCCATGTAGCAAAAGTATGGATGCAAAGCTAGACATATGTCAAAGAGAAACAGTGCAACACCTCCAATCTCTTAAGAGTAAAATAACTGATCAGAGAGAGAAAATTTGAATTTCAATCTGATGAAACCTAGATTAGAGAGCAGAAAGAGTAAGCAACAGCAATTAAGTTTGGAGAATCCTACATTTAGATAAGGACAGACAAGATTATATAATCATACCCTTTTATGTTGAAATCTGGATAGTAGGGAAGCATTTATGTATCTTAATTTTAAATTGCACAGTTTGAATACTACTTGATTTGTTGACATGTGCTCTGTCTTCACAATTTTACAAAGAAACCCATTGAAAAGTGAGTTAAAGAGTCCAGTATAGATCTAGCCATATAAGAAATCAAGGAGAGAGCTATTGACCTAGGTAATTCCACTGTTTTTTTGGGGGTGACAGCATTCCTCCTCTGGTTTTAAAAAGTCTGATTCTTCTTTATTATGCTCTCACAAATTCAAGGCAATAAATCTTAATAACGTGCTATGTAAATTTGCACTCTTGAATGTTTTCCACAATGTTTCATATAAGTATTTTTCCCAGAATAAACTACTGATATTCTTACATCAAATTAACTTGGTGATTTAATTGCAGGTGTTAGTTTCAGCAAATTCACCTTTAACCTTTTGTAGAAAAGGGTGCAGTTCTTGCATGCACATACTGAATTAATCATGAGCTTGTGTCTCTGAACAAAAGCTGTATTTGAAAGAATTTATTGTGAAAGAAGTGGTATCATACATAATGAAGTGTTATAAAAGCCCTGAATGATTTCAAGTGACTAACTCCACATTAGGCATTGGGAAAACTGTGCCTGGAACAGCTAGAAATAAGTACAGAGGGCCTGATGTAAAGCATGTTGAAGTCAATGACTTTTTTCCATTGTCTGCAGTGGACGCAAGGCTGTTCAATTTCAAGGGATGGAAAAAAAAATCATTTTATGGAACAAACATGCACACAAAAACACAACTCATTTCTTAAATACGTGTACTTGTTTCCTTATGGTTTTTAATGGGAAACATCTGTGCACTGTGAGGTGAGTACATTGAATTACCCCACTTTTTGAAGGGACTTAGTCAATTTTGCAGGGAAATCAACATCCAATAACAGAAGCTGATCAATAGTGTTTGAGTTCATTTGAGCATGCCAATGAAGTGCTGTGAGATATGGGCTTTCATTGGTTTTCTGTTTCTTTAAAAATTAAGAGGTGGAGGAGCTGTGACTGTCTCAGGATCAAGCATTGAATTTATGTCATAGTTTTTGAAATCTGGAAATGGGACAGTGAAACGTTGCTATGTAGTTAATGTATATTCCTTCAGCTGCTGATGTAGCATTCTGAACAGAAAAAAAAAAAAAAAATGAATGGTTGCAAGCTGCATGAGGTTTCAGCAATGAAAAAAGTCTCTAACAGACTCATTGTATTATAAAAAATCAGCCAGCTTTTGTGTCTCAGGAAATTGCTGATGCCTCTTGCTTCAAAGACTAGATGAGCCAGATCATGAAGAATCTAAGAGGAATAATTTTCATTTGATATTAGAAAAAGAACACCAACGTTCAATATTCACTTTCTAGGTAAAAATATTTTTTTTTAAACAGCATTTTCTGTATGATGGACAGAACCTATGTCTTTCTGTAGCATGTTTTCTGCAGTGTATATATCAACCAGCTAATCTTCCAGTTCTGTTTAATGAATTATTGGAAAGCTGCTGTTGCACTTTTCACCTTGCACAGATTGCAGTTGTCCAAACAGTTATTTAAAGCACCCATCTGGAACCATGACTCTAATATATATGCTTATATATTAAAAATAATTTACATATATTTCTAGCTAATTAAAAGTGTTACATGTTACTTAAAAAGCCTGTATATAAAGAAGCTTCTTTCTATACAATTAATGTAATTATTAATGTAATTATTTTATGGTATTGTTGAAAGCCCACAGTAGATTCTAACATTTTATTGTAGTGTCTTTGGAATTGCAGTAACAGGTTTTGGAGACCCATTGCCTGGTCACTGTACAACACTTGAGATTTTCTTATAAGGATTTCTTCACAGATTATCAGTATTACACTTACTGGCTCTAGGTCTTAACATCTAGTTTTAAAAGTATCATTTCAGTGGAAGAAATAAATGAATGCCAATAAGATTTATGAAGAGGTCCTAGGGGAAAATTTGATTGCAGACTTAATCTTGACCTGAGCCCATTATTTAAGCAGTCAATGGGTATACCGTATTTTCTTTTCCCAAAAAATGATTTTTAAATGCACAGTGGAAGTAATAATCAACTGCAGTTTCAGGCTGTTTTATGTTATTGTGAACATTACAAAAAAGTAGGAGACTTTTTTGTAATGTTCACAAAAAACATTTGTTCATCCATCCATGGAAACAAATAAAGCAATAAAAAGTAAGAGAAAGCAAAAGAAAACTCTGAATATGAAATAAGAGTGAAGAAAAATCAGATAGATGTTCTTTTCTGTCTCAGAATGCCTTTCTTATGCTATTGAAACATCCACACAGTGTAGTCTTCTTTTACAATGAATCTTAAAAATTGGGAGGGCTTGCTTTTAATTCTTTTGGAGGGTGTGGGAGAAGATCAGCAACTTTTGTGCTTCATTTCCTGATCATGCAAACATGTACAGATATTTTGCTTTTTTAGTTTTATGTGAGAAGCCCACTGTCACTCAGAGGGACTAGTCAGAGGCTTAAATTTAAGCAGGTGCATAAGTCTTTGTGGAACAAGGGCTTTTTGTGTGTTTATTGACTGACAGGTTCATTGCCCTACGAGGTGTACTTCATTAGAGTACGTGCCTGTAGTAACTCTTATCTCTTTCGAAAGACCACTTTTAGGTCTAGCCCTTGTCACAGTTCCACAGATTGATGCTGTAGGAAGACCTGACAGTCTGTCACCAAAGAGGAAGGGCTGTATGGGCAGCCATGGTGAGGGCTTGTAGGATGTAGTGGGTGATATACTGCACTGACAAAAAACCAATTGGCATATGTGGGTCATAAGCTGGACTTAGAGGGAGAGTTGCAACCCACTCTGTGAAATACACTTCTGTCTGTACTAGGTGGAAGATCTCTGACATGGCTTAAAAGAGACTAGCTGAAAGAGAAGTGAGAGAACGGGACAGAGATGTGCTGGTAGTTGAGTTGTTTATAGGAGTACTCTTTTGGGTGGAGTTTTGGGGCTGTGACCATTGCACCAGCTATATCTTTGAAAGGTAGATACAGGTATATCTGATGGTGATGATCATGGTACAGATGTATCTGATGACTGCTGGCTCACCTCCAGGCTTGATCTGCGGAGATCATCTCCACTGTCACCTCTTTGTACAAAGCTAATTTTCTGGCTTTATACTGATTATTCAAGAGAGGAAGGAATTTTCTGTTGTTTTGCGGGTTTTGTGTGTGTTGTCCCCCGTCCCCCCCCCCCGTCCCCCCCCCCTCCCCCAGATTTTTTGGCATGATACGTAACAAAAATCCCAGATTTCCTCTTAGGATTGCCCAAATATTGCAAGATGGTTTCCTAACTATTATGTGTAATCAGAACTTGTCCTCTTTTTAATTAATTTGATTAATTTGTAAGAGGATATTAGGATACAACAACTGACATGCATAAAAATATCCTGAAACTGAACATGCATGTACATCTTCTCTTACTAATATCATACTGTTAGTCCACTGACTACCATTGATTGAATTTATTAAACTGTTGAACACTATTTATATGCTTTTTCCAAGTAAATATAACTTTTAGTAACATGATTATTAAAATAGATGAAGTCTTTAGAAGTTCTCGTTTGTTGAATGATACGTTGTACTTCTCAATAAAAGTCTATAAAAATCAGAATGTCTCTGAGAAAATGTATGCTAAATGGACTGTTCTTTTGATCTCCTGTTTAATTTTTTGGCATGAGTATTTGTGTTAAATTGTACATTCACCTTGTAAAGTTAATTTTTTCCTACATTTTTTAACTACATTATCCTGCTATTATAAGTGCTCTTGTTAAAACGACACCTCTTTATTATAGGACTGTCTGCTGATATAGCTGCAGCAAGAACTCATCAACCTTTCCATTATGTATATAAATCTCTGTTTTCAGGGACTTAAAATTATACTATAAAAATTCATTCCAGACTAACGTTTGGCTTATGAAGTCTCATCCAAAGAGCAAAGCTATTTATTATAGAATTACTTTAGGTTTTAGAAAATATTTTAAAACAGCAAAAGTAGAAATGTTGGTTTTGATCCTATGGATTCTTAGAACTTGAGAAGCTGGGCGGAGAGGAAGGTGCTGGGGGCCAGCTGGCATGAGGGCCAGGTTGGGCTTCCTATTTCTCTGTGCCATCTGGTTCTGCTTATCAGTCTGAGTTCAAGGGTTTTTTTGGATGGTTTGGGAGGCTTTTTCAACCATTGCGTTTCCAGTATATTACTCCCAAGCTATTTTAATGTCATACTTGAAAAACTACTTGTGATGTCCTGACAGATTTTTACTATGAAGTAGAAAATTCTTAAGTTCCTTCTGGTAAAAATCTGCTTCTGTAAGTTTATCAAAAATGTCAGTCCCAGAAAGTAAGTGGCTGAGGTCCTTAATATTACTTTACGAGAATAATTTTAGATGAGAAATTCTTAACAGCAGAATAGTGAGATTGTCCAGACTTTTCTTTTCTTACCTGTCCCTCAGCTGAAATTTAAGATCTTTCTGAAGATGAATGCAACTCTCTTAAATTTTCTTCTATGGACACTGTTGTTAAGAAGCATTTGGCACAAAAGCTACAAAAAGGTTCAGAAATATTTGTTTGCTCTTTCATTATTATTTTAAGCTGTCCTGGGCTCTTGTTGTAAAGAGTTGTCTCACTTGTTCTCTCAGTCCTGACAAGTTTCTGCAGTTTTCTTTGTCTTGGTCTGGTCAGTCAGCCAGATCTAGAAGCTGCTTTCACTGGGAAAAGGCACAATACACATGGGTGCAAGTTGGCTTCAGGCCAGCCAAGATCCTTGCTCACTTCACATGTCAACCCAGGGAGGTGGTGGGTGTTCTCAGCCGGATACCATGAAGTTCATACTGTGCCCCTCCCACTGGCAGCCATGTCATGGCTTTTCTTTAATGCAATAAAACTGCAGTCACTGTACTTAAATTACTGCTGGAAGACCTTCTAGAGAGTGACTGCCATCCCTTGTAAAGTGCCTGGAAAGATTTTACAAAGCTTTTGTTTTCCTGTGGTTACCATGGGGGATAAAATGCCCAGAGACCCAGGTGTCTGGAGGATAAAGTGGTCCAGGTGGCCTCTATCATCAGGCTGACACTGATCAAATTGTAGCACCTTTAGTCTAGGAGCAAGAAAAGTTTAATGATAGTGAGGCTGCCTGCATTTGACAGCACTGAACATGGCCTTATTTGGCCAAAAATCTGTACATGTGTCTGAGGAGGGAAAGAGCAGGTGTTCTTGACCACTCTTTTGGCCTGTAAAGGCATGAGCTGAGAGGAGAACAAAAGCAGATAAAAGCCTCAGATTGCAACCCATGTAGAAAGTGTGTGGGCTCTAACATTTTGTCACTTTTTGAAGATCATTTGCAGTACCTGGCAGCTGCAAACAGTTTCTGCAAATACTTCTTAGCACTAGAAAGAGAGCATTTAGGGGATTTTTGTGGTTGGTAAGAACAATCCACTGTAGCGGAAAGCTCTCAAGGGATGGAGGAGAGAGGGGGGCATGTTGGGAGGGTGATGGTGATCAATTCATAAATTAGTGTTGTAAAAGTTTCAGGGTCTTGCGTATGTGGGTATGATGATTATGTGTGAAGACGTAAAGGTTATGATAAATAAATCTGGAATATTTGAAAGATTTAAGGTTGTTTCATTTTTTAAGGTTGTTTCATTTCTCCCACCTTCTCCCCTCCCCCTCCCCTTTCAGTTATTGATAAAGGTTGCAAATAGAAAAAAATATAAGAAATAAAGAGCATTTTCTTGTATTTTGTTGTATTTTGAAAAAGAAAAAAGAAAATGTAGGCAATTGTAAAAAAATCGCAAAGCAATTGTTAGAAAAAAAAAAAAAAAAGAAAGAAAAAAAAACTATTTTTATTTTATTCAAAATTACTTTTGAATGGTCAGCCAGTTTTGCATTTAAAACTTGCTGGTCTACGCACCTTTAGAAACAGTCAAGCCCAGATGGGGTTGTGTTACATACATGTTAGGCTTATTATGTTATTATTTGAGTTTATCATAGAGTGAGTGAGACAGGGAGTTATTCATGGGACCACTCTGTTTAAGCCAGCTCTTCTCTTTAAGAAATCAAACCAAAGTATTCCCACAAGTATTGAATGGACTCTGTTGCTTTGACTTCAGAAAAAGACCACCACTGTTAAGCAATGATTTATTTAATTTTTTTGTTGGTCTCTTGGGTAACCACTGATGGCAGATTTTCCTGTGTTTCTTATGGTAGAAGCAGTATGTTCTGAAATATTTTGGTTATGTCTAATGTATATGTATGAAAATGTGATATATGGTAAAGTGATGTGTAGCAGAAAAAAAAATCATATGTATATTGGATATATCAAGTGTAAATGTGGAAGATATTGTCATAGGTGTAAGTTCTATTTTATTTGGGAGAGAAATATTGGAGGAGATAGCAGAATATGTAGATACTTTATATACTGAGTTGCAGCAATTTTTCTGATAAATGTTTGGAAAATATTCAAAAAATGTTATGGTACATAAAGGAAGAAATATGTATTTTTCTTCCTGATTCTTCTTAATGTGGTTAATTTATATTAATTTACTTCAAAATATATCAGGAACATATTTCATACAAATTAAACCTATTTTGTGTGCTCCATGCACACTATTGACATTCAGTTGATTTTTATTTTTTTTTCTTGGTCTGTCTTTTGATCAGGATGCTACTGACATACAGGGAAATTCCTACTTTATAGATGCCCATGGAAATTATACTGGGTTATACACATACCTGTATTCCTCTACACAGATCATACTTATGAGGAACATTTTCACAAATTATATCTCTACTTTTTTTAATTGCAATATCCTGAGAAAAATTTGATGATGAAGTGTTTCATACCAGAAATAATGAGTTTTGATAACTCTTCAAAATTATTATTTAAAATTCCTGTTTTATTTTCACGAAAATATTTTACAAATGAATTTATTTCCCAACAAATCAATGCAAAATTTTATCTGCAATGCTACGGACGGAAAATTCTTCTGAGCATTATTGTTTTACATCTCACACGTTCAAGGAATATAATGATTGCAAGAGATTAGTACATGCTTTTCTTCCTTGTATTTCTAGGAATGTTCTCTGTGCTGCCATTTTGCTTTGCACTGCATTATGACATTAAATGTTAAAATGACATGGAGTTTCCTTCTCTTAAGTTCGAGATTCTTTTTTTCATAAGAAGCACTGTTCTCGGACAAATTGAAAATTGCACTGGCAACTTTCCAGAGCCTGAGGGACACATCTCATTTGATACTCATTTACACAAATGTATTCATGTCTTTCTGTTTGACTCCCTTAGATTATGACATTTAGAAGACTAAAATACACTACGCAATAACCCAAACAGTTAAGTTTGAATCTGTTTTATTTTTCATTCTTTCCTTATTTCTGTTTTGTTTCTCCCCTATTTTTCTATTTATTTTTATCTCCCATGTTTCTCCTTTCAACCTATTGCATTTTTTCTTCCTTTCTATGGCAAGAATATACAACTTCAAAGAAGTATTTATAGTAAAGAAATTCTCTATAAGTTTAGGGTTTTGCACTTTCACACAATGACCTTAGCATATGAATTACTTTCCTTGGGCGACTTCAAATTAAAACAAAAATCTTTGTTTTGATTTTCAGTAGTTTAGAAATACAGAATTTATTGTTTTGTCATTTCCCAGGAAGCTTCCTATGAGCTGCTAAGGGTATTGCCTTAGGACCTTTAATTTCTTAATCTGATGGAAATTCTTATTGAAGTTTGTTTGATCCCAGAACTGTCAACCTTTACTGCAAGTCAACAGTGGTTCTGAGATCTGAGAAATGTTCTCTGGCATTTCATGAGGGGTACATGAGGGGGACCTGCAAAACCTAACTTTTGTCTAGAAAGACCAGTGTTCTCACTTTCCTTTGTCTTTGGGAGACTGAAAGTAAGAATCTCCTCCAGGGGTAATTCAGAGATCCTAAAATAGCATCTTAAGTTGTCCCATGAAAGACTCACCTGTCCATATTGAGCACTGAAGGAAGGTTGTCAGGTTAGCTCCCTCCAAGTCTTTGTGAACCCTATTTGTTATACTGGGAGACAAGGACTATAAAGGTTCTGAAAAACAGGTTAAAAATTAGATAATTTTCAAAGGAAACATATCATATTTAACTGGTCTTATACTCCTCATTTTTTTTTGCCTCTTGTACCCTGGGGTGCATCAAGCATGGCATGGCTAGGTGGTCGAGGGAAAGGATTGTCCTGTTCTAGTCTGCTCTGGTGATGCCTCCCCTCGAGTACTGTGTGCAGTTTTGGGTGACAAAATATAAGAAGGATATCAAACTGTTAGAGAGTGTCCAAGGGAAGGCTATGAAGAAGGGCCTAGAGGGCAAGATGTATGATGAGTGGCTGAGGTTCTTTGGTTTGTTCAGCCCAGAGCAGAGCAGGCTGAGGGGAGGCCTCATGGTGGCCTCACAAGGGGAGCAGAGGGGCAGGCGCTGAGCTCTGCTCTCTGGGGACAGCAACAGGACCCGAGGGAATGGCATGGAGCAGGGGAGGGTCAGGCTGGCTGTTAGGAAAATGTGCTTCACTGAGAAGGTGGTTGGGGACTGGGACAGGCTCCCCAAGATAGTGGTCATGGCACTGAGCCTGCTGGTGTTCAAGAAGCATTTGGACAGTGCTCTCAGACATAGGGTTTGATTTTTGGGTGCTCCTGTTGGGAACCAGGAGTTCAACTTGATGATCCTTGTGTGGAAGGATCACCTTCCAACTGGTGATATTCTATGATTTTATGACTGTATTACTGAGGTGTAGATTCTGGAGTGCAGGTATATCAAGCTATTAAATTTCTAGAGGGGTGCATTTGATTGATCATTATCAAATCCTCACGAAAGTAGCATATGCACCTTCAAAAATCTTGTTGGACTGGAAGATATAACTTTTCCACATTTATTTGAAGATACCTTTTCTTTGAGTTTCTTTCAGATTTCTTTTTTATTCCTTATCTAGTTCAATGAAAAATAGTTCTAAACCTTATGTCAGACACCTTAAAAAAAAAAAAAAAAAAAAAAAAGTGGGTTATACGGAGAGTATAGTCCTCCAATTCCTAAGGACTAAAAGAATAGACTGCCTAAAGGTTTTCTTTTTTTTTTTTTTTTCTTTTTCTTTTTCTTTTTTTTTTTTTCTTTTTTTTTTCTTTTTTTTTTTTTCCCCACACGAAAGAAAATGTGTTCTTCACAAAGACCACTGCAATTTTCAGTTTCACCATTGACTCAATATCTGACCTACTATATTTATTAAAAATGGCATCTCTCCCTGTGAGGGGCTTTTCTGAGATCTCAGGTGACAAACTAACTTCTGCATCCTCCTTCAGCATGGAGGAACTAACTGTCCTAGCTGCAGTCTTCTGAGTCCTGGAAATGCCTCTTCTCTTCAGTTTCCATAACACATGTCTACATTTTCACATGCTGACCTTTGCCATGAGCCTGAGGCATTTTCTAGCCTTGCATAGCCTTGCATTCTAGCTTTTCCATAGTGCCTGAGGCTTTATAAAGATCTTAAGTTTTGTTTGTTTGTTTGTTTGTTTGTTTGCCAGAAGGGAATTATATAAACTCTAGTTTGATTTATAATTCCCTAGAGAAGAAGTGAACCCAGAGGCAGGTGGGAGAGACAGCGGAAAAAATCTACAGGTGAGACTAGAAGACAGCAAAGGGGCTGTCATGCAGCTGGATGATGAAGTAACAAAGACGGTGCTCTTGGCACACTACATTTTTTGTTTATATGTATATATGTATATTGCCCTTTAGAAACTTTTTAATGAGATTTAGAACATTTGTAGCCTTGCAGAATAGTCGTACTATTGGAAATGCTGAAATGCTGTAATTTGTTGTTTACTGGTTTCTCAAGCTATCTGTTATAGTAGTGGCATTATTTATTAGACAAATCTTGACTGATCTGCTTTGTAGAGTAAAAATACTCTTTAAGCTACCTTATCCTTGTACAATATCTTGATTCCTTGTGTTCTCATTAAAATGAAACTTCTATGTATTCGTGATTTTAAAGAAACTAATGGATATTGAATATTGAATTTTTAATCTCTTGTGGAATTTGTATGTTTTATTAAGTCTTTTGGCACTAATGACTATGGAAATATATGAACAACAACAACAAAAAACACGCAACAATTATGCTTGTGAAGATCCCAACTGAATGTTATATTTGTTTTTATAACAGGTACTCATATTGTAGATGTTGGAACAAATTAAGTGTTTGAAAGGTTCTGCTTTATTAGAGGATCAGCACTTCTTAATGGAATTGTGTAAGCAGTTGACTTAGTATTCTTGTATTAGTATATAACTTTTGTAATTACAGAATGGGAGTACTTTAAGACAGCTTAATCTTACCAGAAATCAGTGAAGTCAGGCTGTTTGTTAAGATACTTCAATCACATTACTATTTCTATGCTTTAGGGACACTATAAAATAAAAACAATGTAAGTGTAATGTACATCAGTAGAGTAAGGTACACCAAGTATGATATGAAACACACAGTAGAAGCGGTTTATAAATACATTTGTAAGGGAGATAGTTTGGCAACAAAATTACAGGATGAACAGTTAATTAGTAGGGTAAGTTGTTTTCTGACACAGGAATAATTTAATTATTTTTTTTTTCCCCAAACCAATGAAACTACAAACACATTGAATTATTATACTGCTTGTTAGAATGCTTATATTACTAATAGAGGATTGACCTTATATATATATATATATTATTTAAACATGCAACATTTCCTGTAATACAGTAGCCAGTTTTCATGTAAAAGTCTAAAAATGATTCCATGTTAATGAACAGATATATAATGGGTTCATCCTTGTTTCTGTTCCTCTTTAACAGTAGTCAGAGATTACTGTTAAAACTGCTTGAGTCTAAAAAGACCTTGAAACACTTGTTTTGAGTAGTCTGAAGGCCGTCCTTCCTCTCTGTCAGGTTTTTAATCTATCTTTCTTTAGCAGTGGAATTGAGTTAATGGTCAACTGACCATTAACCACTAACCAGTGTGATGGCATGATGTTACCTATTTA
The DNA here is from genome assembly GCF_964035555.1 of Netta rufina. Taxonomy (NCBI): domain Eukaryota; kingdom Metazoa; phylum Chordata; class Aves; order Anseriformes; family Anatidae; genus Netta; species Netta rufina. Next base: position 98,190,609 of record NC_140123.1, read on the forward strand.
TGGACCTTTTTATACATACAGGAATTGTACATGAAAATATTGTCCATTACTTTTATGGAATGTGAATTTGACTGATTCTGATGCTCAGGCCTTTCTCTAGTTTCATTCCTTTTGTAGGAGATATTAACTTCTCCTGACTGCCTTTGCAAAATGACATCTAATTAAAGTTGTCAGGCATGTCCTTCATGGTGAACTGATTTGTAGCTTTGTCAGATGTGACTGTGCCAGGGTAACTATGACATATAATTGCGGTTACTCAGAGGCTTTAATCAGGCATGTGAGCTTAGACCATTGATACAAGTGGCGGTTATTTACAAGAATGGGAAATATGTTGGTGACTTTGACCTTTAGAAACCTCTTTTAAAAGCTACAGGAATCCCGCAATCAGCATCTGCAATCCTGCAGTTTTGTACAGTGCTTCCTTAGACTAAGGTGCAATGAAAGAAAAGTTAAAAAATGGAAAATGACTTTGCTTGAAGATTTAATTCAGATGATTTCTAAAGTGACAGGAAGATGATGAACAAGGAGAGGAAATAGCTAGCTGTCACCTATAATATATGAAGTTTCTCTCTCTGTTTTAGTTGTACAAATCAGAGTAGCTCATTTGAAATTGATAAAATTATAGCAATGGAATTTGGTTCTGAAACTTTTTGGAAAATGGGTTTCATGGGTTTCATTCATCATGATTCTTTTTGATTTTTTGCAAATTCAGAACTAAGAATAGAACATCCAAACCCCCCAGGGTAGAGCACAGATCCAGACAAGGCTCTGCTGTGACTTATCAGCATGAAAGAAACTTTCAAGCCTCACATCACAGACAAGCTGCTGAGCTGAGCTCTTTCTGTTTTGGGGCACACTTTCCATAAAAGAGACTTAATTTTACTTCAAAAAGAGAAAGACTGTAAAATGTTTCATAAAACCTATTTACCTTCTGACCAGCATTAGCATCAATACAATCACTTACTTCTTCTTGTTTCCTTGCTGGATATTGTATCTGTGTTGTCTCCTATATTTCTTTTCACTTTGTATCCTGTATCTGATAGTTCCAGCAATCTTTTTCACTCTACTTCAGTAGCTTATCATGTGTCTTTAATAAGAGAATGTAAGAGATTGATTTGCCATGAGCCTCTTTGACATTGCACTATATATTTTTTTTCAAGTCTGTAGAAAGGATGAGGGAATTCCTTTATGCCTCAATTATTTATATGAATACAAAGAGAATATGGTGGTGGTATAATCTTTTATTAATAAACCTCTTAGATACTGGTCCTGTTGCAGATGAATTCTGCTAGAGAGGAAATGTCTGTGACAGCCCAGGAATGGCAAGTACCAGATGTACTGCTCTGGGAGATGAAGCGTTCAGCATGACTGACATTTTCTAATGCCATATTTGAGTGAGGACAGGACTTTCAGACACATCATCTATTAGAGTTTTTTGTTTAAAATGTTTTCAGATGAAGCTACTTCAAAAGCAGTGGGGTACGTTTTATATGGTGAAGAACTAAATACAACTTTCTTATGTTTCTTAACATTTACCATTTTGAAGTGTTCCATACTATTTCATTCATCACCATGAGATTGAATAGGATAATGATGTTTGCCTCAGTCTCAAACATCACAATGCAGCAGTGTAGATGATCTTTAACCATGACCATTAAAAAAGTCAGATTGCTGTAACTACTAATTATATCAGTAAATCTGCTGCTATTTTGTCTCCTGTTAAAACATGTTCTTTAATAAAAGCAAGGGTATAATTCAGATTTGATAAAATTAATTTCCAGAAATATTTTTTTATTCAGCTTACAAAAAAAATCGTCAATAATGAGATTGCATTTTGAAGTCAGTCTGAGCAAGAAATTTAGCAAGATCTAATTTAAAAGAAAATTAATTCCCAATATTTTATATCTTTGATTATTTGACCCATATCTGATGATTATATACTCCACAATGACTTTTTTTCTTATGAGATCTTTCAGTAGAGTAAAACTGTCTGTATGTCAATGTCTCCTTTGCCCTGGATAATAAATTCTGTTCAAAATATTGAATATTTCTTCAAATCTGGACACTTCAAACCCCAATTTTAAGATATTGTATATAAAGTAATTTGTGGTTTTAAACTTTGGTTTCCACTGCCCCATATAAATGTAAAATATAATGTTTTTCATTAGAGTAACTCTGCCTGTTGCTGTTTTAATAGAGGCACTGGAGACTTTTAGAAAGTAGAGTAGAATCCATTTTGATAATATTGCATCTTCTCTCTGGGTTCCAATCTAAATATTTCCATCTGTCAGATTTCTTATTTAATATTCTGAATAATGGCAGTTGCAGGAAAAAAGGGAACAGTCATCTTCATTTCACTTTCTTTTTCCAGGCTTTGGTGGTCTTGCAATTTCATCTTGGAGAAATGTATGTGTGAAGATTTATAGTCTTTTCCTCTGCCAAGATCTCTCCTAGAAATGCAAGGTGTCATTTGCAAGTATTCATAACCAAATGTTTTGTAACATTAATAAAAATCCAGCATTTCCCAAATCCTAATTCAAATCTGTGCTAAACTGGGAAGAAATTTATAAAAAACAAGCCTGAAAATATTAAGAATATAGAAATTTCTTTCTCCTTGTATAAACGCAAGAAAAAAGAAACTTTTGTGATGGAATCTGTCTTGATATTAGCCCCAAATACTGCTACCACCTCTGACACTGTCTGATTGAGGATCAAGCATCCAACACCTCCCAGATGAGGAAGCAAATTCACAAATTCCTGCGGCATTTGTTAGGAAAGAGAAAAATCATGACCAAGCAGTTCTGGGAAATCAAGGGTCAAAATATAAAATGAAAAAGCAAGTTTCAGTTCTTAAAACTACACATTCTAACCGACTGTGCTAAGTTTACCAGGTGAGAACCTACCATTATTTCCATTATGAACTATTTATGGTTTTATTTGATTCAGCCATAAACAATTGCTCTGAGTTAACTATAAGCTTACATATCAATTCTTTGAGTTGTTTGGGTTGTTTTTCCTTTTCACAAAGTTCCCACATACAGATGATAATAAAATATTTCTCTTGTTTTATTACTTAATTCTAATTTTAATATCTTAAAATGTATTCTGCATTTTTTATTATTATTTAGTCTCTCTGCCTTAAGCCAGTTATTCAAAGTGCCAAAGAAACACAATATCTAATGCACAATGGAATATCAAATGTTCCACAAATCAAAGCCTGCCTTTTCTTCCGAGGTCTGCTTAGGAGCAAATGTTAGGAAAATATAGAGAAATCTCCCAGCATGTCCTATGTGAGAGTCCAAAACCTGTAAGCTCTGTAATGAAAAGTAAATAAATGACACTGTCCTTCACTGCCAAGCTGTTAATCCATAACATGGAGTTGGCCTCTGTTGTTGTCAACAGTCGTATATAAATCATACCGGAGGAAACAAGAACCATACTGACCTTATATCCATTCCTTAAGCCCAATGCAAACATTTATAATGCCCTTTTCTCCCTTTTTCTTTTTCCTCTTTGAAATCTCTCTCACTTTCTGGTTTCTACTGGGATAGAGAAAGTAGAAAACTGTGTGGGAGCCTATTTGAAGTGTTCTGTGAGGACTTTCAGCCCAGTTTTCTAAGCCAAAGAGGTCTGAATAACACCACCCCACTCACTGTGTGGTGCTTCACAGAACTATGATTCCTGATGCTTGTGACTTCTGGAAACATAAACATATGGAGAAAAAGAGAAAGAACAGAAGAAAGAAAAAAAAAAGAAAAAAAAAAGAAAAAAAAAAAAAAAAAGGAGCTTTGCAAATGAGGGGGTCACGTATCCAGAAATGACACAAAACAAAAGCTATAATACCGGAGGGGGAAAGCCTGGGGGAGAGAGAGATTTTCAGGAAGACACAGACAGACCAAAATGGAAGACTAAGAAAGGAAACACTGGCTGAAAGATTTAAGGGGAAAGAAGACTGAAGAAAATATGCTGAGGCTGAGCCTTTAGTAAGACCCAGGGTAAAACACTTTAAAGCCTGAGGAAAGAGTGCTAATGGTTTTGGTATCAACTGGCCTTTGAAATATTACCTAAGTTTTGTTTAAGTCAATGAGTTACTTATCCAGTGACTTGCATATTAGTTGGACAGGGCCCTGAATGAAAAAGGGAATGAAATTAACTGAATTTTGTCATTTGTAAAACTCCTGCTGAGCTCGTTTTAGGACCAAAACCTAGAACTATAACTATGTTGCTTGTTAAAATAATGGAACAAATATTGAGGGGAAAAAAAGAAATCCAGGTCAGTAGCACCAAGACTGATAAACAGCATGGGTTTATAAAAAACAGAACTCGCCATACAAAACAGATTGCCCTTTTCTAATAGAATTACAAAGGGTCAAAACGAGTAAGGACTTGCTTTCTTGCAGCAATGAACCACCACAGTCTGTTCCTGGTAGCAGTTACCTATGTTGATAACAGTCCTAACATTGAGCTATGTAGATGAGGGGACACTAGTAGATTAATACTTTGTTCTATAACATATATACTGATCAAGGGTAATGTGATGTAGTTTTGTGATGTAGGAGCCAGGTTGTCATGTCACTTGGAGATTTTCAGTTTGGTTTGTATGTAACTGTGTAATGTGAGTTAACATCCTGAGTGAAAGACAGAAAAAGAAAAAAAAAGAAAAAAAAAAAAAGAAAAAAAGAAAAAAAGAAAAAGAAAACAGTGTCAAATGGCAAAACACAGTTCTTTGCAAGGTGTTTAGAGTGCCATCGTTCAATCACCATTGCTAAAGGAAGAAAAACTGTTTATGACAAATTCTCATACAGAATTTTAAGACATGAGTAATATTATTATTACATAGTGGAAGTGAGAAACCTGGAAAGGCTTTAACAGGTATGTATGGAAACGGCACGAGTGGGATTAAATAATTCAGGAACAAAACTGTTAGTCTACACTTGGAAGGCAAAAAGGTAGGGGAAATAATAATGCAAATACTCAAGAGCCACATGAAAATCTCTCATGTCATAAAACAGATTTGTCAGCAGGCCACCTAACAATGTTAAGCTATAGTACACATTCCCTCAGAAAAAAACATTTTGGGTGTATCAAGTATAAAGATATGGATCAAATTGGAGGGAATCCAAAGAAGGATAATGTAATCAGATCCAGAGAGAAACGTATCAAGTTCTGTGCAGTAGGTAAAGGGGAGATTATCTGCAGTAATATAACTGTATCCATACTTATCTACAAATGTTTGATGAAAGAATAATGTAATAATCCATCAGACAAACAGCATGAAATTGAGAGGGAAAAATGTAAGATAATGTCTGGAAGACTTGGACTATGAAATACAGTATTTCCTTGGGTGGGACAGAACATCTTAAGCATGCCATCTGGTTTGGCGTGGCATAAAGGTAATGCAAGTAACATCCCCTTAAAGGGTAACAGAGATCCCATGGCAGCGTACAAAATCCCCTAATCCCTGGCTCAGCCAGGAGGTCCTCACATTGCTTAGACCCTCTTTATCCCTGTCTGGTGCAGCAAAAGGTTTAAGGACAGAGTTAGGCATGAAATACTCTGTTGGCTATTGCTAGAACTTATTTTCTTTGTCCTGAGAACTTTTCCAGGGTTTTTAAGGATTAATGAATCCTTATTTACTTAGGCAGTCCCAGTAGGAAATGAACAGAAATATTTGCCTAATTTTTCCTATGTCAGTGCACTATGACTCTGGAGTTTGCATTTTCTCCTTGCTTTTCAACTGCTCCAAATTATCATTGTACTGTTCAAATCAATTGTACTTAAGCATCCGCCACTTCCAGGTGTCCAGTATTTGCTAGATTTTCTTGTTACCAGTGCCAAGAAAGAGAAAGGCATTATTTGGTAATCCTTTTGAAGGCATGGAGTGAGAAAATGAAAAACCTTATGTCCTGTCTTACACTATGTCTACAACTCAAGCACAGAGGAGAGGTCAATTATTTCTAGTGTGAAAAATAAGCTTCCACATGGAGTTCTTTGACAAGCCAGAACACATACAGGACAGAAAGAGAGAGAACATGAGCCTCCAGCCCCTCCATACAGCTATTGTGCTTGGCCTGCGGTGTTTGGAATCAACAGGAAAGTTGAGCTAGAGTGGAAGAAAATATCACCTAACTGTATCCTTTTTTAAGTGATGCTTTGTAGTAAATTGCTTTCTGTTTAATTTGGCTTATGCTAGAAATTCTGCACTTGGTGAGGCAGTGTGATTCCTATCATCTTCAGAGTGAGCAGGATCAGCCTATGCATTTCACTGTTGTCATGGAGTAGCTGGAGTGCTAGTTCTTCATGGCTAGTCCTTATGCATGTATCTAATTACATGTACAACCAATGAAAGCTTTACCTTGGGAAAGACTGTAGCTTTGCTTCTGAGTAGTTTGCTTGGAATGCTAAAATAAGAAATATTTTTTGGCTGAATATTTTTTCTGCATCTATAAAACAAGAAAGTAGCTATTACTCTTACTCCTTCATAAACTCCAGCATTTTTAACACCTTAGCTGCACTGAATTTCAGAAATAGTATGAATCCGTAAACTATCAGATTTTATTCAACAAAAATTTCTTTGTGTATACAATGTAAAGTCATGTGTTAAAGTTTGGTGACTAGGATATAACCAAGATGATTGTTCAATTATAACTTAAATTAGCTCATTCAATAGTGAGACAAACAAGCTGCCTGGCAGCATGGGTTTTGGTTGATGAGGAAATAAGTGAATACAAAAAAAGGCTTTAATCTTCCAGCAAGTCTTTTTCCAGAGCCACAATAAGGGATTGATGTTATATTCTAGGCTAATCAGTCACAATGATTTTGTGGACAAATGTTAATGAGTATACAAAAGAACCCAAATTATTCTCAGCACTGAGCAACAAAAAGTCTTTGTGACTTTAATCTGGAAAAAAAAAAATGTTAATTTGTTTCTATATAATTTTCAACCATAGCTTTGTGACAACAAAAATGTTAAATTGCTGGAAAGCCTTCTGGAATATTAAAAACTGGAATTCTATACCCAGCAAATATCAGAGAATTGTGGTCCCAGTTATTCCTCAACAAATAAAAAAATCTCCCCTCAACAGCAATTTTTATTCTATGCAGTATTAACCATTTACAGCTATCCAAATATTATGAATTTTACAGACGGGTAGTGCTCTCTGAGACTGATCCTAAGCTTAGTGAAGGCAGTGACAGAGCTCACAAAAATCTCAGTGAAGTCTGAAGCAGACTTGCAAAGACTACATGTAAGAAAATCATCTTTCTAGGGGTAGTGACAGCTATACATACATCCTATGCCTATCATCTAAGAGAAACATAGAACTGAAAGAACTTCAGAGAGCTTGCAAAGGTAAGTGATGGTAGGCTAAACACTGAGGAGTTGCAGTTACCTGTCCCTAGGTGTTTCAAATCTGCTTTGGCCATTTACTGAGGCCTTTACTGAGTGCCTCAAGCCATGCTCTGCATGTTTCGGGAAGAGCATACAAGGTAACTGAAAAATAAAAAATATATTCATCTGCAGAAATAAACCAGATATCTCTCATCACTGGCACTGACTGGTGACCAGTGTACTTATGTAAGTTTATCAGGAGGGCTTAACCTACTTTTTCCTGTGCTGTTCCCCTGGTGGCCTAAGCCAATAGGAACGTTCCTTTGTGAAGGATGAAGGTGCACATATTGTTGTGGTTCTGCTCGAGTGGGCAGCCGAGCTCCACCACAGCCTCTCTCTCACTCCCTCTCCTCAAAGAGGAATGGGGAGAAAATATGTGAAAAGGGCTCAAAGGTTGAGATAAGGACGAGAAAATCATGCAGTAATTATTGTAACGGGCAAAACAGACTTGGCATAGGGAGATAGTATGATTTATTGCTTATTACTAACAAGCTAGAGAAGTGATAAACAAAGGAAAGAAACCAAAAGCACCTTCCCCCCCCCATCCACCCTCTTCCACCTCCTCCCCCCGAGTGGTGCAGGAGAATGGGGGAATATGCGTTATGGTCACTCTACAGCACTTCTTCTCTGTCGCTCCTTCTTGGTCACTCTCGTCCCCTGTGCTGTGGGGTCCCACCCACGGGATGCAGTCCTTGATGAACTGATCTGGTGTGGGCTTCCCACAGGCAGCAGCTCTTCCAGAACTGCTCCAGATATGGGTCCGTACCACGGGGTCCATCCCTCAGGAGCAAACTGCTCCAACTTGGCTCCCCTACGGGCAGCAGCTCCTGCCAGGTCCCCTGCTCCTGCGTGGGCTCCTCTCCACAGGCTACAGGTCCGGCCCAGAATCTGCTCCAGCAGGGGTCTTCCACAGGCGGCAGCCTCCGTCAGTGCAGGGCCACCTGCTCCACTGTGGTCTCCTCCACGGGCTGCAGCGTGGAACCCTGCTCCACCGTGGTACTCCATGGGCTGCAGGGGGACATCCTGCTTCACCATGGTCCTCACCACAGGCCGCAGGGGACTTCTGCTCCGGCGCCTGGAGCATCTCTCCCCCTCCTTCTTCACTGACATTGGCGCCTGCAAGGCCATTCCTCACTCCTCTCATTCTCCCAGCTGCTGTGTGGTGCAGAGTTTTTTTTCCCTGTCTTAAATATGCTCTCACAGAGGTGCAAAACAACATCACTTATTGGCTCAGCTCGGGTCAACAATGGGGCCCTTACCAAACATGGGGCAGCTTCTAGATCCTTCTCACAGAAACCACCCCTATGGCCGCCTGCTACCAAAACATTGCCACGTAAACCCACTACACATATCCAGATATTTACAAATGTTCAGTGATCAAACTCTGGGTAGCATAAGAAAACATCCTCTCCTAATGCTTTACCTCAACCCTGTAACGAAAGCAGAGAGGTGTGGCAGCAATGGGAGTGTCTTCTGGTCACCAGAGTTGCAATGCTGTTCATATTTCCCCTTTGCATTGTTATGTGGCTATACCCACAGCCAAAACTGTCACCATGGTGTTTTGGGTCATAGTGAGTTGTTTCAGGCATAGACCAATCCTCCACACCCCCTATTTCCCCACATCCTTAGCTAAAACTTTTCAAGGCATGCAACAGAGAAGTAACATTTTCTGCATAAAAATGTTCCTTTGTAGTGATTTTCACCGGAAAAGAGATTCTGGTGGAATAATTCATCTATGTGCAAAGAACTAGCAGAAGTATCAGCCTAAATATCACTAAGTCTTGTAGTAAGGAATTTAGAATGCTTGGTTGATCCATTAATTGTAAAGCCCTGCTTCAGCCCAATGCAATAGCTGCAGTGTGGCCTCCTCAGGATCCCTTTTTATACCGGAAAAATTATCTTTACCTTAATTAAATCATTCAATATGGTACCAATGTAACATCTTTAACACCTTTATCTGAGGTATCTAAGATACAATGCAACTTTTCTGTTATTTTCTTTTCTTGCTTTAGAGACTACATTTCTGCAGAAAAAAGGTAAGTACCATTACGAGCATCTTCTGTGAGAATTGAATGTAGATTTTTGTGTATCACCCTTAAGCTGAGAATTTGCTGTGGTTGAGCACTGTCAAATACTAAGAAGATACTGGAAGGCAATAAAAAGTCTTCCTCACACTTGGAAATAGGATGGTGAATCCATTTACTTGAGAGAGGCAAAGTCCACAGAGACTAGACACTGTACCTCCCAGCAATGGATGCATCCTATCCATTGAATTTTCCTATTTTCAGCTCTGAAAAGAAGGAAAAAATTAGAACAAAATATTCTTAATGACACAGTCTGATCAGTGAGTTAAAGGTTTGTGTACATAGTGTAAAGCATTGAGAAGTACTGCTAGTTGTGTCTTTAGCATGTGATGGTTATTGGAGTAGTTGTGATGGATTTGTGAGGTGCTTGCACATCACGTGAGAACTGTACTAGAATGTGATCCATAGCTGCCAAGGCTGTTCAATGATAAGCTGGTAAGAACTCAAAACATCCAGAATCACTTACAAGTTTTTAATTTCTGAATTCTAAAACTGTATAGAAACTCAGTGATCAATTTAATTCTAAAAGCCATTGATTAACATTTTCTTTTGAACTCTTTGTTTTTGTTTAAGTGTGTATTTTATGTTTTAAAATTTGTATATGCCTCCATGATGACATGATAACACTTCTTACATGATTGTATTAGGTTTTTGTTAGGTTTTTATTCTACTGCACCTTAACACACCCCCTCTCCCGCCTTATTGATATCTTCTCATTAACTTCAAAATATCATTCTAGGAAAAAAAAAAAAAAAAAGAGAGAGAGACAGAGAAATGTCAGAGATTTTTTTGATAGTAGTATGGAGTGCTTATTTCAAAATATGGCTGTCAAACATTTTGATGTGACAAGAAGCAAGGGGAACTTTGAACACTAAAGTAAAACAAATGTTTAACTGTTTCTTTCTGGTGACAGCAGCAGATTGAAAGTCACAGAACACCACTCAGACAACAGAAGAATATTAAAGCTTTTGCTATTCCACTACACAATAAAATAAAAAATAACATAAAGTCAAAAAATGTTTTTATGTCATACTAACATGATATTAAATAATAGTGCAAAAGACAACATGTGATATTATTTTAGGCATTTTTCCTTATCTCACGTCATAATGAAAAAAAAAAAAAAAAAGAAAAAAAAAGACAGAAAACACATCCAAAAATGAAAATTATATTCTAAACAATTTTTAAAAATTTGTTAAAGTAAAGGTTGGCTAAATACTTTGCCTTTGGGCAAAGCAATACTTGGATTAGTAGTTGCAACAGTTGTAATTTTTGGTTGTATTTCTCTCCCTGTGCTTCCCTGGGCTAAATATGTGCTTTTTGAGATAAGAACACTGAATTAGAGAAACTCGTGACTCCATCACCACTTTTCCTCTTAACATAAGAAATCCCCTAATATTTTGGTGACTTTTCAGATTAGAAAGTATCAATGTCTTTTATTGTTCAAATAAAAGATTGCTTCCCTATAGGATCTCTCCTAATAGAGCACCTGTATACAAACAAGAACGACCTGGTTTCGGTTTTAGTCTTGTAAATAAGAATCCTTGGATGTGATCCAGCCATTCAGTGAGAGAAGCAAGTAATCAAGTCTGGTCACAGCTGGCTGTCACACTAGTAGTGCTCCAAAATACAAGGGGAGGATGGAGAGCAGGTATAAAATACATGCTTTTTACATGATAGGTTCTTACTGATACAACGCAGCTAGTTCCAGAGCTGCACTCTCTGTGGATAAAAGAAACAACTCTCTGAATAGTGCTAGCTGATTCCTGCCTGGTGCTGTGCATCCAGTAGAGACACCTCAAAGTAAACCTTTTCTCTGTGGCAAATGTTGCTGATTAATTCAGAGGTTTGAAGATGATTCTTAACCACCTCACTTTTGACTGGTAGTAATGGCTATATTGATCAAACATTTTATAAATACAATAATCTCTTCACAGAAGTTTAAAATTTAAAAAAAAAAAAAAAAAGATATAGAAAATTAGAACATTTTAGAATTGTTCTAATTTAGGAAATTGCTAAGAAAATGAATGTTAAAATGATAAAGTCCAAGAAAATCATAGGACCTTTTAAAAATGTGAATTGTGATTCCCCAACAGGTGTTCTTCTGAATTTCATCTTTCTCTCCTCCCATTTTCTTGATTTTGTGCACATCCTTGAGATATCCGCTGGGCTGTCTGGCTAGTAAGAAAGCTTCCCGAGTTGCATGAATAATATTTGTTTTGGCACTGCATAACCTTGAAAGAGTGATGAGAGGAGTGTAAAGCCAGTCGGAAGTTTTTATCAGTGTAGTTGCAGGTTTTATTTTAAAATAAATGCTTAATGTAGTTTCAGTTTCAAAGAGTCTTATCGGGTACTTTTATTTTATTCAATATGTAATAGTAAAGTCCTGCAATGTCTAAACTTCTTTCAGATGTTCATAAACAGTCTTACAGAACCTTTTGGTGCTTTTTAAACAAATGAATCCATTCAAAGATAAATGTATGAGATATGCTGATATTTGGTGGAATGTTTCAATATGGCTTTGTTTTGTATATATAAAAAAGTTCGTGTATCTGGCCTTTTTATTTTTGCTCCATCTGTTTGAGCCTAGATTATAATGTCCCCCACATGAATACACACCAAAAACTTTTACAGAGATACGCATCTACAAGTTTCACTATTACAAGAGGAGTTTGTCTGTTGAAATTGAGTCCAGGAATACTATACAAGCAACAAGCATTATTTCAGGTACAGTATCTTCCTTTGAATTTCTGCTCTCAATTTTTAGTGTTATGAACACATTTTACTTTTTTTTCATCCCTTGTTTTTGAATAAGAGTTTCACCAGCACTTTAGATGTATGTGAAATGATAAGACAAATTCACAAGATAGGATGTTGGGATGGAAGTGAGGATTGGAAACGAGGTATTTGGGTTTCCTTGTCTTGTGAAGAATTATGAACAGAGGATGAGAGAGAGAGATGTGTTTTGTTTTAATCTTTCTTTCTATTTAATAATTGTATGTTAGCTCTCCAGGAATTGCCACACATTTTTATATCTAAATATCTCAGTCTTTTTCACAATAAATTTTATGAAGAAGTCTGAAAGTGGACATAATTTTCTGGATTTCAGCTTAAAAAAATATTTAACCTAAATTAAAAAAAAAAAAAAAATCCATGTGCAGTACAAAAATGATTTAGTCCTTGCAAATGTTGCAGAGACTAGTTATAATACTGAAACCATAAAATAGAAAAATATTGGGTGATGGAAAGGGCAGAATAGTGCTGTCAAATTTTAAATTTTAACATATGGACTGCTCACTCCCTGCTCTGGTTGCTAGTCATTCCCAGATGGTGTCTTTAGTGAGTGATGGTGAGGGGAAAGGAGCAGGTGGCAATGGCATTTTTTTATTATTTTTTTTTACATATATCAAATTTAAATTCTGTGTTTATATTTAAAAAAAAAAAATAGAAGAGATAAATGAATACAGGAAGTTTGGGAAAAAGTAATGCATAGCTTGGAATTTGAGACCGAAATTAAGGAAATCTGATTGTTATGGGTTGATGAGTCAGGATCAGAATCTGGATCTAGATCTGAAATCCATCATAAGTGGTGGATAATGGCTTTCAAGTACAGCCTTGTCCAGTCCTCTGTACAACATGCCCCAGCAACTGCAGGAAGAAGCTTCTCACCTGAATTGTCTCAGTCTTCCCATGTCTAGTGCATCACAGCTCTGAAACACATGCTTAAAGATAAGCCTGCGTGCATGTTTAAATGTGGATGGTTAGATGGGAACCTTATGCCAAGCAAGTAGGGCTTGCATTTTTAGTGCTGACTATCTGATTTTATGATGTCACAGATGATATTGATCTGTATAAGCCTAATGATATTTTTTTTGCAAGAGATTTCTTCTTATGAGAAACATCTTCTCGCTTCTCTTTGTTCATTTTTTTGTTCTTCTTGATGGTGACTAATGCTGGAGTGTGCCGTGTGACTGTATCTCACATGTGCCACATGAATTTAGTGAGTGATTACACTCCAGGTGCTGACTCCAGCATCCTACTTACAGAGAGCCCAATTGCTCCCTCAAGTCTAGCAGAAAGAACTCCTACTCCATAGCAAGTCTCCATTGTTCCTCATGTTTGTGTCCAGGTGTGTCACTAAATTGCAGGGTATTTTCAGAATATATGCAACACAACTTAATATAATTATCCTAAAACTTGTTTTTATTCATCATTTTCAGTAATGATCTAGCTTCTTTCCTCAGCCTTCTCAACCTATCTGGCTGATAATCTGGTCTTATAAATAAATAAATAAAGTGGAAACAAATTACATGTGCATCTGTTACAGACATAAGTTTTTGCTATGTAAGCCCTAGTAACTGTATGAGCCTGTATGAGCTTCTTTCGCTATTGTCATGAATCCTGGATGCCGTCTGCCTTTAACCTTCCAGCTTTGTGAGTACAATCCTTCACTTAAATCATTGCTGAGGAGATCAGTAAGGTGTTAAGAACCAACTCGTAAAAGAAAGAGTTAAATTTCTGCTAAACAATCATAGCATTTAAAATGTTCTTTTCTTGCTAGTCTAGACAAGGCTCAATAGAACAATTAAAAAACGTTGAAATGAACCTAAGAGCTTGGTGAAAAACAGCATGGCATAATATATCTCGTGATCACTCTAAATCACTGCTATGCAGTGAGTAAAAGCTCTATCTTTTTGGAATCCAAGGCAGCTTAAAGAGGGTATTGATTTTCCCTTTACTGAGAAATGAGAATCACATATTAGGAATGAAAGCTGCAGACACAATATAATGACCTTTCTCCTTGGCTTCTCTTTTCTAACACAAACAGAATCATTTTCATTGCTAGAATGGATATTAAACAGTAAATCTTGTAGCAATGTATTTGCAAGTGTCTGTGCTTGTTTTATCCAATTAGCATACTTATCACAAGAGCAAAAAATGAGGAGATACAGCTTTTAATTTCTGGAGATATCATCTCTATCCACAAAAACATTGAAATGTCTCCAGCTGGAGGTCTCTTCCATCTGTCTCAGTAGTGGGGGGAGGAGGGGTGCTTTCTCCCTGCTATTTTAATGCTGATGCGTGATTTAGAGTAAACGGGTAATTTCACTGAGGGCAGAGGACCTTGGCTGACCTCTATTTTATTCTGTGCATGTTTTTGTAGCACAGCCGCACATATACTTATCTATTAAATAGTGTTTCAGGTCACAGACATGTCAGTATTCTATATACTGCTTTAATTATATAAAAGTTAAAACAAACTTATCAATACCTGACACATTACCTTAGGGGGAAATATCCTAACCATGAAACAGCATGAAAGCTCTACTAAACCTACATCAAACAAAAGCTTAAGTTTCCAACAAAGCCATTAGGGACAGATTCGTATTTACACCTGCTGTATTTCCATCTAATCACCTTTTGTGAGAGTGCCTGAAACAACAGGTTGAAGCTGAACGCACTTCCAACTTTTTCATGTTTAGTTCCTTTCCCCCAGTTTGAACTAACTGCAATTTCCCCCAAGTTATCACTTCTTTTCAGTTAGAGCTGCTCCTGAGTCAGCAACATGTATGTTCGTGCATGTGTGCACATGTGTGTAAAGTGACACCCTTGACCTGTTTCCTCCCCTTGCTGGGGAAAAATAGGTGGGATCCTCATGGTGGAGTATTTGCAATGCAGCTCAATGCAGCTATCCACTTAGTCCAGCTGCATGTCAGAGTTGTGGCACAGCACCAAGAGAAGGAAAAATTGATGCATGAAATCTAGAAGCATCACAGCTCATTGTGCTCATTGCTTTTGTGTTGTTCATAAATTTGTAAGCAAGCTCATGTTTTTGAAAATCCAGGAGTTGCCTGGCAATGCACACTGTTGGTAAAGAACACAGTGGCTAGCAATTTGAATTAATTTGAATATGATGATTTTAAAATCCTCCTTGGCATCCTCAGTGCTTCAGACAACATCCCTCTTTTGTAAGAAGGATAAATACACAGGGAGAGACAATGTTTTGTAACTTGGAACGAGGAACTTTGTTAGAGTTGAAAAAGGATTTCACTGTAAGCAATTTTGTTATTCTTTGTTGCTCTTCACTGGATTGAAAAGCTTTTGAGTATGATCTTGGCTTCCTACTATAAATCTGGACATCTGCCAGAAGAGAGGAGCAGTCAGTTCTTAGCAACTTTTTCCTTTAGATTACCAAATCTTAACCATGTGGACGCCTATTCAGGCCAAGAGGACTTTTCTCCCCTCTGAAGGCTCTGCTCCTCTACCAGGTACTCCTAGGTTGGTTTAGCAATCCAGGTGAGTTGAGGAACACATGGGAAGTTCCTTAACGTCAATCAAGTCTTGTAACTCTGATACATTCTATATTTTCTGTTGTTAGACACTTTTTCTTGGTCAGTTTTATGAGCTCCGTGCATCATACTTTCAGATGGGGTGATTTATAAGAAGTGAGAAGCTGCAGAGTTCCTGAACAGTCAGGAGTTTATTTAAGGCACAAATACATCTCTGCTGCAAGTAGCATTGTTTTTTTTATATGAATGGAGAAGCTGGATTCACTTACAGCTTACATGTAACCCTGAGACATCACTTGAGCTCTAGCTCATCATCTTTGGGGGCACGCAGATTTCTGTCAACCTGTATTACTTGTCTAACTCATTACATGATATGCCATAGGTTTGATGTAACATGCCCGAAGTATAATGTTTCTAAAACCTGCAATTTACACAAACTGTTACCCATAATCTGACTAAATTATTATATCAGGAAATATGCTTTTTCTTCTTCATAATTGGATGTCTGGATCCAGTATAAAGAAATGTATAGAAATACAAAGAATACATACAATAACCAGTACAATATTACTAAATAGGTATGTGTTATTTCTCTACACATTTTCTTCAAGGGCCTACCATATCCTTGTCAGACTGGAAGATTCATGATCCTTAACTGACTTCACAGTGATGTTATTTGTTTTCATACACTGGAATGGCTGTATTTTGGAAGCAGCATAGTAGATTAGAAAGGGGAATGTGGTCACTAAACTTTGTAGATTATTTCATTTGTCTTGTGTGACTGAACTGGCTAACTCTTGCTCCAGAATAGCCTTACTCCTTTTTTTTTTTTTTCTTAAATGGGTCAGCTTTGGTGCTCATTTCCCATGCTATAGACACTTGAGATTTTTTGGGAAGCAATGATGAGAAAAGGCGTACAGCAGCTTAAGAGAGCCACTAAGGCAGTAGTAACAGCACATTGCAGAATATAAGGCTGAGAAAGTCACAGAAAAAAACAACTTCAGTATTCCTAATGGGATCCTGAGAAAATTATGATTATTCTCTCAACTGGTAGATGATTTAGGAAAGGTGACTTTATTAACAAAAGTATTCGAGAAAAGTTTGGGGAAATGGTTCACATGAAAGGAGACTAAAAGGAAAATGAAAAGTGTTGGGAGAGAAAATATAGGTTCAGATCAGGAAGACTTTAGAAAAAGCTCCCATGAGACAGAAGCATGTTGAACATGGGAGGTTCTGGGAGAGCTTGCACAAGTATCTCCAGCTAGGGGGTTAGAGCATGAGCCAAGATGTTTGGAGCTGGTACAGCAAATGAAAGAGCCTCTGGGCCAGATCAACAGGGAAGGAGAGGAGCTGCTGCTGCTTGATTATCTGGACCTACAAGTAATCAGACTCTCAGGAGGGAATTCCCCTTTGCTTTAAGGGGAATATAGCATTACCATGAGATCCTGGAGGGGTTGGCATGCCATTTTTGTTAGGGAAGATAATCTATTTACTTGTGGTGGGAACTGAGGCAATGAACGTACTGCTGAAGTTGGATAAATTCAGATTCTTTCTAAGTACATGTTCAGCCATGTATTTTCTTTTTTTTTTTTTTTTTTTTTACTGTCTACCACCATATGATGATTATCAATTCTTTGCCTTAAGAATCACATTAGTTGCAAATGTAATTTGTCTCTAATGATCTATATGTGTATTTCAGTGCCTTTTAATCCTATTAACGGTAGACTGTATTGGTTAATACAGAGTGGTAAACATAAATGAGGATGGAAACTACCATTTAAGTAATCAAGATGAAAATTACAGAGAGCCATCATATTTCAGAGCGTGAGTAGAGTGGCTGAGGTAAGAGAAAACTTGCCTCTGTCCCTACATAATACACAATTAGAGAGTACTTCACTTGGGACTTGTATCTTCCCAAAAGTCTCGTGTATAACATTGGTAGAAGAGCAAAACTTGGTATTATTCTTTGGTCTTCCTCAGCATGAGAGTTCCTGATCTCTGATGCCCAATTATTTGAACAACTGACATTAGAAATAGTCACTTTCTGTAGCTCATTTACAGGATTAAATCCAGGGACTTGATTTAATCTCAGTTGCTGTTGTTCCTCTTATGACATCTAACACTTGTTAGACCTCCCAGGAGCAAGCTCAATGATGCATCCTTCAGTTAGATTTCCTGTTTTAGTATTTTCTGTCAATACAGCACAATAATATTGAGGTATATTATAGATAGTTTTACATTGCAGAGCTAACTAATATAATTCAAGATAATGAGCTCCCATTAACTGGAAAACCAAGTCTGTGCAAAGCACGGGGCATATTAGAACTTCTAAGATATTTTACTTTTCCCTGAAAAGGGAGCAGATAGGAGTAAAGCATACTTTTTTTAGAAAGTGCAGAGACCTTGGAATGACATAAAAGGTAGTTTTCTGCTATTTTTGGATAATTAATGAAACAGCCATTACTGGATGCTTTTGAAGATTGTACTTACATTGCCATTAACAACATAAGATGTGGGAGTGTTGCATAATTTGTTGTGGTTAAAGCTGACTGTGGTTATGCTTTCAGTAATCAAGTGAATGTCATCCATTTTGAGAAGAAGCATAACACTTAGGTTTCTTTAATTAAGGTACGAGGATAAGTGTTTGTACTTGTCATACTTTTAATAGCAGAACATGAGATACTAGCAGATAATTTGTTACTGTTGTTAAAATTGACAACAGTTACCTTAAAGGAATATTGTACACAAGCCACTTTAACCCACTTCATTGTGAATACTTCTTAAGATGCACAACATACTCCTTTTTTTTTGCCTAGATCTGAGCACTTATGAGGCCATGCAGGTGGGTGACACAGGGGATCCAGAAGGAGTCACAAGACAAAAATTCTTCATGGATTTCTAATTAAAGATTACATCTGCATCCAGGGGTTGAATCAAGGTTGCACAATCTTAGTTTTGCTTTGTTTTCGAACTTTAAATCTCTGAAGTAGCAATTGCAACAGCAATGCCTTTATGTACTTTTAAATGTCATTTCCTACACTTGAACCTGAAAAAAAATGGGGAAAAAATAAAGTTTGCTTTTGGGCTGTACTGATCACTATACCTGTCATCAACACAGCACAGACTTTCAGACTCGTTGCTTACCATGTTGCTGTTTGAACCAGCAAAACATATTTTAAACAGGTGTTTTGAGACCTAGAAATTCTGACCAGTCCAGACCTTATCTCTTCTTTGCACCAGTTCCCCCAACCTTGGTGCCCCTCAGCTGTTCTCAACTGTCCCTGAGAGACTGCAGCTTGCTCAGGGAAGGAGGAAGCTTTGCAGAATCTGCAAAAACCACCACCACCAGAATCTCCAAAAACCACCACAGGTTATTACCCTTCCCTGAATCTCTCATTTAGATCTGCCTGTCTTGACATGCCTATGAAACACTTGGTGGCAGTTGGACAGCCAGGGTGCTGTGTCTTCCATGAGCATCATTCATCCACTGCTCAGAAATATCTCAGCATTCCCTGTCATACCCTCACTTCATTGTATTGTCTTCTTGCTTCTTGTCATTAAGTTAATTATGAACTCTCATAGTCTGTTGGTTGTGTTGTGCCTAGCAGGAGCAGCACTACTCCTGGATGATGTTAGCATTTTAAAATGCCTGCCACCACAGTCTTTTTAAAAGCCCAGGGATAAGAACCTCAGGAATGAAGCTGTGGAGCTGACTGGTTATTTTCTGTCATCCCTACCCCTCATCACTTTCTGAAACACATCTGCCCCATAGTATTCACCAAAATCATTTTTCAGTCTGGTCCTTTAATATTTTTAAGGTGACTGAGGGCAAGATGTCACCATGAGTCACTCCCATATTTGTTTAACCATGTAAAAATTTACCCACTCTCAATTGTCCTACATGTAGTCCTTAAATAGAAACAAAGAGCATAAAAAGCTCAGCTACTGAGACATTTTTGTTTTCTTAGTGATTGCAAAATGTAATTGATGAAAACTAGCTTTTCAGACACAGTGGGAATATCTGTAGATAAGTCTCAGTCTTATTTGTATTTGTCTTTCTTTTTCACTGATAACTGTGTTAATAATAAATAGATTTGAAATTTCATTTTCTATATTTGCCAAAACAAATTAAGGGATGGATTCAAAAATTATTTTAAAATACAGTAAATTTATTTATTTATTTTATTTTCTATGCTCACTTTCTATTGTTCTATGTATTTCACTTCTTACACTGCGTTGTATTCCCTGAGGGCCAATTATATTCTGGTAAAGCTGGATAACCAATATTGTGAATAGAAGCATTTTTACTCTGGGGATTTAGTGCAATTTGTGTATCGAGCATGCACACACAGAATCAATCACAGTTTTTCATATGTTATTTTTACAATATTAATTACATTCAAAAGCATGCTGCCAATCAGATTACTATAATTTTGTATGGCTGTAGGTTTTAAAGTAACTACATGAAGTGACTTAAATCACTTAAAATGTATGATACTTAACTTGTGACAAAATTGAAAAGCAAAGAAATAGACTTTTATTTAGCTTTATGATTTCTAAAAAAAATGTTGTTTTTTTGTTTGGTTGGTATTTTTGTGTGTTTTGTTGGTTTTTTTGTTTGTTTTTAGAACTGCCTTACAAGTTGTACAGCCTTAACTGTGAAAGAAAGGCATGTATTTATCTGAAGTTCCATGTATCTGTTGTATCTAGGTATTATGCCACTCAAAGTGTAAATGTACAGGAGTATATTACCTATTTAAATAAGTATGCAATGTGTATTACATATACTCCTGTGTATGTAATTTCTATAGTGGACAAATGGAATGTAGCTGAAGGGAAAAATTATAATACAGAATTATATCAATGTAATTAAAACTTCTCTTGGATTTAAAACAGCACCTGATTTTCTCTGAAATTACATTCCATCCCCACACATGCACCGACCTTGGACATGGCAGGTTTGTTATAGCATGGTCCAAGCTTAAGGCAATATACATCTCATTTTCTCTTCTCCTGAAGGGGAGTGGGAGCTGGGGCAGCTTTTCTAAAAACAGATCCCTAAAGTCAGTAACTTTTACATTTAGAGAAAGCCTCAAAAGTCCAGACATAAAAGAGTTTTGAAAACAACGAAGAAGCTATATCCAGCAGTTCTACACAAATGTGCAAACATCAAGAATTGCACTTTTCCAGCTTTTTAAGTCTACTTTATTTGTGGAGGAATCTACAAAAGATATCTGCAAGATCACTTTGGGAACAGAAATGGCATTGAAAAAAGAAGTGTGACTTCAGGTATCCTTTCTTTCCCACCATTCAGAACCCAGCAGAAAAGGAGAAAAGAACATTATCTAACAAAAGCCCATCGGCCCAAATCCCTACAACCACCCCATTCCCCTGCACTCTGGCTGCTGGGCTCTGGCATTTTGCTGCACAGCAGCCCTTTGATCCCCCAGCTCCCCTTCTTAGAACAAATCCCGGCCAGCACAGGCAGTAAACCAGTGTCATCTGCCAGTTCAGTGCAGTTTCTCTCCCCTTTTTTAATCTCTGTGACATGTTCAGAAGCACTGTGTGCCAAAGCTTGGATTGCATAGAGCAATTCTTCCCCATTCCATATGCCTTGGCACATCTCCATCAAGAAATGAACACCTCTCACGCTGCAGCTGGATGGTTCCAATGTGGACAGGTTTGAACAGCATTTGAAGCTGGAACTACTCGTGGAAAGTTCAGCTCTTCCAAACCATGCAGAAAGCACTTTCTTCTTTCTCTGATGACCTAGATGTCGGTAGTTTGTGTCATACCAGAGCACCTTATACCACAGCATTAAGAACACAAATCTGCATTTTTCTTATTATTATTCAGGTTTAAAAGGTCCCTAGTGCATATACCAGTAGAAGGTCAGATTAAAAGAAATAAAAGCCTGGAGGAAAATTAGTACTTCATCCATCTGTTTTCATTCTCAGCTTCTTAAAAAATAAAAAAGAGGACTCAGATTTGTGGCCAAACACACGGGTTCCAAAGTTTTAGAAATGTTGATTCCATTCTATTTGGTGATTAGCAAAAATCTGATTCCTGGTGCCTCATTTTACATACTCATTGCCTTCAGCTGTGCCAATGAACATTTAAACCTGCTTGTGAGAATACTGAATTTTATAGAAACACAAATATTTTCACACAGTAATCACTTGCTAAACATGTGGTGTGAGAGGGTGAAAAGGAAAAAAATATACTACTTGAACAACTCTCATAAAATTGGACAAGACAAAGCTATAAACCTGTGAGATTGGAAAAGTAGGACTGTTGTGGCCAGTGTGTTTGCAAATAGGCAACTCTTTTGTTTGCTCTGCTATAAAGTCCTCTTTCAATAGACTATTTATAAAGGGTAAACACAAAGAGTCCTTTGGCAGAAGTATTTGCAGAGACAGCAATTCTTAAGGAAATACTGCAAAATATTTGCAGGTGGCAAATTTTAGTCTTGGAGTTTTGACCGCCTACAAACAACGCTGGATTGTAGGCATTGTTTTTATCCAGATTCTCACTCCTCTTCCAAGACTTTTTTTTTCACTGCTTTGAGGTTAAGATAGTCCTTTGACTGTCCTGCAAGTCCAAGCACTTGCAGACTTGATGGTCTCAGTATTGTCCTTACCAAGAAATACCCTGCTAGCGGTAAAGGAACCTCAGTGACTTTTATCTCCCACTTCCAACTTCAAGAAATGTCTAGCCACTCCCAAGAAAAATACAGCTAGGTGTCTAGATTGGTCTCTACCTATTTAATCAAAAACAGCCTCTGCTGCATTTTGAACTTTGAATTTGTGAAGAGTCTAAATACCTGGAATTATTCACAGAAATGATAGAGCAGATTTGTAAATAATATATAAAAAATCCTGACATATAATCAAGGGATTTGTTAAATTACTCTGGCATTTATTTACATAGATCTTAAAAGTAATTAACATTCATAATTTTATACTGAAGAATGAAAGAGTTAAATATATTTTTAAACTTTCTTTCATGAGACCTTATAAGCCACATTTCAGCCTGGGAAGACTTTCCACAGCTGTGTTACAAATCCCTGTAAGTAGGGGATTTAAAAAGAAAAATCTGACAGACCTTTATCTATATGTAGCACCAACAGTTTCCATGGTAAGGTAATGTTTTTGCTTTCACTTTTTCCCCTGTTGTTATCTCTAATTTCAGCCTTTTTGTGTATTTGTTTTCAGTCACTTTTTTTTTTTTTTTTTTTTCTTTTTACTTCTTTCTATTTGCTGCAGTCTCAGTCTCAATATTTTCCATTGCAATGTCTCTGTAGGCATCAGATGGGCCCTCAGAGCTCCAAAGGCTCTTGATGCAACATTACACTGAGACAGCAGTGTAGCTTTTTCTCCATAGATAGCAATGTATATGGATTTATGCAGAGGAGAGACAAAACGCTTGGTGAATGTTCGTAAGAGCACCAGCACATGGAGATTGGTATAGCAGGGAGGCAACAAGACAAGCAGCTACAGGAAAACCACAGGAGAACATTGGACTGAAGACCCATCCCAAGATCACAACTAAATAACTAGCTGACTAAGTAAGTTGAGAGAGAAATGTATCACTTCTGTTGCTTTTCAGCCTTTGGGAATTGTTAATTTGTTGAAGTCTCCCTGAGCCCTCCTCCTAGCAGCAGTGAGAATCAACACTGAGATGCACAGGCATGACTTAGGATGGGACAAGATTTTTATCTGAATTCCCAATTTCTGGGCATCTCCATGCAGCCCAGCAGCAAGATGGCTGTGGTTCTTTGTCTCAGCACAAGCAGCAGCACAAGATCAGATGTGCCAGCAGGCAGCCAGCTTAAAGCTGGGTAGCTGCAAATATCATTCAATTACTATGGGTAAGCTGCTTGCTGCATGCCAAATAGTGTAATACATGTAATATAAGATAAGAAAAGAACAAAGGTGTATTTGTAAAAACAAAAACATAGCAATATAAGAAGTCTGTTTTCTAGTGGAACATTTCAGTCTGAATAGGACAGTGTGATATTGCTTTGTGGTTATTGTTGTTGTGGTTTTCAGTCCTGAAGTTACCAAACAACATTTGCAGATATGAAGTGAAAACCCCAAGACTTAAGCTCGCACAATGTTAGCTGGCATTTATGTTTTTCAAGCCTGTCCTGAGGTGGCCTGTGTCTAAGTTTTCTATTAACTGTATGGCCAAAGTTCACAGAGGTCTGGGTATTCTGGGAATTCATTTTGGACCGTCTCTGGCCCTACTTGATTTTATTTCTATTTTCAGACAGGCACAATAAGTCTGTACAGCTGATAGAGTCAGGCTACATTTATTATCAGTCTCAGTTATCAGTTCACAGCAGGGACAGCTCAGCAGTTGCTGGCTGAAACATAAGCCTTGGGTATGGGCTTCCCTCCTCCTCTTCATTTTTCTCTCTAGCTCAAAGGAAAATCAAACTGTGCCTCTTTCTAGTTCGCTCCTCCCTAGGCGAGTTGCAGATTTTACTGTGCTTCTACCAGCCAAAGGTGATCATGGAAGTTAAAGGTGGCATCTTTCACAGTAGATGTTGGTCCCATGCCTATTCAAAAACTTTGTAGGATTTCTGCCAGACTATGGGTAATTAACCTCTATGTTGATTAAGTACTTATTTAGGTTTAAAAGTGCAGCCTGTCTAAATCCCCTTTCCTCAAATCAGAGTGCTATACTATATATACTCTCTATATATGAGATATAGTACCCTTTTTATTCTCAGACCTATGCTACTCTCAGACACTGAACAGCTGGTATATTTTCTCTCTGAAATGGGTGAAGTGTTTTCTTCACTTACAAAATTGTAAAAGCTTTTGGACTGCTGGGATGAAATGGGACACACAAGTGCAGCACACCATAAAAATAACAAAGAATACCTTTTATGTTCTCTTTAAACCCAGTGCTTTCCTGTGGGTTCTGAACCTGCAAGTGCTATTGATTGGGAGATGAAGGTGCTGAGTCCACCTGTGATTAACCACTTTGTATTTACTGGTATCCCACCAGCTAATCAATTCTCCCAACCTGCCATGTTCATTTCTATTGCCCATTAGGCCTATTACGCTTCACAGGCTCATGTTGTCATTTAAATAATAGCCAGTTCAGTCTGTGGCCTGTCCTAAGAGTGTGGGGACTTCAGTAACAGAAAGCAACACAATCCAGTATGAATCCCTACTAATTTAGTTTCCTAAGATTAAAAAGGCAAAATACATCTAAAAAATTAGATCACGATTCCATTCTTGATGGGTTTTCATAAATTATAGCTGAATATATATCTATAGATAGTACAAATACCCACTGGACTCAGTCTTCATTTTTATTCCATATACTGATTTCTCTTATTTATCACTACTTGCTTCAAGACAAAATAGATGTGGCTACACTTGATTTCAAAACAGGTGGTAGTGAGGGAGGCACATCTTGCCACACAGCTGCAGGTTTAATCCAGCATGACACCTGTTGACTGTGCTTTTCAAAGCAGGACTCATTGCTCTTGCATCTGGCCCATTCAGATACTGATAAATATATAAGAAAAGCTGATCTCTGATGTAATTTGCTGTTTTCTCTTTTAAGGCTTGAACAGGATCCTAGGCACAGACTGCTTGTGACCTTCTGGTGAGGTTAAGGTGTGATGCTAACAAAATCTATGATGTTCAAAGATATTGCTTAGTAGACTATTAATGTTTTAACTGAACCCAGTAATCACCGGTATTGAAATTGCTGAGATATGGACAAGGAGATGGTGTCAAGAAAAGGACATGCAGAAGAAAACAATGTCTTACTCATCTGTACGTATACGTAGTACCTTGGAGAGCAAGTTAAATATCAGCTAGAGCAACTATGAACCTGTTTACTACTTCATTTGTGCTGGAGCCTAGGAAAGTGAGTATCCTGTTAGTTTAGGCCAGGGAAAGCAGGGCTACAGCAGCAGGGAAAAGCAGTATTCTTCATCAAGGCAGCAAACCTATCTGTTCTAGTTTAATGTATTTTATTATTTTCCCCAGGAATACAATTTTCTTTTTTTTTTTTTTTTTTTCACCAGAGTAAAAATCTTGAACTGGGTACAGAGCTTGGTTCTTCCTATTTAGCAGCCTCTTCCTGCTGAAAATGGTAGGAGATGGGTATAGTGTTGAAGATCAAGGCTGTAAAAGGTAGCTCCTTGGCAGGAAAGCAACCACTAATTCAGTAGGTCTAGTTCTGAAATTAATAATGCCTTTGCTAGATGATAACTTGTACTTAGCTGAATGGGTAGATCAGCAAGATGAAAGGTGGTGAAGATCTTCAGTAGCTTTAATGTGATGTGGTGCTTTTTACATGGGTTCTCTTGAGGGTGGTGAAAAATGGCATAGTGCAGTGATTTGGTGAACTAAACTTTAATAACACAGGATATAAGATTAGATATTTATTTTTCCTGGGTTTGGTGTATGGGATAGACACAAACTGTTCTGAAATTTTAAAACTGAGTTCTGGACTTTGACCTCAATCCTTTCATCTGACACCACCTGGTAGAAGAATTATATTGTAAGTTCAGGGAAAAATGGGTGAGTGTGGCATCTTGTGGCATTTGTTTTACTTAAGTTTTTCACGTACCTGTTTTGGCCACCGATCCAGCATATGACTGATCATATGTAGAGTGCTTGTTAAGTTAGAAGCTATTGGATGTATTTTTCAGTTTATGCCTGCTTTGTGCATAAAATACTGCTAGCGCCCTTTGCAATAATGTTCAAAACAAATACTTACCGTTTGTTCCACTCTGTCACACATGGTTTCTATAATCTGTTAAAACTGAATATCTTCCTTTTTAGTGCATCCTTAATGTCTGACTGTTTTCAAATCAAAGTCCAAATATTCTTCAAACATAGTCAAGTGTCATTCATATTAAGAGTTGCTTACTGCCTTTTGGGATATTTCAGTACTAGCCTGAAATAGACACATTTGTCTTTTAGCATATAGAAATAAAATACAAGTAGCATAACTTCTCTCTTTCTCTTTATGGAATTGACTTTATAAGCACTTGTCCACAAACCACATGTATGTGTAGGTTGGAGGTGTTTACCCTTGTAATTTTGATGCAATGCTCAAGAAAACACGTGGTCAGCCAGTTCCCCTATAGAAAAGGGTGTGGTGAATGAATTATTTCCTCCAAGGACTTAAAAAAAAAAAAAAAAAAAAAGCTCCTGAAAAGGACCTCGGGAGAGCCAGTAAAAGCCTATTGTTTTGTTTTGTTTTTAGGAAGTACGTTACCATATAATTAGAAAACATTTATAATACTATATTTACAATATAAACATAATATTATAATTATATGTAATATTAAAAAATTGTATGTTCATATGTTGGTGAGTTTTGACTTTGCAAAGAATAAAGGCAGAAAATCTTAGATTCAAGTTTGAGTTCAGGTGCATCAGGTTACACTTGATATGATCCACCAGCTCGACCAATTGATTGCGGAACAGATCAACCTGACTTAGACTGCATAGCTCTACATTTGCAGTTTCCATTTTCACTGACAATGATTTATTTCACTTTACCTTTTAAAAATTCTGTGATTTTGTCTTTAAGTCTGCTAAAAATAACTTTTAAAAAAATAAATAAAACTTCTCAAGATCTGAGGAGAGATCTTCTGTCACTTCTTTCTTAGTAGATAGTTGATGAAAATGGTTCTTATTTCTTCTAAATTGTGCAAGGGACATATTCCATAATCACATCCTTCAGCATCCAAGTGATGTACTAGTTCCTAATCATATTTACACATAGTTAAGCTAAAGTGCTGCCTGATAAGCTTTTCTTTTTTTCTAATATCTTCTGAGAAGTTGCTGCAGGTCTTACAACCTGTACTGCAGTTTAGGCAAAGATCTGTTTTATGACATCTCAATTTTATTCTTTCTCAATCAGAACTACTTAAGAAACTATGGATATGACTTGAATAACAAGAATAAGGAAAAAAAATGGTTAATACTTTATGGAACGAAGCATTAAATTTAGAAAGAAACCATGTGCTAATATGGTAGTGACTGTTTCTCTTAAATCTGATTGTGACTAAGTGTACTCTGGAAAATTCTGGACTTCTAAGTAGTATTTTCTCAAAGCAAGTTCTTTCACTCAGTCCTATGCCAACAGATTGAAAATAGTGTCTAAAATAAAAATCTCGAAAACATGTAATCTGATTTTTATTTATTTTATTTTTTTTAATATATGAAACCTGCAACCCTTTAGCTAAAAACTAGTAAGTTCTGCCTTATTCTTTTTATTTATTTTTTTTTTTCTTTAAAAAAGTAAGAACTGTTCAGATCTCTTCCAACTACTTAGGGATTGTTTAGAGCCTATATCTTAGTTAAGGTATGTATGCTGGGAAACATATGGTCTTAAAAACTGATGTCTGAAACATTGGAACAATGAGGCAGAGGGGAATTACATGAAAATACAATTGAAATTCTCATGCATTTGCCTGAAGCTAAGAAGCAGAACAGGAACAGACAGTCACATTGCAGGGTAGAAAACACCAGCAGCTTAGTACAGAAATATCAAACATTTCACAATTAAAACCAGGCATTTTTGTGAGGTTAGCACCATACACAAGGAATTGTTGACAGGGAAAAAGCAACTTTGTCCTAAGAAAGGGCCTCCAAATAGCAAGTAAAACTGCAAGGAAAGCTCTGAAGCTACAATCAGTAATGCAAAATAATCAGACACAACCTGAAGGGAAAAGACTGAAAGACGTGCAGGGTGGCACAGCACTGTAAAAAAAAAAAAAAAAAATCTTTTTTTTTTTTTTCAAGTCAAAATGAAAAATGCATATGTATGGGTTTCCCTGTGAGAAACACCACAGTTTTCTGTCTTAATAGTGTAGCTATCTCAGGAGGATACTTGTCGAAAGAGTTCATAAAAGTTGACAGATAGAAATGTCATTTGTTGCTGGGCAGCAGAGGGACCCAAACTATGGATTTATTTGATCACAAAACAATACATTTTGAGAGCAAGCCCTGTCCAACATTCCAACAAATTAAAAAGCTATGCCAAGGAAATAAACATACAAAAATATAACTGGCCCCCCTGCTGGAGTCTTCTAAGCACAAAGTTACATTGATTATAGTAAAGACTGCAAAAAGCCCTGGAAAGCACACAGAGAAGAGGGAGAATATAGGAAGGATCACCAGTTGTGTAGGAAGGGCAGAATGTAATCAACCTTTATCTAACGTACTAACTACAACTACAGATATCTTATAGATATCTGTATATAGATATCTTACAGATATCTTACAGATAGCAAAATAGCTCTTCTGGTATAAATATTTATCCATAAAAACACTGTAGCCTTTCCTTTCAGAACACAATCCCTCTAATATCAGGGTCATGCAATTTATTTGCAGTGTCCTCCACTCACCGTTGTGCCAAAAGGCACAGTCTGGGTACTGGAGTATTATGGTAATGCTGATGTTCAATAAGGATAAAATTTCCTTCACATACTTTGACATCTTTTTGCTGGGAATAAACAGAAAGCACTATGGGAGAACAGGTTTCACCAAATCAGGCTGAACGGTTACTGCATAAACTCTAAATAAACTTAGAGCCTGAGCAGCAGAGATCAGACAACCTTCTCTTGTCTATGTCCTTTCCCACAGTCTTACTGTTAATCTTTGCGTTCTGAATAGTCCCTCCTCTGCTGTAAGACTTGTGATTTCTCAGAATGCTGGTTTTCACACTAGTAATATTTTTTTAATTCAGATACTTCAGTTTTTTGTTTTTCTCTGCAAATACTACAGAACATCTGCATTGTAACATGCAGGCTCTTCTCAGGACTAGGAGAGCTCAATAGGACTGAGGGTGCAGCTAGAGCAAACAAAAGGTAGCTGGGTTAGCTATAAATCAGCTTATGTACCACAACCTACTGGGAAGCTTCCAAATGATACTTTAGTAATACAGACTTGTAACTGCAAATAAGTGTGCTTCTTTCATTTTGTTCAGTTTGGTATGTGTCAGACAGTAGAATTACATGTGAAACTCCATTTCATGATGATAACTTTCTCCCAGGAAAATACATAGATCAGAAGTTTCTAATGCAGACATCGATTTTGGATGTATTAAATTGAAAACCCTAAAATGTGAATCCTTCAAAGTCAGATAGATGTGATGACTGTTAGGTTCAGGAATGAAATCCAGGTGAGAAGCTTACACATGGAAATGTAATATGTATACCTCTTAAAGGAGAGTAGTGCCTTCTGCCACAGCCATTTTGGGGTTGTGTTCAGTGAAGCAGATCTAGCCAAAACAGGAGGAAGTACCAAAGACCAATGCTAAGTAAAACTGGCCATCCCTCCTTTCTGATCATCACTGCCCACTGCACGCCTGTCAGCTCCGTCACTTTTTTCTTCCAAAGAGGCTAAGGTGTTTTGTTCTTTCCACACTTTCATTTCTCAACAAAATTAGTCTGAGTAGGAGTCTAATTCAGTTTCTTAGATTTACCACCTAGAGAGGTCTACCTTCTCCCCACTGACACTATGGGGAATCCTAGAAGCCTTGTGATGGTAATTGAAGGCTAGCCAAAATCCAATTCCACTACAGCATTACCAGGCACAAGTATCCTACAGTCTGAATGAGAGCTCCAAAATGCAATACTAGACAAAATTTCAGAAGACTCTTCTAAAAGATGTTTGTCACCTGCTGCCCACTTCTGGTAAATCACCTTAATTAACAATTGTCATTCCAAAGCCAAACATAAAAACCATGAAAAATTAATATCTTTTTCTTTGTTTACTTCACTTACTACCTCTGTTCTTTTTGAAGGTATGGATTGGTCCCTTTCCAGACTTTCCTGTAAATGAATAGTAGCTTCTTTACCCATAGTTCCTTTCTGCACTTTTTGGCACCGTCCTCTGTTTTTATTAATTTTTCACAGTCATTTGTTCCACTTCTTGCCCACATTTCCTTCAATCTCACTTATGTTTTGTCCATAGAGAAATAAACAATAAGGGGAAAGCTTTATCAATATATCTGTGGATCACCAATATCTACACCCATGCTGTCCATTTCCCATTACAAGAAGGCAGTTCTGAAATTGTGTAGGAGGCAACTTTGTCACATCTGAAATTTTTGCCTTATGTAGGGCAGAAAAATTAAAAAAAAAAAAAAAAGCTGATGAATTAGAGAAATTAGAATTGACTTAATTGTAATTTCAGAAAGTTTTCCACTTGAAACCTCTAAATAGGGTAGAAATCCTTGAATGGAGACATTAGATGGATTTTTCCTGTTCCATTGCTTTCTCAGTTTCCCATTGCCACTCCTTTCCTCTTGTATCTTGTATATTTAATATCCTTTGTGGTTTAAAATTTGCTTTTACAAATATTTGCAGCCTTTGATGTTTTGTGTTTGACAGATTAATAACCTCAAACTGTTTAGTGCCCTCCTATGTCCTTAAAAGATCTCATGAAATTAAACAGAATGCACAATATATGTTATAAGCTTGAGAATGTAGAAAAGTAAGCAACATCAGGGGAATTGGTTTGCATTCTCTTCAAATTCAGGAACCACTGAGTTCTTCAGGAACCACCAATCTTCCTTTCTTCCTTATCTTCTTCCTTCCTACCCAAAGAATCAAGGAGTGCAGAGAATTCTCTGCTTTCATTGGGTATTGTGGGACAGGCTCTTTGCACACCTCTGTTGCTCCTCACTGAAAGACTCAGTTTGGGATGTAATTGACCAGCTGGGAATTTCCAAGGAGATATTTCAAACAGCATGATGCTCTCATCATGGATGTACCCATCTTCAGCTGGAACCACATTCAGTGCTGAAGTTGAAAAGGTGCATGAATGCTCTGACACAGATCCTGTCAAGAGGTAGCCATCATAAGGCATGCTGTCCTCACTGGGTTAGTCTAGGCCAAAAAAAAAAAAAAAAGAGTAAATAGAGTTCTTAGACTGGAGGCCTCACAGTGCAGAGCATATCATGCCATCTGGAGCATGTGGCTTGAACCCTTTGGTGTGACTTACTTGGGCTACCACTACCAATCTGATGCAGAAATCACAGCATGCTGCCTGGGCTATGCACCTTCTGCCATACAAGGTGCATAGCCCTTCTCTTGCACTTTGAGAAAGCAAAGAGGAAGTGAGAGGGAAGAAGTCCCCCAGATAAGGGCAGACAACAGAAGACATTTTGATTTAGTCAGGTCTTCCAGACCCAGATGATATTGGAAATGCGGAGGCTGCATTACCATCTAGAAACCTGTATGCATTGCATTTCCATGCACTAATACACACAGAAAAGTACTTTTTGATCAGCAGAGACAGACCAGAGGGTAGCCAGTGTCCCTTGGAGGCACCCTACTGCAGTAGAATGGGAATATACTGTACATTACCCTAAGCAAAACAGCTGCACTTCTGCTTGCTCATCAGCAATATGATGGCACCAAAAGATTTTTGTTGCAGAATAGGCAACCAAAATGCAAATTCTGCAAAGTAAGGCAAATTCTGCTAATTCCTTGTGAGTAGGAGGCCGTCCATGCAATGAATATACCCCTACTTGTGCTGTTTTTTCATACATACAAAGACAAAGCATAAATAAGATGTTACTGCAAGGCCCAGCACAGGCAAATTATGGCAGCAGTCATTACACATCAGAGAACTTTATTTTCTGTCATCTACCACCAGTTTATAGGCTTTTGCTTTGAAAAGCAAACATCTCTCTGTAATATGTGAAAACATGAACAATACTAGCAAGTAAAATAATCTTTGACTTCAGCAGGTACTGCTTGAAGCCTCACCTGGAGTTCAGTGTCAGTTCTGGGACTTGTTTAGTCTAAAAGACAAAAGGCTTAAGAAAAATGTCAAGACAGTTCTCAAATATGTAAAAAGATCATTGCAAACAGAGGAAGAATAAATTGCTCTCCTGAGCCAGTGGGGAAAGGACAAAAAATAACGTGTTTAAGTTGCAGCAGAAAGGCTAAGAAAGTGACTGCTGTGGGGGCTGTGAAGTTGTTACTGCTACAGGTGCCCAAGAACAGCACCAAGAGATGACCTTCAGAAGTGGCAGGGCAGAACAGTTCATCCTGGGAGTGGGGACCTCCCAAAGACCGCTTCCTTCTGTGTTGTCTGATTTCACTTGGTAGACATGAAGCACAGAGCCTGAATTCAGATGCAAACTTTATTTGAAGTGTATGCATATGTAAAAATCTTATTATTCATGGATGGTGGTGAAGAGTGAGGAAACATAATGAGTACTGCTTGACATGTGAATTCTAAACCACATGTTAAATTGTATAGTGATGAAGCTTTATTTAGGTTAGTGTTTTAGCAATTTTTTAATAGACCTAGTGGTAGTAAAATTTTTATTTTATGTTGTTTGCATGGGCGTATTGTTATTAGTTCAAAATAGCACTCTGAAATCTAAATAGTCCCTAAAGAGCTCCTCTGCTGTGATTGCATACGGCATTCAACTTAGCACATGAAGTCCATAAGAGAGTCTTGAAAATATATCCCAGAAACTAGCTGTTCTTCAGCCCCATGCATGCTACAAAGACCAACACATAAGTTTTTTACAATGGCAGTATGTTATGTAGAATTTACTTGTTGCTTCAGGCGCAGAGAGTGATTTTCTCATCTCCCTCATTGTTTTACTATAATGCAGCTAATACCAGTCTTATGGTATTAGTGTTGATATTGGTGCTAGAGATGAAGGAAGCAAGGGTAGGGAGGCACCTGCATAGCAGGGTATTTAGGTGCATCTCTAAGCTTAGGAAAGCTGCATCCCCACTGCAGCAGGAAGAGCCCATGCAGGAGCCTTGCTCAGCCACTGAATATCTGAGTGGGCACAGATGGTTCTTTCTGACAAAGGCCAGACTGTGGGCTGCTGTGAGGGCCACGTATCTAGTTGGAGACACCCGCCATGTTGTGAGAATGAGTCCTAGTATAACAACACAGACAGTCCACGGTTTTCACTACTTAGGAAGATTTCTGTGCCTGGTAAACATCAGTCACTACACATTTTTCTGAGTTAGCAATGAATATTCCTGTAAAAGAGTTCAGTTTAGAGAGTGGTCATTCTAAAATATCAAGTTCCAACAACAGTAAAAAAATGGGGTTGTATAATAAAAGGTATAACTTTAAAAGTTAGATGTAGAGGTTTGGGATAGCAAAAACATAGTTTTTTTGTTTGTTTTTTTTGGCCAGAAAGTCTCCTGTGTTGTTGTTAATTTTGAGTAAAAGATCAGTACAGTATCAGATTTAGGCTTGTGTCCTGAAAATGTGCTGCTGTTGTTGTTGTTGTTAAGACTCAGTTTAGGAAAATATCTGATTTAGGAAGATACAAAAAAGAAAAAAAAAGTCTCTGTTTCCATTTATACCAATTGACAATGTAGCCCAGTTAAGTTTAGTAAGCCTTGATATAACTGAAGTCAAGGTAGCATTCATTACACTGGGCTTAACTGACCTAAACCAGACAAGCTTCTGAGTATGTAATTAATAATTTTTATCTGACTGCTTAAATGTCTTTCATTTTCCTAAAGACTAAGAAAGTGTCTTGATCATGTTTATAGTCTCTTATTTTGTAGACTTTTTCTATTACATATAATGCATTATTGAATAACTGTAGTAACAGAACGAGGGGGAATGTGCTTAAGTTGAGCCAGGGGAGTTTTAGGTTAGATGTTAGGAAGAACTTCTTCACTGAAAGGGTTGTGAGGCATTGGAACAGGCTGCCCAGGGAAGTGGTGGAGTCACCATCCCTGGAAGTCTTTAAAAGACGTTTAGATGTAGAGCTTAGGGATATGGTTTAGTGGGGACTGCTAGCGTTAGGTCAGAGGTTGGACTCGATGATCTTGAGGTCTCTTCCAACCTAGAAATTCTGTGATTCTGTGTGATATGTTTGCATACATTTATTGAAGATTTATTTATGTATTTGTTCCACATTGTGTGGAATCTCCCATATACATGTTTTGTCATGTTGTGCATGAAATTCATCTTCATTATCCACTGTAGGAGTGCAGCAAGAGAGTAGAGATACTAGGACAGGAGAAGAAAAGAAAGTGACAGCAGAAATGTTTACATTTCAGGAGAGCATGTGCAGACTCTAATGCACCATTTTTCATAAGAAAAGGAAAAAAATACCTTGTAATAACATTTTATTTTCTTAGGTCACAAATTGAAACATTTAGTTCAGGAAATGTCTGAGCAATATTAAGTCATGCCACTTGTGTTGATGGACTGTAATTTTATTTACAAATTGCATAAAAATAGTGCAATTCGAGACCTTTGTTCATGTCATGTGATTTTTTTTTTTCTCATTTATCAGACTGCTAATTTCTCATTATCCAATTTGTTGCTTTGCTTTGCTTGCCTTATTTAGATGTAAATTCTGCAAAATTGCATTCAGATTCCCCTAAACTGAGGACCCCAGACCTGCCCTCCTACATGCCCAGGTTTCCCTGTATATGGCCTCTTTGAGGGCTTTGAATCTTTGCCTAGGATCTATGGATCTCCAGCAATCCGCCTGCTCTGAGCAGGCTGCAAGGATATCACAGCTCCAGATGCGTCCACAGCATTTGAGCAGACCACCAAAGAGGCACGTACATGCAAAGTTCAGGATGTATTGGCCTTACAGCACACATGCTGTAATGGTGGTCTGTGCATGTACTCAAAATCTCCTGGGCTCTAGAAGTTTTTGACTTAGTTGAACATGTGCTATAGGCCTGACTTGTCTCAAAAACAGGTTATCTGTATTTCATGTGTGCAATTGCTCTGAGGTATCCCAGATGCATCTATTTCCCTGTGTTTCCATTATCTGGACAGAAATCCTGGACAGAAATATGGACATCTTGCCTTTAATATGAGCAGCACTAGGAAAAGAGGAAATGAGTATGACACTATATTAGCATGCACTATATTTACACTAAATTGGCTGTTGCAATCTTGGTTGAAGTCATTATTCTTGTACTGTCTGGGCATTAGTTTGAGCATATTAATGGTATTTTAATTCTGCAGGTTATATCACCTAGTGTAGATCTTTTTTGTTTGTTTGTTTTTCTTGTTTCATGCCTTTTCCTCACTATTCAGCTGTGAGATGGGTTGCAGTTTGATTGTCAGGACAGCCCTAGCTATCCATCCCGCTGAAGAAAGAAATTATTGAACACATGTCCCTTTTTGACTTCTAGGTGCTAGGCTGCGCGTGTTATGCAAGGTAAAAGAGAGCATAAATAGGGAATATAATTTGTACTTCCTTATTAATACTGTATCTCTGCTATCATTTGTCAC
Organism: Netta rufina; assembly: GCF_964035555.1. Lineage (NCBI taxonomy): Eukaryota > Metazoa > Chordata > Aves > Anseriformes > Anatidae > Netta > Netta rufina. The sequence continues at coordinate 98,226,625 of NC_140123.1, forward strand.
CTTCTTTGTTACTGTAAGTGCTGTGCAGAATCTCATTAGTGGTCATGCTTTCTGGTTTCTGTTCTCTGTTTTAAATCTGTTTCTCATTTCCTGGCTGTTAGTTTTTGCTTGAGGGTTGTTTTAATTTATGGTATTGTCATTCTGACTCCTATTTGTGGTGTGAGGTGATGGTCTGTGTGCATTTCTAAGAGTTCTTGTAGCTTTCCATGTTCATGAAATTCTTTCTTTCAAGGACTCCCAAGTTCATGTTATTTTGCATAATGTCATTGTCTGGATAAAAATTATTGCACTTTTAAGCATCAGTAAAGATTATTATAATCTGATTTAGAGTATTTTGAGGTTTGTGTTTTAAATGCATTTTTTTTGGCACTGGGGCTTTTCCATGCCAGTGAATGAGCAATTAAAAAGTTGCACAGTATTGAGGGTCTTTCAAGAACATTTTCTTGTAATCTACAAGGCAGTGGTATTACAGGGATAGCTCAGAACATTTAGACCCAGCTGGGACAAAGGAAATCAGTGGCTGGTGGGTGCACTTCTGTATTGTGCCAAGAGAGTATTTGCCATAACATAAGAGAAATTATTTTGAGAAATTGGTCTATACCTTTGCTTGTCATATAGAATTACAATTAAGTAGTAGACATCTTCAACTTAAAAAAAGAAAAAAAAAAAAAAGAGAGAGAGAGAGAGAACTGTATTTCAGGACTGCTAATCTCTACCATTAAAGAAATCATAAATTCCTCTTCCCAAAGACAGAAGTGTCTTGAAGTCATGAGGTCTTATAAAACACTGAAAGGGGGAGGAGGAAGATGGGGTGGTGGAGGGAGATGTACTCTTTATCTTTATTTGGCTTCCCTAGTTTTGAGATTTATATTCACATGATGATAGTTCTTATTCCATAACCACATGGGATGAATGTATAGTCAATCAATTTTAATGGTATGAATATGTGGGTTCAAAACCTCTGGCTGTAAAAAAGGGAGAGGTGTTTTAAAGACTTCAGAAATCTGGTGATGCTGACATCTCTGGTATTTTTTCCTTTTCTTAATGGGTTTAGTAAAATTGTGTCTCTATCCTGTTCTTCCAGATCACAGTTTATAAATTTAATATCTTCTAATTCATATCCACTTATATTGGCTGTTTTCTTAGAAAACAAAAAAGCTTTCAGGATTTTGTCCCAGATTGATTTCCAAAGAACATCTCAAAACAACCAGCTCAGCTCACAATTTTAACAATACAGCTAAAATCCAAAACTTGTCTCATGAGTAGACTGAAAAGATGTAGATAATAAACTGTATCTACAGTACTGCAAGTACTGTAAGTATTCTTTTAAGCTGGGTGTCTGAACTCATGCAGCAATGTACATGTTTAAGTAAGGTTAACATGACTTTAGCTTTGGTGATGTTCATAAGTGTTCAGAAGAAATAATGATGAGTTTGAAGTGTGCTTCTGAACATCAAACTATCAGACTATCTTTACTTGGGCCTTTAAACACTCTAGCTAGGAAATATGACTTCATTTGATCAGTCCAAGCAGTGGATAGTTTTTGAGGGATGGATTTGGCCTGGTGAGAAATCTAGCATTGCTTTAAAAAGCGACAAAATCATAATTTCTGTGTTTATATATTTATTAAGTACTGACTCTCTTATATATAAATTATATATATAATATTATATATTATAAAATATATAATGATTTTTTTTTCCTCCAGATTAATGTTCTTTCCTACTTGATCCATTTTTCCTTTGGTTTTATATACACAGTAGTTTGTGCTGGAAGAACATTGAAATGTATTAAATACTCCAAGTCAACTAACTTGTCTAAAATTGTACAGTTATGAAATCTGTTATGGTTCTGGCTGGGATAGAGTTAATTTTCTTCATAGAGGCTTGACAACACACTGAGGTTTTATTTGTTGCTGTGCAATGTTTACACAGAGCCAAGGACTTCTCTGTTTCTCATGCTGCCCTGCCAGCAAGGAGGCTGGGGATGCACCAGGAGCTGGGTGGGGACACAGCCAGGACAGCTGGCCTCAACTGACCAAAGCAATGTCCCACGCCACGTGGCATCATGCTCAGCAATAACTGCTGGTGTGAAGAAGAAGGAATGGGAAGGGGGGAGGGAGACACGTTCAGAGTGATGGTGTTTGTCTTCCCAAGGAACCATTCTGCATTCTGAGCCTTGCTTTTCTGGAAGTGGCTGATACCTGCCTGCTGGTTGGAAGTAGCAAATGAATTCTTTGTTTTGCTTTGCTTGCATGTGTAGCTTTTGTTTTGCCTAGTAAACTGTCTTTACCCCAGCCTATGAGTTCTCACATTTTTACCTTTCTGATTCTCCCACCCAGTGAGAGCAAGCAAGCAGCTGTGTGGCACTTAGCTGCCTGCTGGAGTTAAACCACAAAAAATGCTTTACTAATTTTTTTTCAGGCTCAGTATCTTCCATCTTGAAGAAATAATTTGCCGCTTATCTGCTTTGTTCTGATCTTCTGTATCTTTGACTTAACTCTAAAATCTAAGTTAAATATTTTCCTCCTTTTTCCTTGGCAATAGCTGAAGAAATTGCTCATCATGTTATTACGTATTTCTCTATTGTACTCCACCTGATGAAGAGAATGAGTGAAATCATTCCTCTTATTAGTGGAAGTTTGATACAAAAGCAGGGTTCCATTTTCTACATTATTAGTTTATTCATTCATCCTTTAAAATTCAGTGGTTGCTCACTTCAGGTGTCTCACATACTCGGACCAATGTAACCCAATTATATAATCCTTTATTTGCATTAATCAATGGTTTAATAAACAAGGATGAGACAGAGCAATATTTTGAAATGATGAAACCCATGAGAATAGAGGAGCAAATGCATTTACTTCTTTAATTTAAAAGAGAAAAAAAAAAAAAAAAAAAAAAAAAGGAACATAACTGCTGACACTGTCTCTTTTGTCCTACATGGCTAAAAATTATAGCTACATAAGATGGCAAGCCATAGTGAAAGCTGCTAATTGGGAATCCTGGAAACCCTCAATGCAGGAGTCATCCGTGGAGTCACTCAGACAGTCTAACAGTAGGAGCTTGGGCACAGAAAGGGCAGACTAATTTCAGAAGTCTCACAAAGGGGTTCTGAAGGAGTGATAGTTACTGACCAAAGAAAGTATTTGGTTCATATCTGCTCTTCAGAGGCTTGTTTCTCCTCTTGACTGGAAATGTTTTACTACAGGTATGCAGGTATCTAGCAATTCTGCTGTAATGACAGTAAAAGAAAAAAAATAAAAAGCATTAAAGGGGTGACCAACTAAAAACTTGAGCAAAACTGTGAGTTAAAAGGCACTTAGAAAGCAAGAAATAATTCCAAGAAAGATGATTTTCAAAGTCCATTAAAAATTCTGATATTAAAATATAGCCAAGAGAATTCAGATTCACTTCTACTGTGGAGAATCTCAAAGAACAGTGTGTGACCTCTTATATTATTATTATTATTATTATTATTATTATTATTATTATTATTATTATTATTGGAACTACTGAGCATTTGCTTCTCCTGCTGATTTTGTATAGGAGGCTTGGGGACTCCATGCTGCTAAAAGCAAAGCTTATGATTGTTAACCGAAGGACATGATCATAAAAGGGATTCTTATCTGTCTTAGGACCTCTTTGCATGGGACTTTCCTTGAAAGAGAAAGAGAATGGATGAGAAAAAAGACAGTCCAGATGCTAAATTTTTACTAGTTCATCAGTCTCTGAGCAGTCCTGACTGTTTCCATGACCATCTTTTTCATCAATTTCTTTCAGCTTTTCTTTTCTTTCTCTACTTCACCTTAGATACATTCTATATCTCAAAGTTTTTGTTCTCTTCCACACTTCTCTGTTTTTCTTACCACTGTCTTTACCTATGTGTTTCACTTTCCATATCTCTGGTAAGTATTCCACTGCTTCCCTATCCCTTCCTGCTCCTCTGCCAAGAAAAAAACAAAGCCGTGAAAATGCTTAAAAACACAACTGATACCCTTGGACAACATTTGGTGCCATTCCATGGCTAACAATTCTAGACATGGGGTGGGGTTTATACAAACTTGTCCCACCTTGTATCTATAATGTTAATGTGGACTGGAGGCCTGCTGAGGAGGTGCACCTACTACTAGATGTTTACGTGCTGCCCAGCATAAAGGTAGCCACACATTTCCTGATTGTTCATTAGAAGCTATCACAACAACTATAATTAATGCCATGAAGAATCAGTTGACCATAATTTTATGTCTTGTGTAGCTTGCAAAAGTGAACACATTCAAAATTCACAAAATGAATTATTAAATTGGTCCATGATTAGTTTGAATTTGGAATTTCTTTCTAAGACATGAAGACTTAAATTATCCATTTAGTCATCATAGTTACATATTAATTCACTGTTTGTTTAGACTCTAGGCAGGCATGTTAGGGTCATTTTAACTACTGTTTTCATTAATGATTATTATATCTGCTCCTAGAGTGTATGCAAATGAATGCTAGTATGAATTTGTCAGAATTATCTTAACTTCATTTCATTTGTCAGGCATAGCAGATTCATATCTAGTTCATTGTTTTAGGAAAGCTTTTCTGCACTTGTCTCTTTAATTTCATTTTGCATGCAGGGCTGGTAGTTTCTGCACTGTAGCCCATACTTCCCGTGGGGATTTTGTTTGCACTCAAAATTGCCTCTGATGATAACACTGCACTTCAAGGCCTGCATGTGTATTCCTTTGTGTGATTGTGTACTATTCATGCATGTACCCGATGCTACTACATCCCTTCAAGAAAATAGTATAATTTATTACTATAATAAATACTGTAAAATTCACTATGTAAACTGAGGGGCAGAAAATGTTCTTTCTCCAGAGAATGCCAGTTTGCACAGAAGGCATAGCTGATATAGAAGTAAGAAAATTTCAGTGGATGTTTTTATTATTCATTTTTATATAAATACAAGATAAAGAGAAGTGGTAATTAGGACAACATAGTTGTTCCTTGTAGCAATATAAAAGCATTAAAAATCATTAAACATGATCTTATGTTTTATTGCATGTGTGGAACTTTGTAGCTGGCTAACAGATGAGTAGGCTACAGGAAGGCTGGTGATAGTAGTATGATATTTGTCCAATGACATTAGTTTCTGTGCTTCTTCCTCACTGCTGAGGTCATGGAATGAAGAAAAACACTGAAGTTTATCCTGGTAATAATGTTCCAGGAACGTTTCCCCTTTACTTCCCTCTCTCCATCTCCTGATGAAAAATGGCAAGTTAACACTAAAACAAAGAGGTCATTATGTTGGCAGATGTATCAATACACCTGACTACTTGATGACAGACCTCAAACGCTACATCTTTCTTTTGGGCTTTTCTAACCAGTAACTTCAGGGATTTAATCCTCAAATTACAGAATCACAGAATTTCTAGGTTGGAAGAGACCTCAAGATCATCAAGTCCAACCTCTGACCTAACACTAAGTCCTCCATTAAACCATATTGCTAAGTTCAACATCTAAATGTCTTTTAAAGACTTCCAGCGATGGTGACTCCACCACTTCCCTGGGCAGCCCATTCCAATGCCTCACAACCCTCTCAGTAAATAAGTTCTTCCTAACATCCAACCTAAAACACCCCTGGTGCAACTTCAGCCCATTCCCCCTCCTCCTGTCACCAGGCACATGGGAGAACAGACCAACCCCCACCTCGCTGCAGCCTCCTTTAGTGTACTTATAAAGAGCAATAAGGTCACTCCTTTTCTCCAGGCTGAACAAGCCCAGCTCCCTCAGCCGCTCCTTGTAAGACTTGTTCTCCAGACCCCTCACCAGCTTGGTCTCCCTTCTCTGGACTCGCTCCAGCACTTTGATGTCCTTCTTGTAGCAAGGGGCCCAAAACTGAACACAGCACTTGAGGTGTGGCCTCACCAGAGCCGAGTACAGGGGGACGATCACCTCCCTAGCCCTGCTGGCCACACTGCTTCTTATACAAGCCAGGATGCCAGGATGCCGTTGGCCTTCTTGGCCGCCTGAGCACACTGCTGGCTCATATTCAGCCAACTATCAACCAACACTCCCAGGTCCTTCTCCGCCAGGCAGCTTTCCAACCACTCATCTCCCAGCCTGTAGCTCTGCTTGGGGTTATTGCACCCCAGGTGCAGGACTTGGCACTTGGCCTTATTGAACTTCATAGAATCATAGAATCATAGAATATCCTGAGTTGGAAGGGACCCTTAAGGATCATCACGTCCAACTCTTGACACCGCAAAGGTCTACCCAAAAGTTCAGACCATGTGCCTAAGTGCACAGTCCAATCCCTTCTTAAATTCAGACAGGCTCGGTGCAGTGACCACTTCCCTGGGGAGCCTGTTCCAGTGTGCAACCACCCTCTCTGTGAAGAACTCCCTCCTGATGTCAAGTCTAAATTTCCCCTGCCTCAGCTTAACCCCGTTCCTGCGGGTCCTGTCACTAGTGTTAATGGAGAAAAGGTCTCCTGCCTCTCGACACCCCCCTTACGAGGAAGTTGTAGACTGTGATGAGGTCTCCCCTCAGCCTCCTCTTCTCCAGGCTGAACAGGCCCAGTGACCTCAGCCGTTCTTCGTACGTCTTCCCCTCCAGGCCTTTCACCATCTTCGTAGCCCTCCTCTGGACACTCTCCAACAGTTTCATGTCTTTTTTATACTGTGGTGCCCAGAACTGCACACAGTACTCGAGGTGAGGCCGCACCAGCGCAGAGTAGAGTGGGACAATCACCTCCCTTGACCTACTAGCGATGCCGTGCTTGATGCACCCCAGGACACGGTTGGCCCTCCTGGCTGCCAGGGCACACTGCTGGCTCATATTCAACTTGCTGTCTACCACGACCCCCAGATCCCTCTCTTCTAGGCTGCTCTCCAGCATCTCATCGCCCAGTCTGTACGTGCAGCCAGGGTTTCCCCGTCCCAGGTGCAGGACCCGGCACTTGCTCTTATTGAACTTCATGCGGTTGGTGATCGCCCAGCTCTCCAACCTATCCAGATCCCTCTGCAAGGCCTTTCCACCCTCATTCGAGTCCACAACTCCTCCAAGTTTGGTGTCATCAGCAAACTTGCTCAAAATACCTTCTATTCCTACATCCAGATCGTTTATAAAAATATTGAAAAGTACCAGCCCTAAAATGGAGCCTTGAGGGACCCCACTGGTGACCGCCCGCCAGCCTGACGCAGCCCCATTTACCATAACCCTTTGGGCCCTGCCCATTAGCCAATTGCTCACCCATCGTATGATGTTTTTATTTAGCTGTATGGTGGACATTTTGTCCAGTAGGATCCTATGGGAAACTGTGTCAAAAGCCTTGCTGAAGTCCAAAAAAATCACATCAGCTGGTTTCCCTTGGTCCACCATACGGGTGATCTTATCATAAAAGGAAATCAGGTTAGTTAGGCAGGACCTACCCTTCACAAACCCATGCTGGCTGGAACCAATGACTGCTTTGTCCCCCAGGTGCGCCTCAATAAGTTCAAGAACCATCTTCTCCATGATTTTATCAGGCACTGACGTGAGACTGACAGGCCTGTAATTGTTAGGGTCTTCTTTCTAACCCTTCTTGAAAATCGGCACAACATTTGCCAGCTTCCAGTCTACCGGGACCTCTCCAAATTCCCAGGATCGTTGAAAAATAATTGAGAGAGGTTCCGCGATGACATCCGCCAGCTCTTTCAGCACCCGGGGATGAATCCCATCCGGACCCATGGACTTGTAGGGATCCAGGTGGAGTAGCAAATCCCACACACGTTCAGGGTCGGTTGGGAGTTTGTCATCCCCACCGTCCCGGTCCTCCAGCTCAGGGCACCCTGGGTCCCGAAGCCCATCATCGGCATTGAAGACAGAGGCAAAGAAGACATTAAGCGTCTCTGCTTTGCCTATGTCATTGTCTGTGAGGAGACCTTCCCTATCAAGGAGCAGCCCTATGTATTCTTTAGTTCTCCTTTTTCCATTCACATATCTAAAAAAACCCTTTTTATTTTCTCTCACAGACACAGCCAGCTTCAACTCTAGGTGTGCTTTGGCCACACGAACTTTCTTCCTACAAACACAAACAGCATCCCTGTATTCTTTCCATGACACCTGGTCCTCCTTCCAGTAGTGAAACACTCTCTGTTTCTGCCTAATCTCCATTAAAATGTTCCTGGTCAGCCACGCCGGCCTCCTGCCCCGCCTGCCTGACTTGCGATATTTAGGAATTGCCTGATCTTGTGCTTCTAGGAGGCATCGCTTAAAGAATGACCAGCACTGATGGACATCGAGGCCTTCAAGAGCAGTTTCCCAGGGGACCTTGCTGACTAGTTCCCTGAGCAGCCTGAAGTCCACTTTCCCCATATCTAGGGATGAGGTTTTGGTGGCACTTTTCCTTCTGTCACCGTAAATTTTGAACTCAACCACTTCATGGTCGCTATGACCGAGGCAGCCACCAATCACCACATCTCCCACCAGACCCTCTCTGTTTTCTAGCAACAGGTCTTGGAGGGCACCTTTCCTAGTTGGCTCTGTTAGCACCTGCACCAAGAAGTTATCATCTAGGTGCTTCATGAACCTCCTGGACTTGCTCTAGTCAGCCGTGTGGCACTCCCAGTTAACGTCTGGCAAGTTGAAGTCCCCCATAAGGACAAGGGGAGTTAATCTCGAGGCCTCTCTTAGTTCTGTAAAGAATAATTTATCAGCGCTATCGTCCTGGACAGGCGGTCTGTAATAGACTCCCACAACGACATCCCCTTTATTCGTTCGTCCCTTGATCCTTACCCAGAGGCTCTCAACTTTGCCATTGCCGACCTGAAGTTCCACACAGTCCAGCCCCTGCTTCATATACATCGCCACCCCACCACCTCGCCTACCCTGCCTGTCCCTCCTGAAGAGCCTGTAACCATCTATCGCAACACCCCAGTCACAGGACTCATCCCACCAAGTTTCACTTATGCCAATGATGTCGTAGTTGTGGGACTGGGCCAGGACTTCTAGCTCATCCATTTTATTCCTCATACTGCGTGCGTTCGTGTAGAAGCACTTCAGGTGCGTCTTCTTACACTCAGCACCTTGTGGATCTGACTGAAGGACCTCACTGGCACACAGCCCCTCTGATTCTAGCGTACCATCCCTTAGGTCTTCACTGGCGTGCCTGGTTTTAGCCCCTTCCCCCTTTGACTCTAGTTTAAAGCCCTATCTATCAGCCCTGCCAACTCCTGACCAAAGATCCTTACCCCTCTCCGAGAGAGGCGCATCCCATCCGGTGCCATCAGGCCCGGTGTAGCATAGACCTTCCCGTGATCAAAGAACCCAAAATTCTGCCAGTCGCACCAGTCTCGAAGCCACGAGTTTATGTGAACAACATGCCTTTCAGCTTCGATCCCCCCTATCGGAAGGACAGAGGCAAACACAAACTTCATACAGTTGACCTCAGCCCATCGGTCCAGCCTCCTGCAGAGCCTTCCTGCCCTCGAGCAGATCGACACACGCACCTAACTTGGTGTCATGTGCAAAATTAATCCTAATTTGTTTATAAAGAGATAAGGTAAAGCAGAAGAATAAATTCCTCCATATGTCTGTCATGAAGATGGGAAAGAGAAGTAAAACACAATCCAGAAGAAGATAACTTTGAACAGGGTAAGAGAACAGGAGATAAGTTTGCAGAAGACCAGCAAACTAGCAGGGAAGGAAAGCACACACAACTCTGCAGTTTTGAGGATTCTGTTCAGTACTTGGCCTACCCCACAATGGAGGATGTCTGCTGCATGGGTAGATGCCTTGCCTGAGCGACACGAGGGAATTGGGGGATTTTCCCTCGTCTTCAGCTTTTCCATGTATTAAGATCATATTGGGACTCTATGTGCACTCTCCAGAAAATAACCTGGATGGTTTTTTTGTTTGTTTGTTTTTTTCATGCAAGATTATCTAAATGTTTTACTGTGTACCTTGACAAGTTTCTATATAAGTTATGTAGCATTTTACATCTATTATTACTCAAATTCAGAGACCAGCTTCTTCATTTTGTTTTAAGATATCCAAATTTTAAAACAATTAATGTTTTATGAGTTCATAATGGACCAGGTCAAAGAAGCTTTATACACTCAACAAAATCAAAGTGCTTCTTCTCTAGTCTTCCATTAAGAATGATTTTTCCTACAGCCTTCAACTTCACAGTGTTTACTACATTAAGAAAGTATTTTCTAGAAGTATGAACTCCATTTTCTTCTGAAGTGCAATGTGCTTGAAAGTTATATCATTCAATCTAAAAATGTTCGTATAAGCAACTCCATTTCGAAACAAGTTAGAACTCAAATTTTCTTGTTGCTCAGTTTGAAAGCTTGACAAATCTTATTAATGATATTGTAAATAGCCCCATAGTACTCCATGCAGATATGATAGCAGAATAGAGGTACCTGTAGAAGTTGGGTACCTTCACCTACCCACTGAAAATAATGGTTTGAGATGAGAATTAGGAATGGGTAATTAGGAACCAATTTAACAATTCAAAAAAAAAAAAAAAAAAAAAAAAAAAAAGGACATCTAATAAAGGAATAAAGGGAAGAAAATTAGAATGTATTTTTAGAATGGCAGAACAGTTGTGGGTTTTTTTGGACAAAAAGAGATGCTACATAGATTTACAGGAAAACAATTAGATAAACAGTACAACTCAGTGAAAAATTACATAAAATGAATGTGTGATTACAATTTAGCACCATTCTAACTAGATAAGTGGGTATGTCTTTTTATTTTAGGATATAAGTAAAAGGATTTTTCTTTTTTACTTCTGTCCCATTCATCTATACCGTAAAAATTAATAAAAAGTAGATTTTGTTTGCAGCACAATACATACATGTCCAGCTGCCCTTCTTCATAGTTGTCATCAGAAAATAAACTTGTATTGCTTTGATACATAATCATCCATCAAGTTCAGCATAAGACCTATCAGGTTTGATCTTATAGATTGCTTTATAGACAGTACAAACTGAAGCCTGATGGCTTTTTTTTTAATTATTTTTTATTTTTGCTGATTGTTTTTCAGTAGAGAATGTTGGTCACTTCATTTACATGATAAACCACATATTTCTCCCTATCCTGAGCACATTTTGCTAGGTTTTTGTTAAACTCAGAACTGAAAGCATTGACTGAATTGAACAGACTGAGCCCAGGAGGTGGTGGATTGACCTTGGGCAGCTGCTAAATGCAGCTTCCAAATGCCCCCAGCAGCCCTCACACTCATTTTCCTCAACAGGGCAGGTGGGAGAATATAAAATGAAAATGATCCTGAGTTGTGATAAACACAGGGAGATCACTTACCAATTATTGTCATGGGCAAAAGAGATTCAACTTGGGGAAAATGAATATAAATTATTTATAGTTAAAAATAGGTTTGGATACTGAAAACAAAAACAAACCCTGAAACACTTTGCTCTCCTATCTCTCTTTTCCCAGGCTCAACTTTACACCTTCATCTCCAATTCCTTCACCTCCTCCCCACAAGTATCACAGGTGGATAGGGAATGAGGGCTGTGATCAGTGCCTCACAGCTCCTCTCTGCTGCTCCTTCCTCCTTACACTTTTTCCCTGCTCACATGTGGGTTCTACCCCAAGGGTGCAGTCCTTCTTCACCTTTGGTGTTACCTCTGCTATTCAACATTTTGTCCCTCCTCCTCCTCCTCTGCTGTCCAGCACTCTTTTCCATCCCTTCCCAGGCTGCCCCCGAGGTGAGGTGCTGCTATCTTGGCTGTGGGGCCCAGCTGTGCCCTGCGGTGGGGCTAATTGGGCTGATGGGGCTGGCACGGAGACAGCCCTGGCATGACCTCACGCAGTAGCTCCCAGACCCCTGCCACCACCTGTGCCCAGCACAATGTTGCCTCTTTCAAACAGTTTGCACACACATTTTTTTTTCCTGACTGATAATATGTTCAGATGGACAGCTTGAAGGATCTGAACAACAGGTATTCAACTTATACTGAAATTCAGTGGTATTTAATAATCTGCCTTTGAAAATATTTTCATAGTGCTACTTTCAACTGTACAAAGTTCAGCCAAGTGCCGGGTCCTGCACCTGGGGTGCAATAACCCCAAGCAGAGCTACAGGCTGGGAGATGAGTGGTTGGAAAGCTGCCTGGCGGAGAAGGACCTGGGAGTGTTGGTTGATAGTTGGCTGAATATGAGCCAGCAGTGTGCTCAGGCGGCCAAGAAGGCCAACGGCATCCTGGCATCCTGGCTTGTATAAGAAGCAGTGTGGCCAGCAGGGCTAGGGAGGTGATCGTCCCCCTGTACTCGGCTCTGGTGAGGCCGCACCTCAAGTGCTGTGTTCAGTTTTGGGCTCCTCGCTACAAGAAGGATATCGAGGCGCTGGAGCGAGTCCAGAGAAGGGAGACCAAGCTGGTGAGGGGTCTGGAGAACAAGTCCTACGAGGAGCGGCTGAGGGAGCTGGGCTTGTTCAGCCTGGAGAAGAGGAGGCTCAGGGGCGACCTTATCACTCTCTACAGGTACCTTAAAGGAGGCTGCAGCGAGGTGGGGGTTGGTCTGTTCTCCCATGTGCCTGGTGACAGGAGGAGGGGGAATGGGCTGAAGTTGCACCAGGGGAGTTTTAGGTTGGATGTTAGGAAGAACTTATTTACTGAGAGGGTTGTTAGGCATCGGAACGGGCTGCCCAGGGAAGTGGTGGAGTCACCATCGCTGGAAGTCTTTAAAAGATGTTTAGATGTAGAGCTTAGTGATATGGTTTAATGGAGGACTTGTTAGTGTTAGGTCAGAGGTTGGACTCGATGATCTTGAGGTCTCTTCCAACCTAGAAATTCTGTGATTCTGTGCTTAATTCTTGTAATATCTATCAAGGGATTTAGGGGACTTTTACAGCTTTAGAGGTCTATGGGTTTACATTT